>NC_138071.1:30170617-30682727 GCF_964194185.1 Rhinolophus hipposideros | reverse complement strand
CTAACCCTAAACCCTAAACCCTAACCCTAACCCTAACCCCTAAACCCTAAACCCTAAACCCTAACCCTAACCCTAACCCTAACCCTAACCCTAACCCTAACCCTAACCCAACCCCAACCCCCAACCCCAACCCTAACCCTAAACCCTAACAACAACCCTAACCCTAACCCTAACAACAACCCTAACCCTAACCCTAACAACAACCCTAACCCTAACAACAACCCTAACCCTAACAACAACCCTAACCCTAACCCTAACCCTAACCCTAACCCTAACCCTAACCCTAACCCTAACCCTAACCCTAACCCTAACCCTAACCTAACCCTAACCCTAACCCTAACCCTAACCCTAACCCCTAACCCTGTCCCTGTCCCTGTCCCTGTCCCTGTCCCTGTCCCTGTCCCTAACCCTGTCCCTAACCCTAACCCTAACCCTAACCCTAACCCTAACCCTAACCCTAACCCCTAACCCCTAACCCCTAACCCTAACCCTAACCCTAACCCTAACCCTAACCCTGTCCCTGTCCCTGTCCCTGTCCCTGTCCCTAACCCTAACCCTAACCCTGTCCCTAACCCTAACCCTAACCCTAACCCTAACCCTAACCCTAACCCCTAACCCTAACCCTAACCCTAACCCTAACCCTAACCCTAACCCTGTCCCTGTCCCTGTCCCTGTCCCTGTCCCTGTCCCTAACCCTAACCCTGTCCCTAACCCTAACCCTAACCCTAACCCTAACCCTGTCCCTGTCCCTGTCCCTGTCCCTGTCCCTGTCCCTGTCCCTGTCCCTAACCCTAACCCTAACCCTAACCCTAACCCTAACCCTAACCCTAACCCCTAACCCTAACCCTAACCCTAACCCCAACCCCAACCCCAACCCCAACCCCAACCCCAACCCCAACCCCAACCCTAACCCTAAACCCTAACAACAACCCTAACCCTAACCCTAACAACAACCCTAACCCTAACCCTAACAACACCCTAACCCTAACAACAACCCTAACCCTAACAACAACCCTAACCCTAACAACAACCCTAACCCTAACCCTAACAACAACCCTAACCCTAACCCTAACCCTAACCCTAACCCTAACCCTAACCCTAACAACAACCCTAACCCTAACCCTAACCCTAACAACAACCCTAACCCTAACCCTAACCCCTAACCCTAACCCTAACCCTAACACTAACAACAACCCTAACCCTAACCCTAACAACAACCCTAACCCTAACCCCTAACCCTAACCCTAACCCCTAACCCTAACCCTAACCCTAACCCTAACCCCTAACAACAACCCTAACCCTAACCCTAACAACAACCCTAACCCTAACCCTAACAACAACCCTAACCCTAACCCTAACCCTAACAACAACCCTAATACTAACAACAACCCTAACCCTAACAACAACCCTAACCCTAACAACAACCCTAACCAATGTTAACCAAACTAAACCACAACTTAACTGTAACACTAAACCCTAACCATACACACATTGCAAACCATAACTAACATTCACCCTAACTCTCACCCACCTCTGGAGCTAAATAACCCTCACAGCTCACGGCGCAACAAAACCCACAGCTCTCGGCGCAACAAAACCCACAGCTCTCGGCGCAACAACAACACAGCTCTCGGCGCAACAAACAACACAGCTCTCGGCGCAACAAACAACAACTCTCGGTGCAAGGAACCCCACAGCTCTAGGCGCAACGAACCCCACAGCTCTCGGCGCAACGAACGCCACAGCTCTAGGCGCAACGAACGCCACAGCTCTCCGCACAACAAACCCCACAGCTCTCAGCGCAACGAACCCCACAGCTTTCGGCGCAACAAATCACACACAGTTTACAGTGCAACATAACTGCAACACAGCTTAAGGAGCAGAATGAATCCCTCAACCATAAGCAAGAAAAGTGTCACCCAGTATTCTGGTGACAAATACACCAAGGACTTCAACGCAAAATAAGGCCCACCCAAGACTTTAGGGAAAGATCAGTCAAACCTATCACTTGGGACATGGTGACTCACTGTGATTCTGGTGGCCGTGTTTACCTTGTGAACTCCTGTGCTCAGGAGACTGATTGCCTTGCTGATGGCGAAAACCTCTGCTCTCCTGAGCTTATGGCCATATTTATTATGCAAACCCGAGCTCTGGCTGGATTCAGGCAGCCGTGTTTATAGTGCAAAATACTGCTTCTGACAGTTTATGGTGGCCACGGCTGTCACAAGACTTTCTGCAATCGCGAATCTATAGCTACTTACTCTACAGACATTGGTGACTGTAGTCACCAATATACGCTCTTCATTATCAGGATAGAGCGTGGCATACATCCAGGTATACTCTAGGGACACATAGATGCCCTTAATTTTCCAGTGATCTTTGGACAGACTGAAGCACCTACTGCAAACTATCCTGAAGGGATCCATGAGGCGATTTATGAGCCTTTACCCCTTTAACTAAAAGAATTAAAACAACTGGTTTTGCAGTTTAGAGTCAATTCTCCGCATACCATCAGCCTTCTTAAAAGTATTGCTGATGGCAATCGGATGATTCCCACTGATAGAGAAGTTTTCGCTAAAGAATGCCTAACTCCTTCTCAATACCTCCAATTTAAAACTTGGTGGATTGATGGTGCAGAGACATGAGAAAGGAAATCATGCTCGTAATACAGATATTTCTGCTGACCAGCTATTAGGGAAGAGACTTTTGACTGAATCACTGATCAGCTAGATATGAAAGAATTGGCAGTTGAACAATTAAAACAAATTTGTCTAGCAGCATGAAAAAGATTGAGATAGATGGTGAAATTCCCTCCTCTCTTCATAGATTTTACAAGGTCAACAAGAACCTTATTCAGATTTCTGTGCCATTTGCAAGAAGCCTTTAACAAATGGATCCTGCTGTCACAGATATTCTTTTTCACATTCTGGCTTTTGAGAATGCAAACTAAGAATGTAAAAGTGCCATTGCCACACAAAAAGGAAAAAGTGATGGTATGAATACCTTAGGCTATGTCAAGAAGTGCGGACAGAAGACCATAAAGCTGCTGTGTTAGCTAATGCCACTAGAGAGGCAATTCAGGGAAACGACAAGTTTTCTGGCACATCCCATAAGTGTGGAAAGCCAGGACATAAACAGTTTTTTCCTTAACAGTTAAGGGAAAAAGCTCCTGGCAGCAAAGTCCTTCTCTGCCCTAGGGTCCTAAACAACCAGGGGTTTGTTCTTGTAAAGAAGGAAACCACTGTGCCTCTAAATGCCAATCTAAATATCATTAAGATGGGACCGGTCTTATCATTAAGTCTGGCCGGCCCCAGACCCAGACGATAACAGTGGCGTTTATGAGTCAGGCGGCACCTCAAATTTACCAGAGGGTGCCTCCTCCTCAAACTTCTCTGCTCAACAATTACCCCGTCACTGAGGGAAGTGCTGCATTTAATATCTGCACGGCTAAAGATGTTCTGATGCTTCCAGGGGAAACCCCCCTTTGTGTGCCCACGGGCATAAAGGGACCAATCCCTCAAACTACAGCTGAACTTCTCCTTGGTCGTTCAAGCTGAACATCAAAAGGAGTTACAGTCCACACTGGAATAACAGATCCATAATTCAAGACAGCCATTCGAATTGAAAAGCTGTTGCCGGCTCTGGCTTTTCCCTTGCACCTGTTTGTGAGAGAACAAAGATCAGTTCTCTCAACTTATCTCAACGGTGCTGTTACAATATGAGACATGACCCTGAGAGGGTACATACCTCAAGACATCATGGGACCTTGCTCTTCGGCTGTTTACAAACAAAGGTTGATTGGAATAAACATTTTTCTGCTATGATGTATGACTCTCAAAGACTATGGAACTATGTTACTTTCTTGTATTTCTATACCTATCATTAAAAACCTCCATTCGGCCTTATTGTGGGCTCCAGTCCTCTGAGACAGAGACTCCTGGGCTTCCAGAGGTTTTAACTGCATTAAGTATGTTTGTTTCTTAAAAACTTAACCCAAGGTACCCCTTCTCACACCCTCACTGCCCTGTGCTGGGTGCGACGGGTGACCGTGGATCTATGCACCACCCTGCCTTTGAAAGACCATGGCACTTTCTCTCGTGAGACTGGTGGGCATGACTCTCTCATGACCCTCTGATTTCAAGAGTTCCTGGCAACTTGCTTTCTCATCGCCTGTTCTTGGTGGAGGGTGATCTCCCCATTTGTGGAATGACATGGCTCTTCCACAGAATTCATGCAAGGCTGGACCATGAATCTACATGAGCTTGTTAAACTCACATTCAGTTAGTTATGTGGGAAAATGGTCCAACAGTTATTGCTGACTTTCATTGGACCCAGAGAAAGAATACATGGGAATAGTGCAAGATCAGTCCAACCTATCACTTGGGAGATGGTGACTCACTGTGATTATGGTGGCTGTGTTTACCATGTGAACTGTGCTCAGGAGACTGATTGCCTTGCTGATGGCGAGAACCTCTCGTCTCCTGAGGTTATGGCCATATTTATTATGCAAACCCGTGCTCTGACTGGATTCTAGCAGCCGTGTTTATAACGCAAAATGCTGCTCCTGACAGTTTATTGTGGCCACGGCTGTCACTTGACTTTCTGCAATCGCGAATCCATAGCTACTGACTCTAGAGACATTGGTGACTGTAGTCACCCATATACACTCTTCATTATCAGCTACAAAGCGTGGCATACATCCAGGTAATCTCTAAGGAGACAAAGATGCCCTTAATTTTCCAGTGATCTTAGGACAGACTGAAGCACCTAATGCAAACTATCCTCAGGGGATCCATGAGGCGATTTATGAGCCTTTCCCCTTTAAATAACTAAAAGAATTAAAACAAGTGATTTGGCAGTTTGGAGTCAATTGTCCCTATACCATCGGCCTCGTTAAAAGTATTGCTGACGGCAATCGGATGATTCCCGCTGATAGGCATGCTTTAGCGAAAACTTCTCTAACTCCTCAATACCTCCAATTTAAAACTTGGTGGATTGATGGTGCAGAGACACTGGAAAGAAAATCATGCTCGTAATATAGATATTTCTGCTGACCAGCTATTAGGGAAGGGACTTTGGACTTAGACCGCTGATCAGCTAGATATGGAACAATTGGCTGTTGAACAATTAAAACAAATTTGTCTAGCAGCATGAAAAAGATTGAGATAGATGGCGAAACTCCCTCCTCTCTTCATAGATTTTCCAAGGTCCACAGGAACCTTATTCAGATTTCCTTGCCCGTTTGCAGGAAGCCGTTAAAAAACGAATCCTACTGTCGCAGATATTATTTTTTCAAATTATGACTTTGGAGAACGCAAACTAAGAATGTAAAAATGCCATTGCAACACAAAAAGGAAAAACTAATGGTATGGAATACCTCAGGCTATGTCAAGAAGTGGGGACAGAAGACCATAAAGCTGCTATGTTGTTTAATGCCAGTAGAGGGGAAATTCAGGGAAATGACAAGTTTTCTGGCACATGCCATAATTGTGGAAAGCCAGGACATAATAAAAACAATTGCACAGTTAAGAAAAAAAAGCTCACGGCTGCAAAGTCCTTATCTGCCCTAGGCTCCTAAACAAACTGAGGTTTGTTCTTGATGTAAACAAGAAAACCACTGGGCCTCTGAATGCCAATCTATATATCATTAAGATGGGACCACGCTTTAGGGGCTTAGAGCGGGGCCAGCCCCAGGCAATAACAGTGGCGTTTGTGACTCAGGCGGCACCTCAAATTTACCAGATGGTGCTGCCTCCTCAAAATTCTCTGCTCAACAATTAACCCCTGTCACTGAGGGAGGTGCTGCATTTAATATCTTCATGGCTAAAGATGTTCTGATGCTTCCAGGGGAAACCCCCCTTTGTGTGCCCACGGGCAGAATTGGACCAATCCCTCAAACTACAGCTGGACTTCTCCTTGGTCGCTCAAGCTTACCACCAAAAGGAGTTATAGTCCACACTGGAATAACAGATCCACAGTTCAAGAGAGCCATTCGAATTGAAAAAGCTGTTGCCGGCTCTGGCTTTTCCCTTGCACCTGTTTGTGAGAGAACAAAGATCAGTTCTCTCCACTTTTCTCTCCACTTATCTCAACGGTGCTGTTACAAAATGAGACTTGACCCTGAGAGGGTACATGCCTCAAGACATCATGGGACCTTGTACTTCAGCTGTTTACAAAGAAAGGTTGATAGGAATAAACATTTTTCTGCTATGATGTATAAGTCTCAAAGACCATGGAACAATGTTCCTTTCTTGTATTTCTATACCTATCAATAAACTACAGTCGGCCTTATTCTGGGCTCCAGTCCTCTCAGACAGAGACTCCTGGGATTCAAGAGATTTTAACTGCATTAAGTATGTTTGTTTCTTAAAAACTTAACCCAAGCCACCCCTTCTCACATCCTCACTGCCCGTGTTGTACTGGATGCGACGGGTGACCGTGCATCTATGCAACACCCTGCCTGTGAAAGATCCTGGCCACTTTTTCTCGTGAGACTGGTGGGCATGGCTCTCTCGTGACCCTGATTTCAAGAGTTCCTGGCCACTTGCTCTCATCGCCTGTTCTTGGTGGAGGGTGATCTCCCCATTTGTGGCATGATGGTGGCTCTTACACAGAATTCGTGCAAAGCTGGACCGTGAAATTACATGAACTTGTTAAACTCACATTCAGTTGGTTATGTGGGAAAATGGTCCGACAGGAATTGCTGACTTTCACTGGACCCAGAGAAAGAATACATGGGAATAGTGCAAGATCAGTCCAACCTACCGCTTGGGAGATGGTGACTCACTGTGATTATGGTGGCCATGTTTACCGTGTGAACTCCTGTGCTCAGGAGACTGATTGCCTTGCTGATGGCGAAAACCTCTGCTCTCCTGAGATTATGGCCATATTTATTATGCAAACCCGTATTATGCAAAACCTCTGGCTGGATTCCGACAACCGTGTTTATAACGCAAAATACTGCTCCTGACAGTTTATGGTGGCTACGTCTGTCGCATGACTTTATGCAATCGCGAATCCATAGCTACTGACTCTAGAGACATTGGTGACTGTAGTCACCCATATACACTCTTCATTATCAGCTACAGAGCGTGGCATACATCCAGGTAAACTCTAAGGAGACATAGATGCCCTTAATTTTCCAGTGATCTTTGGACAGACTGAAGCACTAATGCACACTATCCTGAAGGGATCCATTAGGCGATTTATGAGCCTTTCCCCTTTAAATAACTATAAGAATTCAAACAAGAGGTGTGGCAGTTTGGAGTCAATTCTCCGTATACCATCGGCCTCGTTACAAGTATGGCTGACGGCAATCGGATGATTCCCGCTGATAGGCATGCTTTAGCGAAAACTTCTCTAACTCCTCAATACCTCCAATTTAAAACTTGGTGGATTGATGGTGCAGAGACACGGGAAAGAAAATCATGCTCGTAATATAGATGTTTCTGCTGACCAGCTATTAGGGAAGAGACTTTGGACTGAGACCACTGCTCAGCTAGATATGCAAGAATTGGCTGTTGAACAATTAAAACAAATTTGTCTAGCAGCATGTAAAAGATTGAGATAGATGGTGAAACTCCCTCCTCTTCATAGATTTTACAAGGTCCACAGGAACCTTATTCAGATTTCCTTGCCCGTTTGCAGGAAGCCGTTAAAAAACGAATCATACTGTCGCAGATATTATTTTTCAAATTATGGCTTTTGAGAACCCAAACTAAGAATGTAAAAGTGCCATTGCCACACAAAAAGGAAAACTGAGGCTATGGAATACCTTAGGCTATGTCAAGAGTGGGAACAGAAGACCATGAAGCTGCTGTTAGCTAATGCCACTACAGGGGCAATTCAGGTAAATGACAAGTTTTCTGGCACATGCCATAATTGTGCAAAGCCAGGACATAATAAAAACAATTTCACAGTTAATGAAAAAAAGATCCTGGCTGCAAAGTCCTTCTCAGCCCTAGGGTCCTAAACAACTAGGGGTTTGTTCTTGATGTAAACAAGGAAACCACTGGGCCTCTGAATGCCAATCTAAATATCATTAAGATGGGATCATGCTTTAGGGGCTTAGAGCGGGGCCAGCCCCAGGCAATAACCGTGGCGTTTGTGACTCAGGTGGCACCTCAAATTTACCAGACGGTGCTGCCTCCTCAAACTTCTCTGCTCAACAATTACCCCGTCACTGAGGGAAGTGCTGCATTTAATATCTGCACGGCTAAAGATGTTCTGATGATTCCAGGGGAAACCCCCCTTTGTGTGCCCTCGGGCAGAATTGGACCAATCCCTCAAACTACAGCTGGACTTCTCCTTGGTCGCTCAAGCTTAACATCAAAAGGAGTTATAGTCCAAACTGGAATAATAGATCCATAGTTCAAGAGAGCCATTCGAATTGAAAAGCTGTTGCCGGCTCTGGCTTATCCCTTGCACCTGTTTGTGAGAGAACAAAGATCAGTTCTCTCCACTTATCTCAACGGTGCTGTTACAATATGAGACATGACCCTGAGAGGGTACATACCTCAAGACATCATGGGACCTTGTGCTTCGGCTGTTTACAAACAAAGGTTAATTGGAATAAACATTTTTCTGCTATGATGTGTCAGTCTCAAAGACCATGGAACAATGTTACCTTCTTGTGTTTCTATACCTATCAATAAAAACCTCCATTCGGCCTTATTGTGGGCTCCAGTCCTCTGAGACAGAGACTCCTGGGCTTCCAGAGATTTTAAATGCATTAAGTATGTATGTTTCTTAGAAACTTAACCCAAGCCACCCCTTCTCACACCCTCACTGCCCGTGTTGTGCTGGATGCGACCGGTGACCGTTCATCTATGCAACACCCTGCCTTTGAAAGACCATGGCCACTTTCTCTCGTGAGACTGGTGGGGATGGCTCTCTCCTGACCCTCTGATTTCAAGACTTCCTGGCCACTTGCTCTCATCGCCAGTTCTTGGTGGAGGGTGATCTCCCCATTTGTGGCATGACAGTGGCTCTTACAGAGAATTCGTGCAAGGCTGGACCATGAATCTACATGAGCTTGTTAAACTCACATTCAGTTAGTTATGTCGGAAAATGGTCCGACAGTAATTGCTGACTTTCATTGGACCCAGAGAAAGTATACTTGGGAAAATGGTTGACAAGGTGTATCCATGTGAAACCAGTCTGAAAAAAGGTGATCAGGAAAATTCCACAAGCTGACATACTGCCTCATCCCTGGCATGCCCTCTCTTCTGAGGCTGAATGATGAGAAGCTGAATGGAGTGATTACGTCTAAGTTTCACCTTACACCTGATCAAGGGCACCCCCTCTACCCTTGTGCTGCCTGAAGCCAAAATGGGAACAAGACTATTGAAATGGTCCACAGGTATAGTATTCTTACAGCCATGTTGTAGCACAATAGAGCTGTTTGCACTGAATAAAGTTCCCATCTTCACTGCAATCCCTATTTAGACATTCCTGTTCACATTTTATTATTGCCAATGACACTAGGTTGACAGCCACCTGATGCCAGACCCAGATTCGACACAGAAACCCTGGGTTCTACAACCTCGACTGGGGACCAGACCATTTGCCCAAAGCAGGAGCAGAGACCCTGAGACAATCAGGAACAGAAACAGGAACCCAAGTTGAGCCATTCCCAAAGCCAGAACACAAACACGGATGCTAGACATCGACCGCCAGAGACTGACATGTGATGCTGAAGCACAGGTGCTGCACTGCAGACACCAGACCTTGGAGCCACAGCTGGACATATCCTACAGATGTGGATGCGAGGCCTGAAAGTAGCCAACCAGACCTTGAACCTCAGAAACCAGATGTAGCCCGATGGGGTCTGAACCTTGGAATCTGAATGCAGAGAGAATCCACGGCTGTTAAGTTTTCCAGGGTTTGGAAATACTGGATAGGAATCTTTTTGGAACAACCATGTCAGTATGATGTCCGGAAAACAGAGCGCATCCAAGTTTGTTAGGGGACAAGACCTATGGAGACCCAGCTCTCCCAAAGATGTGACGCTAACTAGAGGCACTGTGGGGAGACTGTGTTAGTAGCCACCGTGCCTTGCGTGATGTGAGACCTGGGATGTGGTAGACATCTGCAGATTTTTACTTCCAGGTTTTCTTACAGCACCACAAACTACAGTAGCCAAAACGGGGTGGCATAGGCTTAAAACCAAACACATGGATCGGTAACGCAGAATGGAGCCCATAATTGAACTCGCATAAATACTGCTAGGAACACTGGACAGCCACATGCAAAACAGCAGTGAACACTATCTGATACCACAGAAAAACACCAATTCCACAAAACCCTTTCTCTGTCTAGTTTCCTGATAACCGACAACTCTCCACAAACTCTCAGCATACGTTATGAAAAGGAATATTTTCCTTACCTTTGCCTTCTTCGTCCAAGTCTCATGGGGAGATACAGAGGTAAAGCAGGTCCAGAAGCATGCTCCATCTTGTCTTTGAAGCGTAGTACCTGAAAAGCATGTACACAGTTTAGCAAGTTCCTTCAACAAAATAAGCCGGTTGAGTATGTGAGACGCGTGGTGGCGGCTCTGGCCCCATGGCTCTCGCACACTATTCTTTCCTCTGGCTATCAGCCAAGGCTCTGGCCCCAGGCTCTAAGGTGAGCCTGTGGTCCCTGGCTCTCATAAACACTGCCTGCTTTCTGTGTCACTAGCCTGGTCCCTGGCTCCCTATCAGACTCACCTTCCTGCTCACCTAGTGATCTGAAAAAGTGGTACAGCGTCATAAAAAAAGGAAACATGAGGTGAGCCTCTGCAAATCTCGCCTGGAATTAAAAAATTGAACTTTAACTCCACAAAGGACTCGCTGTGCATCACAGTCAACACAAAGAAGCTCACTACTAAAGTTACCTAAAGGTAGGCAAGTTACAAGAGCAGGGGAGGAGGCAAGGGAGAGGTGCAAACTTAAAAGAATCGGCACAAATAGAGGCAACCAAATATATGGAATATTTTAGAAAACTGAGCCTACGATAAAGTGATAATATCCAAAATTTACTGAACTCATGCAATAACATAAACAATCCAGCTGAAAAATGGTCAAAAAAACCTGGAGACGTTTCTCCAAAGAGGACACACAAATGTCAAATAGACATGTGAAAAAATGCTCAACATCACTAATCAGAGAAATGCAACTAAAAACCAATGAGGTATCACCTCACCCCACTTAATATGGCTACCATCAACAAGACAAACAGTAACAAGGGTCGGAGAGGCTGTGCAGAAAAAGGAACCCTCATACCCTGTTGGTGGGACTGCGGACCGGTGCGGCCGATGTGGAAGACAGTGTGGGGCTTGCTCAAAATATAACAAGAATTACTATGTGACCCAGCAATCCCTCTCCTGGGTATGTACCCAAAAAATTTGATACATAAGGAAAAGTGTGCTTTAATGTTCATTGCAGCTTTGTTCACAGTGGCCAAGACATGGAAACAAAAATGTCCTTCAATAGATGAATGCATAAAGAAGTTGTGACGCTATGGAATGCTGTTTGGCGGAAAAATGGAATGCTGTTTGGCGGAAAAATGGAATGCTGTTTGGCGGAAAAATGAAATAGGACCATTAGTGCCAACATGGATAGATGTTGAGATTATAATGCACGGATGGATCTTGACATTATATAACATTATGTATTGATTATTTCGAAAACTATGGTTTTATGGTTTCCATGACTTATACAGAACTACCTAATGTTGACACATTTCATTTTAAACTATGAATACTCCTAGTCATCAATATCATCATTAGTCTTAAGTATTTGGAAGTTGTGACACTCAGTGGCAGATCTTTTGCAAAATTCTGTTTTTCATTTGCAGCATAATTTTACAATGCTAAAAAATGCTGTCGTTTGTTTTACATGAATTTTCTTGCATGCAAAGTTCAGCTTCCAAACCAAATGACCAAACAAGTGCTATTTCTGAAGACAACAATGAAATTTAAATATAAATCACATAATACTTGTTACAAATATTAGAAGACGGGTAATTAAAACTTGAGATGGAATGAAATTACTTTTAGTTCTCCATTAAGGACATCCTGAAGTGAAATGTCACATTTTTTAACACTGAATGTGGTGAAGGATAGCTACTAATAACCTCTAGTACCATTTCCTTGATGCATAATGAGTGGCAATATTTTTAAAGACTATTGCTTTTGCAAATCCAGTTCAATAATGAAAACAATCGGTGCGAATCCAAAGAATGTCTTAAATTTGGGATTATCAGTGATAACTAAAATTCTTTCAACCTTTCTCTATGGGTAACATGTTTATAATAAAATATTGGGGGGAAATATAGTGGACAGCAGGACAGATGTGGACTATGATCTATTGTTTGCCAACTCCCGGTAAATTACACTACGCCAATGCATCACTCTCTTGTTCTTACAACATTACTGTGAGCCTTGAGTAGTAGTAGGTCAGCACTTTGTATTGTTCTGCAAACTGGTGTGTTATTTTCGTTCCTTTGTTCTTGCATGCATATTTCAGAGTTTGATTACCCACTTCCACATATACCACCCTTTATGTATATTGTGGTTTATCTGTTAGGATGTTTCTCCATGTTCCAAGCACTGTGTCTTCATTATCTAATAACTACCCTCTCCCCTTCCTTTTTGCTAAAAGATAACTGTGTTTACTTATTGGTTGCCGATAAATTTATGACACCTCCCTATTCGTGATTCACTAGATGAATGTTGATTTCTTCATGGATTCAACACTTGAGAAATTTATTGAATGCCAAGTGTGAGCCTGCCACGATTATTAGGCACAGAAGATACCTCAGTAACTAATATCCCTTGTGATAAATTCATCGAGGAATGGGAACACAAATGAATGATAGTGATTTTTTAAGGTGTCCGGTGTCTTAGTTTCATAGGCATACTGTAACAATCACCAGAGTGTGGGCTTTAAAAACAAACGTATTGTCTCAGTTCTAAAGGCTGTACGCCCAAAATCAGGGTGTTGGTGGCATTGGTTCCTTCTGAGGTCAGTGAGTACAGGGTGTTTTATAGGCCTGTCTCCTTCACTTGTACACCTGTTTTTCGTGTCTTCACATCATCTTTACGTGTGTCTGCATAGAGTTCACTTTTTAAAAAAATATGGACAACGGTGATAGTGGATTGGCGATCTAATGACTACTTAAACTTGATTACCTCTGTAGAGACCCTTTCTCCAAAAAAGGCCACATTCTGGTCTTGGGGGACATAATGTCAAAGCATGAGTTTTCAAAGGACACGATTCAATGCATAACAGGCAGGCATGGTAGAATTAATTTCTTTGTAAGGTGATACACCTAAATCTTATCTTTTTCCATAGGGCTATGTGATGAGAGAACTTTTATCACTGAAAATATCTAAAATGTGATTCCTTATGTAGGTAGGAAAAAGCAGTTGGCCTTTCAAACTAAAAGCCCAAATCTGTGGAATCTCTATTCCATTGCAATATGTCTGTTAAATTCATCTGCTTATACATGCCGTTTGTATTTTGTTTTTAACGGATTCCTGTACAGCTGCTGAGACACGGGCAACATAGTTTGGAATTCAGCTAAGGACCAAGTTAACTGAATCGATTTGTTTCACTTCCTGCCATGTAACAGGAAAGCCAATGCCATGGGTTTCATCAGTGTCTGCTTAATGAATGTTCAATATTAACAATATGCTTTGCCTATAGCTTTGGACACTGTGATACTGGGATTTTTTAATTCCTCGGTGCTTTCACGTTCCCCTTCGTAAACTGCCAGATTCCTCAGCTAGATGTGAAGGCTGCAAGCGGTTGTAGAAAATAGTGCAGCCCCTAGATTCTGGATCCAAAGTGATCTGGGTTTGGACCCTGGCTTCCTCTAATTCTATCTGTGCAACCTAAGGAAGGTCACTGAGCACACGAAGTGGAAGGTACTACATAAGAACAGATTTACTGTGAAATTTAAATGAGATGGTGTGTGTAACTCACAGATCACTTGATGTTTTAAACATAATTAATTTCTTCCCTTCAAATTCTAATTTTGTAGTAGCTGTGGCATTTTAAGTTATTACATCATCACAATGACAGAGGGAGAAAGGACAATATTTGAGAGAGCTATGAGTGCTTGTCTCTGGAGAGATCATAGGGCCTATTCACTTTTTCTACAATACCTCATTTTATAACGTGCTATGCCATGTGTCAGGCATTATAATATTGAGACCCATCACGCGCTAACTATTTTTTAATTGAAGCTCCACCGTTACTAGCTATGTGAATTGTGGCAAATTACTTAAAACTTCCAAACTCTAGTTCCCTTAACTAGAGGGGGGAGAACAGTATGTTCCTTGTAGGGTTATACATAATAATCTAAGGCAGTAAAGGGCTCAGTAGATGGGGTACCTCATACTCAGCTGTTAGTAGGTTTTAAAATCAGCAATGATGAGTACAGCTTATTAACATTCTCTTGGAGATGAAGGTTTTTCCCAACAAATGCCTGATTTACTGAGTATTTTTTAACATCAGCTTTACTGAGGTACAATTTACAGAGAGCAAACTGGGCCCATTAAAAGTGTTTAGCAAACGAATACAAATGGAACCACCATCAACAGACAGATCACTCCCAGTGGTTCCACTGTGGCCCTGTTTGCAGTCCATTGCTCTCCCATCCCCAGCCACACACCAGTGACTTATCTGTTGTCATTATACATTTTGTGTTTTGCAATGGCATATACAGGAGTCAGAGTGTACTCTTGTGTCTGACTTTTTACTTAGATGCTTTTGAGATTTAACCATGCGGTTGAGTAATTCGTTTGTTACATTTTATTGCTCATAGAATTCCATTATATAGCTATATTTGTTTATCAATTCACATGTGAATTGTTATATGTGACATCTGCTATTTACAGGTACATAGGTTTTCAATTAAAGAATTGGATTTGATTCATATAACTGTATGTTTACTATTTTAATGACATACCAAGCTGTTTTACACAAAGGCTGCAGTATTTCATAATCCCACCAGCAATGGATGAGGTTTCTATGTGCTCTAGAAGTCTACATTTTTTTTTAGTTGTGCTACTGGCTGTGAAATACCATCTCCTCGGGGTTTTCATTTGCATTTCCAATGCTGAGCCTCTTTACATGGATTTAATGCACTGTCAATCCTATGTTCTTTTAAAGTAAAGGATCTGGTAACATATTTTGGGTGTTTGTCTTACTACCTAACTTAGGAGTTATAAGGGCTCTTTGTATTATGGATGCATGTTTGTCAGATAAATGTACTGCGGATATTACCTATTCTGTGGCTTGCCTCTTATGTACGTAACTAATGGTGCTTTCAAATGAGATGGGGGCTTTTAATTTTTCAACAATTCTGAATAGTTTTCTTTTTTGATTCTTGCCTTTTGTGCAATAAGATTTCCCTTGACCACTGCCAAACATATTCTCCTATGTTTTCTACATATTGTAAACTTTTGGCTTTCACAGTTCAGTTTGTGATGCATTTAGTTATTTTTGTATGTAATGTGTGATACAGTTAGGATTAAATCCATACAAATATCCTGTTATTATGCCATAATTTGTTTCAAAAACTATCTTTTCAACATTGAATTGTTTGCCACTAGTGTAAAATTTTAATGGGTGTGTACATCAATTTCTGAATTGTTTTATTGACCTATATCCTTATGCCTACATTTCATTAGTGTGGTTCATGTACAGGTGACACAAGAATGGGTGTCATTCCCACATAGCACACGAGATGGAAGCAGAGAGCGTTTCCCTGCCCACCCTCAAATTGAAAATCCAGGCCCCTGGGACTGAGCTCACTGTGAGAGAAATCCTGTTTATGGCCCTTCACAGTGATAATGGAACGCACTTTAAAGGTGAGGAGATACAGGCATTTCGCTGCAAACATAGCATAGAATGGGGGTATCACATCCCTTATTATCCTCAAGCATCAGGCTTGAGAATGGCTGGCTTACTACAAGAGAAATTAGGAAATTGAGACAAAATTCTTAACATTGGAAAGATAATTTACCTATGGCCTTATGACACTTCCGATGGATTGAACCTAGATCCAACCTGGCAGTAAAAGGTCTGCAAATAATGGCTGGAGTAATTGATGCAGATTCTGTTGGTGAAATGCAAGTATTGCTGCCTAATGTTAGATCTGAAGCCATCACCCTCGGTGCACAAGACTGCATTACACAATTATATTCCAATATCAGAAGGGGCAATGGCAGTTAGATGCCCTTCATCCTACAACAATCAGGGCGGAATTATTCAGCTCCAATGATCTAAAGGTAGGGGCAAGAGTGTGGGTCAAGCGTACCCCTACTACCACTGCTCTTAAGGCCAAAGTGGTTACTGAAATTAATAATACCTTTACAGTAATGTTTCCTGCTCAAGAAAAAATTGAAATTCTGCCCTGTAATCAAATGTTTCTTCAGGAATAAACAGTGCTCTTGGAATTGTATGGTCCGAGCCTTCCTGATTCTGATTTGATTTGGACGATACCGGCGGACTAGGGACCCATCTACTTCCAATGTAATGAAAACATCAAGACCTACCTAGCCAGGAATGTAAAATATTTCTAATTTCTGCTTGACTACAGGGACTTGTGTTGAACAAGCTTTACCTTCTTATTTGATAGCACTGTGCATCCTCAGTTGGACTCAAGCTACAGATTTCACCAAAGACCCTGTACTGAGAGGAAAATATATTGATGTAGATCAATTAAGCCTCCCTTACCGTTATAGGACATATGATGTGTTTTCTATCCGGGTTCAAAATATGACTCAACTTTGTGGTTGTCTTTTCTTTACCAAATGTTTTAAATGAATTAAGGATATATCTCATTTTAATTGTAATATGTTATGGTAGGCCAAGTAATTTCCTATATAAAATTATATTATGGAGTTTTTCATCTGGAGAGAAGGCCTATTCTCATACCTTCTGCAGGTATTGTACCCTGAATAGGGCGATTTACTGTATTCATGCCTCAAATAAGTAACACTGACATGATAACCCCTGCAATTAAAGAAAGACAGACTAACTCGAAATTGTGTATATGATCTATCCTTATTTACCCCGCAGAATATATTTCCCTTTGTTCTCCCAGCCATGTCCATTGCTTTAAATGTTAAGATAAGTCACTTGGAATGTAGCATGGATAAGGCCATTAATGCCATTTCGAAAGCTACGTCACAAATTAATCAAGAATTAGGTGAAGTTAGCGAAGCAATATTGGAGAATAGGGCTACTATTAATTACCTCCCGCTATGACGTAATCATGGGTGTAAAGAGTTTAAGGGAATGTGCTCTTTTAATCTGATAATACGAGCTAAGTAAATAATACCTCAAGGACCTGCGTGTTTTATCCAAAACTATTACACAGAGAGAGGGCTTCTTTGGCCTGGATTTATCTGCTATTACAAATTGGATCGGGTCTTGGGGGCCAAATTTTAAAGAATGGATATATTTGTTTATTGCTTTTATTGCTATAGTGTTATATACCTGCTGCTGTATTCAATTTACCCATTCTGTACTCAAGCATGTACTTTGTTATCCTCACCAACAACCATATGAAATATACCCCAAGATAGAAGTCACAAAGGGTCAAGGACCAAATATGAAGTAATCACAATGTGAGTCATGTACCCCCATTGTGCCTTCCACTTGTTACGTAAGGAGAACGTGCTGTCCGCGTGGCACCCAGAAACTGACTCCACAGTAAGCAGGAATAAACTTGGGAAGGCCTCGCCAGCTACCCTGGTTGAACAATAGCTGACCCGCCAGTGGAACCCATGAATGGGATCACGTAGGTTACCCTGTGGCCATTGTAACTTCATGTACATTGTGAAAGTGCCGGAATCATGTCCCCTACCTTCAACCACAGTTAATTACCCAATAACTTCGGAGTCATTGTCCCCATGCTTACTGATTGTAATTGCTATGGCCTAACATTTTCCCGACTGATAATCTATTGGAAAAAAACATAATTAGTTTCCTGGGGAGCCCCAGTCGGAACTCTACAACAGGAGGATCACCGGACACACCTGAAGCCAAGACGTTGTCTCAGTTCCCCAGCACCTTGGAAACACTCTGACTTTGCTTTAGTCTCTGTATCTTACTTATTGCCTCACGTAATACGTAGTATTTTGCTGCCTCAAGTCCATGTCAGTGTACATGGGGAATGCGTATTCAACAACCAAAATCTGTGGCCACTTATATCACAGCCCCTTAATGCTACAGGGAGGAACGTGAGACACAGAAAGATCTCTTGCAAGCTTGTCATGAGCAAATATGCAGCAAGGTGCTTCCTGGTATTGCACACACTAGGACGGAGGCCATAGACAAAATATTCTAATTGATCATAAGGCTGAGCTCTCGGGACATGAGAGGATGAAAGGAGAAATCAGACAGAGACTAGAAATGTGAGACCCACCAGCACTCATACTAAATAACAATGAGCCACTACCCAAGAAAAGAGTCACAAATATTTTCTCCTTCCAATAAGAATTAGGGAGAGAAAAATATTCTCACCAGTTTGCCTTGAACCACACCCTACAACAGAAGAGTGTGTCTGTGAGTGTGTGTGTGTGTTTGTGTGTGTGTGTGTGTGTGCTGAGGGGGTAAGAATCCTTACCTTAGGCAGACCTATGTCACATGCCCCAGGATCTCCTGGTCTCCAGCAGCCAATCTCCTGGTCTCCAGCAGCCGATCTCCTGGTCTCCAGCAGCCGTTTGTCTTACACCACATCCTACAATGGAAATCTGGGGGGTTTGTGTGTATGTTTCTGTTTGTGTGTGTCGACGTGGTAAGAATCCTTACCTTACGTAGGCCAGTGTCAGATGCCCCAGGATCTACCAATCTCTAGCAGCCTGGAGGCAAAGTCCGGCTTCCATCCCTCGAGTCTGTTCTTCTTACAGCACCAAGTCTGCGATGAACTTTCCTCGACCCTCTGTGTGTGTGTGTGTGTGTGTGTGTGTGTGTGTGTGTGTGTGTGTGTGTGTGTGTGTCGACCGCGTAAGAATCTTACCTTGCGCAGGCCAGTGTCCGTTCCCCAGGATCTCCCGATCTCTCGCAGCCTGGAGGTGAAGTCCGGCTTCCAGCTAGAGAGTCTGTTCTGCTCACAGCACCGAGTCTGCGATGAACTTTCCTCGACCCTCCATGTTCTTCTGGCTACTCTAATAATCAAACAGACACGAGAAAGATTAGCAAGAGAAAATAACCCAATGTAATACATACGAGGTAGGACAATGAAGTTCATGAACTCATCCTACAGAAAATGTGACATCCCTCATTACTGAATATAGCTATGGTAACCTTCGAAGTACTCCCCTTCAGAAACCATGCACTGGTGCCAGCGCCTAGTCCACCCCTCGAAGCAGTTTTGGAGTTCTTTTTCTGGAATGACCAGAACAGTCATCATGGAACGATACGCTTGATGTCATGAATGTCATAAAAATGTCTTCCTTTCAATATTTCTTTTGTCTTTGGGTAAAGGAAGAAGTCACTGGGGGCCAGATCAGGTGAGTAGGGGTGTTCCAATAGTTATTCGTTTACTGACTAAAAACTCACAGACAGTGCCGTGTGAACTGGTACATTGTCAAGATGCAAAAGCCTGAATTGTTGGTGAAAACTTCAGGTCATCCTTTAAATGCAGCCTTTTCAGCACTTCCACATAATAAACTTGATTAACTGTTTCTCTCGTTTATACAAATTCATAATGAATAAGCTCTCTGATATCAAAAGAGGTGAGGGACAAGTTCACGAACTTAATTGTCATACCCGAACATATATATGGGAACCCACACACAAGTGTCAGAGACCCCACAAGCAGAAGAGGTACAGAGAAGGGGAAGTGCGTACTGAACACATCCTGAGCTAGGGCTGAGCTAAAGTGACCTTGGGGCCTCAAAGAGCAAGGGCACAAAGATTAGAGCAGATGATCAGTGACTATCAGCTTGCCCTCCCCTCTAGGCGGGTAACAGAGATGGTGGCTGAAGATCATTATGGGCAAAGCCCCTATTTCCCATTATTCTGCATAACTAAGGGAGGGCCAGAAGTTTATCATCAGCCTGAGGAGAAAATTACCCTTAGCTCTAACAAACCACCCACCACAATCACATCTAGGAGTGACCTGTACTGAACTCCCTCAGCTTTTTTTAAAAATTACAGCCAACGCATGGATAAGATAATGCAAAAGAAGAAATAGACCCAAAACATATTGCTGGCAGGTGAAATAAAATAAGCTGCCCTGTGTAGACAGCCAAAGTTGGCTCTTAATATTTGTGTGAAAAGCACCTCAAGGTTTGTATTCATTCGTCCTTGGCAAGGGAGCCATGGAGGCATGGAGTCTGTGTTTCAAAACCACACTAGACCTCCATGTTTTCCGTCCGTCTGTCATTATGAAACATAAATTATTCATTTATCCAATGTGACACTCAATATATGATTAATACAACTTTGGTACTTAAGGTTAACATGTCTTTTCTTAGTAATCCAGTACCAAATTAAAACACAAAACTCTTAAGACAACATAGGATCTATCACAATAACTCTGAACAAGGACCTTAGGAAATTCTTACAAAATAAATTACCAAGAAGCATCCTTGTTTTTTCCATTCTTTGTTATTTATCTAAATATCATGAACCTTCAGTACAACACATTTATGTATCTCTTACCAAGCGGTCCCCCCCTTTTAATAGAAGTTGATATTGTTTGTTGTGGGCACTTCAAGTGTTTAAAAAAACAAACTGGAGTCTAAATTGTCAAGCTGGGAGCACAGAAGAATAGCATTTACAGGTGACATCCAAAACGGTGTCATTCCCAAAATGCCCACGAGATGGCAGCAGAGAGCGTTTCCTTGCTCTGCATTTCAATGAGAAACCAGACACCAGGGAATAAGCTAACTCCCTGTCAAATAAATCCCGTTTCGGGCCCTTCACAGGCCTCCTCTCACCCACTGCTCCCCTTTTCCACATAAGGCAGAGAGGAACAAACAGATAAATTGGACATCCTCAAAATAAAAAACGTACATGCATCAAAAGGAGCTATCCAGAAAGCGGAGGCAACACCTCAAATGGAAGAACATAGGTACACATATACCAGCAAGAATCTTATCCTGAGTAAAGTATTTTTACAACTCATGGGCAAAGACAACTGAAATTTTTAAATGACCTGAACAGAAGCTTCTCATAGTCCATAAAAATGGACAACAGACACTCCAAGATGTTAAACATCATTAGTCATGATGGAAATGCAAATTAAAGCTACAATGTAAAACCCCTTCACATGAAACAGAATGGCTATAATCGGAAAAAACAAATGGCAGCATTTGTTTTCCTTCTGAAAACAAATTTTCCTTCTGAAAACATTTTTCCTTCTGAAAACATTTTCCTTCTGAAAATGTTAAATGGTGTGGGCTGGGTGTACTATAGTTTGGAATTTCCACCCCATAAAAAATTCCTGTGTGGTTCAACAAATCCACTTATAGAAACAGACCCCTCTAAATTGGGAACAGATCTTCAAACAAACACTGATACATGAATCCACAGCATCACTGTTCACAATAGCAGAGGCCTAAACAATCCAAATATCCATCTTAGTCAGCAGTGAAAACTAAGGAATACTGCAGGGCCACACCAGGTGGATGCAATTATGAACATATTGATGATTTAGAAATATTTCCCCATAGCACACACAACTTTTAATGTGGCAGAAGACATGTTTACTAATACACCAATATATTTAGTTCCTGTACAATAAATAGCAAAAAATTTATAAATCTTCAGTAATTAGTGTTTCCTTATTTTCTCGTTTTTGGAAATAGTCTAGACATTCAATACATATCCATCATTAATTTGGATAACAAAATTTTCAAGTTTCAAATTACCAAAGACATCTAGAACACTTTTTCTATGCTTATGTATAACATAATTATCACTAAAAAGTTTACCTTAATACTATATATTTTCATAGTATCTATTTTATATATTAAAAATTATGAGATTTCAAAATTATTTTATAAACCCAGTTAAAAAAAATCTTTCCAAGACATGACTATGTGATAAAACCAAACTAAATCCAGCTTTAAGATTAAATATTTCACCAGATCAGCTGATCCTGAAAAGCATGAGTTAGTTTATATTTTATTTACTTATATAAGCATTTAATTTCTTCAAACCAATCAATTATTACAAACTAGTAACAACGTCCAGAGCTACAAACCCATCTTACCACACACACACACTGGTTTCACACAGATCACAAATTAACACAATTAGTAATAACTACAGAGAATACACAAGATGTTTTACCAACAGCTGGTTGTCACAAGAGCTCTATAACACAATTCAAATTTAGAAGTGTTTCCTAATATAGGACCCATCGTCTGTACATGGAGAGTGAGGACTAAATAGTGAGACACCAAACAGCCTCCTTACAGCTCAGGCCAGGAGGCCAGAGGCCCCTCCACAGAATGCAGAGGAAGCAGCCCTCCCATAGGCAAAGGGTCACCCACAAGTGAGAGAAAGCAGAGACCTTCGTCACACAGGTGGTAAGGATGGTGGGTTGAACAGGGTGTCTCAATTCTCCCACAAAATGTGAGGCACCTCCAGCCCCAAATCCAATAATTTGTGGCCCCGGCAGGTGCTACTGGACCGTGATGGGTACATTACTAACAGGTAAGGAAGGCTGGGGGGACAGATGCCCCTTATGGGCAGAGGCCCCTCAGGACACATGCCCCTGGGAGCTGGCACAGCCAGGCAGAGGCGCACTGGGAACCCCAGCTTCTCCCACTGGCCACCAGACTCCATGGAGTAAGTGCACCTGGCCGATGGTGGGGACCGGAGAGGATTGGCTTCCTAGGTCACAAAGCCAAGCTACTGGGACACAGAACGAGAAGGAAAGAAAAACCTCAAGTGGTTTTTAGATGGGGACCCACAAAGTTTGTCTCCACAGACGCCGGTCTGGGGAGAACCACTTAACTCCCCACCCTGTGGGGTCGGCTCTAGTGACAGGATTACGGGAACCTTTGCCTGTGTTCTGTCCCCATGGTAGTTCCTTCTTATGACAAAGGACATGCAAGACAGCCACAGAAAAAATGAACAAATCTGGGAGGAAAGAATAAAAACGCTAGTCTCCAGGTACAAGAAGTGAGCCTCCGCCATGCAGGGTGTCATGCAGCGTCTCTAGTCCCACTCCCCACACAAGAACACAGGATATGGTGAGGCCAAAAATGCACACCAACGGACCACAGATAGGGGAGTCATACCACTATTCTCGCTGGCGGCTGGGTTGGAGACGGGGAGCAGGAGCCACACAACCCGCGGCCTGCTGTCGAGCGGGCGACTCTTCTGGCTGCGCCATTTTTCCTGCGGGGCGGCCTGCGGGGTCTGAGCTCCCGCTCCACAAAGAACACAGGATATGGCTAAGCCAAAAAGGAACACCCATGGACTTATAAGTAGTGGAGTCATACCACTGTATTCTCTCGCGGGCTGGCGAGACCCACGCAAATGCCACACGACGCGGCACTCCACCGTTCACATCTCTGCCTGACAACCAACCAACCAACCAATCAACCAACCAGTTACATCAGTAGCCAATTGGCTAATCGGTTACAGCTGATGGCCAACCAATCAGTTGATGGTCATGCACCACCGGAGCCAGCACCTCCCCACGTGAGGCCGAGAGCCTGGATACTGCTCTCTGGGACTCTGTCCCCACCTACCGTCTGCTTCTCTGCCAGCCAACCTCACTTGCTAACTGCAATCCGCCATGTTAACGGCAATCCACGCAGGCTTGTTTAGCCAAGTCAGTTACGTTAGTGGCTAATGGCTAACGGGTACCACCTGATGGCAAACTAGTCACAGCTGATGACCATCTACTATCAGGGCCAGTACCTTTCCAGCCTGGAAAATGCTCTGGGACTCTGTCCCCACATCTCACATTTTATTCTGCAGATCTAAATTTAGAAAACATAGAACTTGCACCCCTAACTTCAACCCATCTGCAGAGACCAGGAATTGTAATACATGCACACCAAAAATTCACACAACCATGAAATTTCCAAAGAGTGAGAAGAAATCATGTAAATATGACATTTTAGACAAGGGTGGGATTCGGCTCTTAATCTTTACATGTGCAAATGACAGATTTACAGATAATTCAGGAAAGCTGAACACATGTGGCAGGTAAATTTTGTGAAGCTCCTGCATGGAGTATTCCTGTCTAATGCTAAGGGGACTGCTCCGGGTTTTATTTTTGCTTCAGTTTTTGACGTAGGAAAAGGGGAGCCAGGCTGCACGAGAGGCTTGCAATGTTAAAAGTACCCCTTTTGGAGTTTTTATTTTATTTACCACAGCAGACGTGGGGCAGTTATAGCTGTTTCCATTTCAGATCTACTCAGCAGAGTGCCTGGGCAGATGCTGACTTTCTAATTTCCATCAGACTGATAAAAATCATCTTCAATTTTTTTCAATTTTCTGATTGGTTATTAAATCCTTTAACACTGTAAACATACCAGTTCTCTAAATCTTAAATCTCCGGAAAGATTTTTAACATGTGCTCATCCCTTGATTTTCCCTTCTGCCTTTTTTAAACCTTATATTGATTTTAGTATCTGATAGGACCCAAGAAGATAAATAATTCATTGAAAAGATTAAGAATAGTTCGATTTCCTTGTATGCCTTTTATTAAAAATGTGGTCATGAGAGTTCTCTAACACATTTTCCAAATTAGAAGTTTTTCCAATTCAAAGGATCCAGTCTAACCACTGATGGTACGATTTTTAATAGCTACTCAAACCAATGAGCCTTTTCAATGCTTACACAAGGAAGCCAAACCATTTCTGTCCCTGTGCTATTTCCTTATGACAAATGACACAAGAGAAAGACACGAAAAATATCCCATCTATGGTAGGCAACATTCAATAAAGAAAACATGTCAGTCGCTATTTCTGAGAAGCTAGCTTGACAAATATATTTTCTTGCCAATCTACATGTAAAAGAGAGGAAAACGACATGACGCACGTCTAAATTCTCCCAAAACCATCAGAAATAGACCAGAAAGGCTGACAGGGTGAACAAAATTGCCACTTACCTCTGCTGGCAGAGGTCCCCGAGGTCTCACCTGCAGCAGTTTCCAGGAGCTAGCAGTGCCCCGGCCAGTAATTTTTATCGCAGGCTTGCCCAATACTGTGGGAGCCTTAAAAAATTATTTCTTTTGCTCGAACCGGTAAGTGTGTTATCGGCGAACAAGGCAGACCCATCATAAGAAGGCATTCCAGGATGTAGGAACAACGCCTCATAAACAAAGGCAAGCAAGCAGAGGAAATATTAAAAGACAGAAAATATATCCACAAAACGCAAGCATGGACCAACCCAAAAGTAAAAGCAACCGTGCTGCAACAAAGAAAATTTAGGTTTATATTGGAAACAGGGCGGGAAATGTTCAGGGGTGGAGTCCCAAGGTGATCCAGGGAGTTTCCAGGGACCTCCCAGGGTATGTCTTTGAAGCCAAAGCCTTCCCATTAGAGTAGGGATTGCCTTGTAGGAACTGTCCTGGGACACCAGGGGTGTAGATTTTTCCCTGCCTGTAATGCTAATGATGGAATAACCCATTACAATTAGCTGTAGCTGCACCTTTTCTTAGAACTGATCTCATCTCCTCTTTTCTTTGTTTCCCCTCAAGTCTTCCTTCCTTTCCTCCCCCCTCTCACCTTGGCCCTGTTCTCTCTGCCTATAATAACAACTTCTAGCTGAGCTGATCATAAATTAACAGAATCAGAAGATAACATCGAATTTTAACATATACGAATGGAGAATTCACATACATGTAAAAATTCAAAAGGCAGACAGGTCAGATTGGGTAATTTGCAGGTAATTTAGAAAGTGTGGCACACTCACAGAAGTAAATGCACTAATCTAATCAGGCCCCTGATCTAATCAGCCTCTGATCTAATCTACGCCCTGATCTACTCTACGCCCTGATCTAATCAACGCACTGATCTAATCAAAGCCCTGATCTAATCAGCCTATGATCTTATCAGCCTCCGATCTAATCAGCCTCCGATTAATTGTTGTTAGGCAACCAGAACATAACTGGACATGGGGCAAGGGTTGTCAGCAGGCTCCACTGGGCCTGTTCACACCTTATCCTAAGGAATTTATGCCAAAGTTGTTTCCCTAAACCGGGGATGAAGTAAGGTCTCTTGGAGACTGGAAAGGGTTGCTGCAAGGTGAAGACAAGAGCATGAGGACAGAAAAGGGGCCAAGGTTAAACCTGAGGAGCTCAGGAGACTGAAAATAACCACATAGGGTGGTGTGAACATAAGAATTCCTAACTAGGGTGGGCCATGGCGGGAAGTCACATCCATGTCCGCAGCTTCCTTGACAAAGGTCAATCTTTACCATAATTGAGCCTGTCTGTTGTGTTTTTTGCAACTGAAACTCCCTCACAGACAGTGTGCCCTGTGAGCTGGTACACTGTCGTGATACAAGAGCCCGAACTGTTGGTGCAAAGTTCGTGTCGTCCTTTTTGTACAGACTTTTCAGGACTTCCACATAGTGAACGTGGCCAACTCTTTGTCTACTTAGTACAAAGCCACAGTGAGTAATGCCTCAGATATCAAGAGGTGAGCGACAAGTTCCCGAACTTAATCGTCAGACCCCCTACATCTGTATGGGAACCCTACACACAAGAGTCAGAGACCCCACAAGCAGGAGAGGTAGAGAGATGGAAGGGGAAGTGCGTATTGAACACATCCTGAGCTAGGGCTGAGCTCAGGTGACCTTGGGGCCTAAAAGAGCCAGGGCAGAAGATTAGAGCAGATGATCAGTGACTATCAGGTTACCCTGCCCTCTAGGCTGGTCACACAGAGATGGTGGCTGATGATCTCATTACGGACAAAGCCCTTATTTCCCATTATTCTGGATAGTTAAGGGAGGGCCAGAAGTTTATAAAATGGCTGAGGAGAAAATTACCCTTAGCTCAAAATAATCTGAACTCCTCCAGCTTTTCTTGAAAATTACAGCCATAGAATGGATAAGATAATGCAAAAGAAGAAATAGACCCAAAACATGTTGCAGGCAGATGCAATAAAATAAGCTGCCCTGTGTAGACAGCCAAAGTTGGCTATTAATAATATTTGTGTAAAAAGCACCTCAGGTTTGTATTGATTCGTCCTTGGCAAGAAAGCCATGGAGCCATGGAAGGAGTCTCTGCTTCCAAAACACACTAGTCCCCCATGTTTCCCATCCCTATGTCATTACGCAGCAACAAAAATTATTCATTTATGCAACGTGACACTCAATATATGATTAACACAAGTCTGGTGCTCAAGGTTGACGGGATTGTTCTCTTCACAATCCAGGATGAGATTAAAACAGAAAACTCTTTTAAGACAACATAGGATCTTTGCTTTGTAGACAGAAAACTTTTCATAACATCTTTGGAGCAGGACGATGAAGGAAAATTTGGCCTTTAACAAAGTCAGAAAGCACCAAACTCCGCTGCCACGGCAACTTAGTTTTCATATTGAAGTTCATTTACTTCATTGAAAGTAATCCACCCTTATCTGGCTTGACCATACATAACACTTCTTTTCTCAAGATTTCTCTGTCCAGTCTACCTTCAGATTCGGGTCCAGAGTAACCTGTTTCCCATTCTGAAATGACCAGCTTCAAAGTTAACTGCCTTTCCTTCAAAAACACATCTCCACATCTCACACCTTTTTTCTAGACCCAAGACATATCCTGTGTTTCTTATATACACCTATTAATTTTTATTTGTGACTTTCATTACATACCAGAAGTCTTAACTTTAAAAAAAGCCTTACTTTCCAGTGAATAATAAAAATTAAGCACTTTGACTATTACACGAGTATTCTTACACTGACATTCATGAACAAATTTATCACTTTCTACGAATCCAACAAGCCTCTGCAAGTTAAGCCAAAGTGTGGTTTTAGTTGAGTGACAGTTGCAGACGATGGCTCTGCTGGAATTAATACAAAGGGCTGGTGAACAAGAGAATGATGCTGAGAGTAGGGCAATCTCACACTGATAAAAAAGCATGGCCACTATCTGAAGACTGTCAAGAGAAGATGCTACATCGGTTAGTGAGAGGTGAAAACGCAAGGGAAAGAAACAGCAGTGGAGAGAAGATGATTGACTGGCTGAGGGACTTGTGGACTGAGAGGACTCAGAGCCAAACCTAAAACTGGATGACTTACTCCAAATGGGGAATGGTGGCATACATTATCAGTTCACTTTATCTTTTAACAAGAGAAAAACAACCATAAAACAACCGTCTCCTCAACCGGAATGCAGTCCTTCCTATCGGGGTACTGTTAACCACTCCACTGGGAATAGACACGAGGTGGGGTACTTGAAAAGAAACAGAAAAGTTATTGAGTTCCCTTAAAGATGAGAAATGCCCAGTAATAGTCTGGATAAAAATATTTAACGAAATGAAAATTCAAACACATTTTGCAATATAAGAGTGATCAGGTTGTCTTCTGAATGTAATAATTAAGTCAGAGACACATTCAAAAAAAAAGACGAACCCTCACAACTGAGTTAAAATCCAACTGCTGAACCCTCACTAGATTATGTTACAACAAACAAGAGAAATCACAGTCGGTATCCCATGTCACCGTCTACAGAGGTCCCAATAACTCTGAACAAAGACCTTAGGAAATTTTTATAGGCAAAACATCAACTTCACAAGAAGCATCTTGTCTTTGCTCATTCTTTCTTTCCCTGTTATCTAAAGAGAATGAACGTCCAGTAAGACACGTTTATGTATCTCTTACACAGCGTTGCCCCCCGTTTAATTGAAGTTCATATTGGTGACGTTGTGGCCATTTCAACTGTTTAAAGAAACAAACTGGACCCTAACTTGTCCAGCTGGGAGCAGAGAAGAAAAGCATTTCCAGGTGAAACCCAGAGTGTGTCTTTGAAGCCAATGCCTTCCCATTAGAGGAAAGATTGCCTTATAGGAACTCTCCTAGGGCACCAGGGGTGTAGATTTTTCCCTGTCTGTGATGCTAATACTGGAATGACCCATTACAATTAGCTGTACTTGCACCTTTTCTTAGAACTGATCTCATCTCCTCTTTTCTTTGTTTCCCCTCACATCTTCCTTCCTTTCCTCCCCCCTCTCACCTTGGCCCTGTTCTCTCTGCCTATAATAACAACTTCTAGCTGAGCTGATCATAAATTAACAGATCAGAAGATAACATCGAATTTTAACATATGCGAATGAAGAATTCACAAACATGTAAAAATTCAAAAGGCAGGCAGGTCAGATTGGGTAATTTGCAGGTAATTTAGAAAGTGTGGCACACTCACAGAAGTAAATTGTTGTTAGGCAACCAGAACATAACTGGACATGGGGCAAGGGTTGTCAGCAGGCTCCACTGGGCCTGTTCACACCTTATCCTAAGGAATTTATGCCAAAGTTGTTTCCCTAAACCGGGGATGAAGTAAGGTCTCTTGGAGACTGGAAAGGGTCGCTGCAAGGTGAAGACAAGAGCATGAGGACAGAAAAGGGGCCAAGGTTAAAACTGACAAGCACAGGAGACTGACAATGACCACATAGGATGGCGTGAACATAAGAATTCCTAACTGGGGTGGGCCATGGGGGGAAGTCACATCCATGTCCACAGCTTCCTTGACAAAGGTCAATCTTTACCATAATTGAGCCTATCTGTTGTGTTTTTTGCAACTGAAACTCCCTCACAGACAGTGCCCTGTGAGCTGGTACACTGTCATGATACAAGAGCCCTAACTGTTGACTCAAAGTTCGGGTCGTCCTTTTTGTACAGCCTTTACAGCACTTCCACGTAGTGAACGTGGCCAACTCTTTGTCTAGTTGGTACATGGTCACGGTGAGTAATGCCTCAGATATCAAAAGAGGTGCGCGACAAGTTCACTCACTTAATTATCAGACCCCCTATATCTGTATGGGAACCCTACACAGCAGTCAGACCCCACAAGCAGGAGAGGTACACAGATAGAAGGGGAAGTGCGGATTGAACACATCCTGACCTAGGGCTAAACTCAGGTGACCTTGGGGCCTCAAAGAGCAAGGGCAGAAAGATTAGAGCACATGATCGGTGACTATCAGCTTGCCCTGCCCTCTAGACGGGTCACACAGAGATGGTGGCTGATGATCTCACTATGGGCAAAGCCCCTATTTCCCATTCTTCTGCACAGTTAAAGGGAGGGCTAGAAGTTTATCATCAGCCTGAGGAGAACATTACCCTTAGCTCAAAACAACCAGCACATCACAATCACACACCTAGTAGTGACCTGTGCTGAACTCCCTCAGCTTTTCTTGAAAATTACAGCCACAGCATGGATAAAATAATGCAAAAGAAGAAATAAACCCAAAACATATTGCTGCCAGATGCAATAAAATAAGTTGCCCTGTGTAGACTCCCAAAGTTGGCTCTTAATAGTATGTGTGAAAAGCACTTCAGGTTTGTATTCATTCGTCCTGGGCAAGGGAGTCGTGGAGACAAGGAAGGAGTCTGTGCTTCAAAACCACACTAGTCACCCATGTTTTCCATCCTATGTCATTATGAAGCAACATAAATTATTCATTTATCTAAGGTGACAATCAATATATGATTAACACAACTTTGGTACTCAGGATTGACAGGATTGTTTTCTTAGTAATCCAGGACCAGATTGAAACAGAAAGCTCTTTTAAGACAACATAGGATCTTTGCTTTGCAGACAGAAAACTTTTCATAACATCTTCCTTGGAGCGGGACGATGAAGGAAAACTTTCTCCTTTAACAAAGTCAGAAAGAACCAACTCCGCTACTAAGTCACCTTAATGTTCATATGTAACTTCAATTATTCATTGAATGTGTTCCATCCTTATCTGGCCTTGACCATACATGACACTTCTCCTCTCAGGATTTCTCTGTCCAGTCTACCTTCAGATTCAGGTCCCCTGTCCCTGTTTCCCATTCTGAAACAACCAGCTTCACTTTCAAAGTTAACTGCCTTTCCTTCAAAACACATCTCCACTTCTCACACCTTTTTTCTACACACAAGATATGTCTAGTTTTTCTTATACATACAACTCATTTTCCTATTAATTTGTATTCCTATAAAGTTCATTACCTACTAGAAGTCTTAACTTTTAAAACAAAAGCCTTCATCTCCAGTGAATACTAAAAAAAACCCCTGTGACTATTAAACGAGTATTCTTTAGATTGACATTCATGAACAACTTTAACACTTTCTACAAATACAACTAGAGTCTGGAGTTTCAGCCAAAGTGTTGTTTTAGTCGAGTGATAGTTGTAGAAGATGGCTCTCCCGGAATTAATACACAAAGAGCTGGTGAACAAGTGAACGATGCTAAGAGTAGGGCCATTTCCAAAGAGGGAAATCTCAGGGTGAGAAAAAAATAGCAGGACACTAGCTGAAAAGAAACACAAGTGAAGATGTTACATTCGTTAGTAAGAGGTGTAAACGCAAGGGAAAGAAACAGCGGTGGAGAGAAGATGATCGATGGGCTGAGGGCCTTGTGGAAGGAGAGACGTCACAGCCAAACCTGAAACTGGACGACTGACTCCAAAGAGAAAATGGTGGCATACAGTATGAGTTCACTTTATCTTCTAACAAGAGAAAAACAACCATAAATCAACCGTCTCCCCCACCGGAATGCAGTCCTTCCTATTGGGGTACTGTTCACACACTCCACTGGGAATGGACACGAGGTGGGGTACTTCAAAAGAAACAGAAAAGTTATTGAGTTCCCTTTCAGATGAGAAATGCCCAGTAATACTCTGGATAAAAACGCTTAACTAAATTAAAATTAAAACACATTTTGCAATATAAGAGTGATCAGGTTGTCTTCTGAATGTAGTAATTAAGTCAGAGACACGTTAAAAAACAAAAGACGAACCCTCACAACTGAGTTGCAATCGAACTGCTGAACCCTCTCTAGGTTATGTTACAACAAACAGGAGAAATCACACTCGGTATCCCATGTCATCGTCTACTGAGATCCCAGCAACTCTCAACAAGGGCCTTAGGAAATTCTTACAGACAAAACAACTTCACAAGAAGCATCCTTGTCTTTGCTCATTCTTTCTTTCCTTGTTATCTAAAGAGAATGAACGTCCAGTAAGACAAGTTTATGTATCTGTTACACAGCGTCGCCCCCCTTTAATTGAAGTTGATATTGGTGACGTTGTGGGCATTTCAAGTGTTTAAAGAAACAAGCTGGAGCCTAACTTGTCGAGCTGGGAGCAGAGAAGAAGAGCATTTCCAGGTGACACCCAGACGGGTGTCGTTCCCAACGTTGTCCACGAGGCGGCAGCACAGAATCACTTTCCCCGGCGACCAGCAGCACAGGGTGTGAATTCCAAAATGCCCACGAGATGGCAGCAGACACGGCTTCCTCGCTCCGCGTGTGGATGACAAACTGGACACCAGGGAAGAAGCTGCCTCTGAGAGATAAACCCCGTTTCGGGCCCTTCGCGGGCCTCCTCTCACCCACTGCTCCCCCTTTCCAGATGAGGCAGAGACGGTTCTTATCTCCGTTTCACATGGGACTTGAACAGGACACTGATTCTCACAGTCCTGAGTCCACAACAGAGGCCAAAATGGGACCTTAGGGCGAGCACACAGGACATGCTGGACAAACAAGAGTGATCCAAACAGTCCTGGCAGCGTGGGGTGGAATCCTGGTCATTCCACTGAGGAAAAGCTGCACATGAGATCAGGGTGCATTGGGCCAGGCGCTCCCCGGGCTGGTTTTGTGGTGGGACCGGGGCAGCTGCTGGGGACAGGGACAGAGGGGAAGGGAGGTGGTGGCCTGGCCCTTCACAGGAGGACAAGCAGCACCAGGTCCCGGTGACAAGGACTCCTCCCACCCCATATCTAAGCGATGCCTGTGCATGGGCCCATCACATCTCACCCTTACCAAACCCCACAGGAAAGTTGATACATGTGCAGGAGGAATTCACAGAGGCAGGAACGTTCTACAGACAGTGAAACGACACATGGCATAGAGGACATTTTGGAAAGGTCTGGGATGTACTTCAAGATTTTATTGACAGAATGGGCACTCTGCAGGACATTTGGAAAAGCTCAGTACACGTGGCAGGTACATTGTTGGAAGGCAACCCAGAACATTATGGAACATGGGGGAAGGGTGGTCAGCAGGCTCCACTGGGTATGTTCCCGCCTTATGCTAAGGTGTTTATGCCAAGGTTCCTTCCCTAAACAGGTCTTTCCCTAAACCTGGTCAGAAGGGAGGGTCAAACCTTCTTTCTGAGTCATTCCTTTCCCAACAACCAGCTTAAAGTCAAACTTGCCCAAGGGAAAACTTTTGGTCCCATTCATTCCCACCTTTGAAACCTTAATAAAAGTTTTGCATCCAGCAGTTCCATAGGTTCAAGTTCACCTTTTTCATTGATCTAATCATTCAGTCCTGAGAATAACTTAGCTTAGTTACATTGTCGAATCTTATTTCAGGACCCGGTGATGTAGATACACTCCCATATTTCACCTTTTATTAAATATCTGACTACTTCCTTATGTGGGACACTCACAGACTTTCTTCTACCCCCAGGCTTCTGACTGCTGTTATAATCAAATACATATGAAATTGATAAGCAAGAGAAAAAAAGCAGATCTAACGCAGACACATGGGAATCCATGCACAGAGGGCAGAGTAAGGGACCCCACATACAAGAGAGGTAGGGGGATAGAAAGGGAACAGGGGTAGATAAGGCATCCAGAAGCTATGGATGAAGTAGGGTCTCTTGGGACTGGAAAGGGTCGCTGCAAGGTGACGACCAGAGCATGAGGACAGAAAAGGGGCCACAGGTTAAACCTGACAACCACAGGAGACTGAAAATAACCACGTAGGATGGTGTGAACATAAGAATTCCTAACTAGGGTGGGCCATGGCGGCAAGTCACATCCTTGGCCTGCAGCTTCCTTGACAAAGGTCAATCTTTACCTTAGGTGATCCTGTCTGTACTGTTTTTTGCAACTGAAACTCCCTCACAGACAGTGCCCTGTGAGTTGGTACACTCTCGGGATACAAGACCCGAACTGTTGGCGCAAAGATAGGGTCCTCCTTTTTGTACAGCCTTTACAGCACTTCCACGTAGTGAACATGGCCAACTCTGTCTAGTTGGTACAATTCAAGGTGAGTAATGTATCAGATATCAAAAGAGTGAGTGACAAGTTCGTGCATTTAATTGTCAAATCCCCTACATCTGTATGGGAACCCCACACACAAGAGAAAAACAACCATAAATCAACCCTCTCCCCAACCGGCATGCAGTCCTTCCTGTCGGGGTACTGTTAACACACTCCACTGGAAATAGATACGAGGTGGGGTACTTCAAAAGAAACAGAAAAGTTATTGAGTTTCCTTTCAGATGAGAAACGTCCAGTAATACTCTGGATAAAAATGCTTAACTAAATTAAAATTAAAACACATTTTGCAATATAAGAGTGATCAGGTTGTCTTCTGAATGTAGTCAGAAACACATTAAAGAAAAAAAGACGAACCCTCATCTGAGTTGCAATCCAACTGCTGAACCCTCTGTAGGTTATGTTACAACAAACAGGAGAAATCGCACTCGGTATCCCATGTAACCGTCTACTGAGTTCACAATAACTCTCAACAAGGACCTTAGGAAATTCTTACAGACAGAACATCACCATCACAAGAAGCATCTTGTCTTTGCTCATTCTTTCTTTCCTTGTTATCTAAAGATAATGAACGTCCAGTAAGACACGTTTATGTATCTCTTACACAGCGTTGCCCCCCTTTTAATGGAAGTTCATATTGGTGACGTTGTGGGCATTTCAAGTGTTTAAAGAAACAAACTGGAGCCTAACTTGTCGAGCTGGGAGCAGAGAAGAATAGCATTTCCAGGTGACACCCAGACGGGTGTCGTTCCCAACGTTGTCCACGAGGCGGCAGCACAGAATCACTTTCCCCGGCGACCAGCAGCACAGGGTGTAAATTCCAAAATGCCCACGAGATGGCAGCAGACACCGCTTCCTCGCTCCGCCTTTGGATGACAAACTGGACACCAGGGAAGATGCTCCATCTCGGAGAGATAAACCCCGTTTAGGGCCCTTCGCGGGCCTCCTCTCACCCGCTGCTCCCCCTTTCCAGATAAGGCAGAGACGGTTCTTATCTCCGTTTCACATGGGACTTGAACGGGAGACTGATTCTCACACAGTCCTGAGTCCAGGACAGAGGCCGAAATGGGCCCTTAGGGCGTGCACACAGGACATGCTGGACACACAAGAGTGACCCAAACAGTCCTGGCAGCGTGGGGTGGAATCCTGGTCATTCCACTGAGGAAAATCTGCACAGGAGATCAGGGTGCATTGGGCCAGGCGCTCCCCAGGCTGGTTTTGTGGTGGGACCAGGGCAGCTGCTGGGGACAGGGACAGGGGGGCAGGGAGGTGGTGGCCTGGCCCTTCACAGGAGGACAAGCAGCACCAGGTCCCTGTGACAAGGACTCCCCCACAGCTATGTGATGTCTGTGCTGGGCCTTTTAAAATCTTTGTCCTCAGCCCAGAACACGGCTCTGCCTCTGCCAGGCTCCCTTCCTCTGAGGTCACAACTGGCTGCTCAGAAGGAGATCTGCGGTGGCACTTGCCTTATGGGGGGCGGGGGGGGGGGGCCACTGAGCCTCAGATGGTGCAGAGCTGATGACTCTCCCCTCCAAGTACTACCTGTGTGACTTCAGGCAAAGACATGGAAAGTCAGTCTCCTTGCCTGGCAGGTGGGGACAACCGCTCCCTCTCAGGGTGGCTGAGAGGTCAGTGAGGTGATGGAGGTGGGCTCCTGCCCCACATGTGATTGGCCCTAACTCCCCTCCCTCTTCCCTTCTCAGCCCTTTCTCTACATCCATGGGATGGAAGGATCATGTAGCAAACAGCCTCCTGGTGGCAGAATCAGCTCTCCTGTTGGTGTCCACACAGCCACAGTCCTCTGAGTGCTGACTCTGGCACCTGTGCCAGCTTCATCCTCAGGGCAGCGCTCACCACAGCCCCTCCCGGGTCTTCAAACCCTGCTCATCTCCAAATTCAGGGCCCGTGTCTCAGCTCAGGCCAGAGCGCCTCTCACAGCTCTTCTCACTGGTCTCCCTGCTTCCAGTCCCTCTCATCCAGTGCAACCTCCACACTGGGACCAGCTCCATCTTTCTAACTAAGGTAGACTTCTAACCCTGTCATTTCCTGTGCCTACAATTACCAGCAGCTTCACTTGGGCTAGAGAATAAAGTCTCATTCATCAGCACAGTGTTGAGACTTTATCAGGCCTCATGTTCCTCTCCTGGTCTCATATCCTATCATAACACCCCAGTTCACTCACCAGGTACCCCAGCTGTCAGCATTAACATGTCTGGTGTCAGCTTTAACAGTCAGAGGTGCCAGCAATGAGAATGAACCTGCATGCAGGAAGCTGAATAAAATACAGACTTTAGTGAATAATGATGCATCAACATTTGTTCATTGATTCTAACAATTCTGGAAGAGAGGAGAAAGTAAAACTAAAATAAACCTATTGCATCAAAATGGGTGATTGCCATTAACAAAATGGACCCTCAAATAACGAAAATACTAGCAAATTAGTCATCCAGGACCTCTTCCTCCTGCTTATTGTTGCCGCATTGCTCTGGGATTCCCTCTCCTGGGAGAGGGAAGGAACGGGGACAGAGCAATTCAGAAGTTCCCCTAAAATCTCCCCCACGCAGGAGTCTTGATTCTAACATGTCAGGTAGGATTGGAAGGTGAGACGAGTTCCCTGGAAGCTGAGGTTCTGGACTTGGGACAGAGAACAGATGCTGGGTCAGGAAAGCAACAGATTCCACATCACTGAGCCCTCACCCTAACCTCAAACATAAAACCTAACCCTTCAAACCTAAACACTAAATCCTTAGCCCTAAGCGTAAATCTAAACCTTAACATAATCTCTGAAAACCTTACAACCACAAACCATAACCATCTCTATAAAGCATAACCTAAACCCTCACCACAATACTAAACTATAACCAGAAACCACATACTACAGACTATGAACCATATCCGTAAACCATGACTATAACCATAAACCTTAATCCATAAACCATAACCAAAAACACAGCCATAAACCATAAACAGGATCCATAATCAATCCCATAAACCATATGACACATATGTAGCCATAAACAATAAACATAAACCATAACCAAACTGTAACCCACAACCTTAACCTTAACCCCTGACTCAGCACCACACTCCACCTCAGCCCCAACCCTAGCCCCGTAGGACACTAATAGCCCCCAACCAGTCAAATCAGAAGTAGGTCACAAAAACAGAATATACATACTGTATCCCTTATAGAGATGTAATTATGTACCATATCATAGTTAAATGACAAAATATCAATACACAGAAATCTGTTTTATTTGTATACACTACCAAGGAATAATCTCAAAAGGAGTTTAAGAAAACAAGTCCATTTTAAATAACATGAATGTTGATAAAATACTCAGGAATACTTTTAATCAAAGTGCAAGGCTTCTACACTGAAAATTACAAAACAATGTCTTTCTTTGCTGAAAGAAATTAAAATTAAAGAAAACCTACATAAATAAAAGGAGGCCTTCCCCTGGTGATGGAAATTGTTGGGAGGCAACAGAACAGACGCTGTGCAATGTACGGATTCAGTGTCATTCCTGTGAAAAGGCCCCAAGGCCTTTGTGGGAAAATGCACAAGGTGACCCTAATATTCACAGCAAATTTCCATGGGAAAAAAGAGCCGTAACAATCTTTAAAAACCAAATCAAGTTGAGGCTCACCCTTCCCATACGTAATTCTTAGTACACAGCCACAGTAAGGAAAACAGGGTGACACTGGCATAGAAATATACATAGAGATCAACAGAATAGTATTGAGGGCCCAGAAATAAACCTGTCCGTCTAAGTCAGGTGATTTTTTTTAGCATACACATTTAACTTCTTTATCATTGTCATTTACAGCTTTATTTTATAAAACACAGAAGGATGTTTTTTTTCCATTCTTTCTTTTTCTTTATTTTTGTTTTTTAAGGAGGGTGCAGCTCATGGTGGCCCCTGTGGGGACTGAACAGACCACCTTGGTGTTCTCAGCCCCATGCTCTAACCAAGTGAGCTAACCGTTCACCCCCAGACACTTTTAAGAATGCTCTAGCACCAGAATTTAAACACTAGAAATATTAGTTTTTTAAGTGTAACTTATATAAATTACAATCCAATGATGGGAGATTTTTCTCAATATGGTTACTATACAAATGAAATAAATGACAAAAACACTTAATAGCAATATTTTGTCATCTACGTATTATTAGATACTTTAAGACATAAGCAAAGATTCTGAGTATTCAGACTTCTTTTGTTGTGTTTCATATTAAGTAACTCCCTACCTGTATTCTCAGTTGAGCTACTTGACCAAAAGGTGTGACTTGAGAAAGCATTTAGCTTTATACCAAGTTTACAGCACTAACAGATGAGGAAAGTTAGAGGGACAGATGCCCCTTATGGGCAGAGGCCCCTCTGGACACACTCCCCTGGGAGCTGGCACAGCCAGGCAGAGGCCAAAGGGAACCCCAGCTTATCTCACTGACCACCAGGTACAATAAAGTAAGTGCACCTGTCCAATGGTGGGGACCGGAGAGGATTAGCCTCCTTGGTCACAAAGCCAAGCTCCTGGGACACAGAATGAGAAGGAAAGGAAAACCTAAAGCAATTTCTAGACAGGGACCAAGAGCAAAGTTTGTCTCCGCAGAATCCAGTTTGGAGAGAACCGCTTAACTCCCCAGCCTGTGGGGCCGGCTCCAACAACAGGCTTACGGGAGCCTGTGCCTGTGTTATGTCCCCGTGGTAGTTCCTTCTTAGGGCAAACAACACGCAAGACACAGACACAGGAAAAAGTGAACATCTGTGGGAGAAAAGAATAAAAACCCTAGAGTCTCTAGGTGAAAGAAGTTCACAGGTATTTTGTTTCTGCCAACCTAAAATCAGAAGAGAGAAAAGCCTCGCACCCCTTAAAACTTCTACCCAACTGCAGACAGAGATCAGGAATTGTAATACATATGCACGTAGAATTCACATAAGCATGACATTTCCAAAGACAGTAAGAAGAAATCAGGTAAATATGACATTTTAGACAAGGGTGGGAGTGGGCTCTTAGATTTTTGATGAAGAATGGGAGATTTACAGGTAATTCAGGAAAAGCTGAACATACGTGGCAGGTAAATTTGGTGAGGCTCCTGCATGGAGTCTTCCTGTCTTCTGCTAAGGGGATTATGCTCAGGCTTTTATTCATGCTTCAAAGTCTTTAATGAGGCAGGAAAAGGGGAGCCAGGCTGGATGAGGGAGGCTTGTACTGTTAAAACTGCCCCTTTTGTTTTACCTCAGTGGGCCTGGGGCAGTTGTGAGCTCTGTTTACATTTCAGATTTACTCCACAGAGGGCCCGGGGGTGATGGTGAGACTTTATCATTTCTATCTGACTGAGAAATCACCTTCCATTTTTTGTGAAGTTTCTGATCGGTTATTAAATCCTTTAAAACGTGTTTCAACCTAACAGTTCTCTAAATCTTAAATCTCCAGAAAAGTTTTTAACATTTGCACATCACTTGATTTTCCCTTCTGCCTTTTTTAAACCTAATATTGATATTAGCATCTGATGTAATGCAAGAAGCTAAATACTCATTGAAAACATTAAGAATAGTTAAATTTCCTTGTATTCATTTATATTGAAAATGGGGTCTTTCTCTAGGGACCAGTCAAACAGCTGTTTGTCATAAGAGTTCTCTGACACATTTTCCAATTTAGAAGTTTTTCCAATTCAAAGGATCCATAGTCTGACCACTGAAGATAGGATTTTAATAGTTACTCGAACCGATAAGCCTTTTCACAGCTTAACCAAAGAAGCCAAAGGCTTTCTGTCCCTGTGGTATTTCCTTGTTACAACAAAGGACACGAGAGACATAGACACAAAAAATGACCACCTCTGGGAGAGATTCAATAAAGAAAACGTGTTAGTCGCTACTCCCGAGAAGCTAGCTTCGCAAACATATTTTCCTGCCAATCTACATGTAGAAGAGGGGAAAAGGACATGCAGCACTTCTAAATCCTCCCAAACCCCGCAGAAATAGACCGGGAAGGCTGACAGGGTGAACAAACACATCGCTTACTATGCCGGCAGACGTCCCCGAGCTCTCAGCAGCAGCGGTTTCCAGGACCTAGCAGTGCCCCGGCCAGTAATTCTCCTCGCAGGCTCCCCAATACTGTGGGGCTTAAAAATTAATTCTTTTGCTCTAACCTAGTAAGTGTGTTATCGGATAGCAGGTCAGAGTCATCACAGGAAGGCATTCCAGGATGTAGGTTGTAACAACGCCTCATGAACAAAGGCAAGCAGGCCGAGGAAATATTAAAAGAAAGAAAACATATCCACAAAACGCAAGAGTGAGCAGGCCCCAGAGGAGAGCAAATGTGCGAAAATTTAGGATTATATTTGAATGAGGGCGCGAAATATTCAGGGGTGGAGTCACAGGTGCTCCCAGGGCGTTCCCAGCGTGTGTCTTTGCTGAGAGTCCTGTCCACCTGGAGGATGACTCTTCCCACCTGGAGGACGGATTCCCATGTAGGAACAGCCTTGATGACACAGAGGATGGAGATCCCTGCCTGCAATGTTAATGGTGTTATAACCCATTACAATTAGCTGTCGCTGCACCATTTCTTAGGAATGATCTCATCTCTTTTCTTTCTTTCCCCTCACATCTTCCTTCCTTTCCTCCCCGCTCTCCCCTTGGCCCTGTTCTGCCTGTAATAACAACTTCTTCTAGCGGAGTTAATGGTAAAATTAACAGAAGCAGACTAAGATTAAATCGAATTTTAACATATGCACATGGGAAATTCACAAACGTGAAAATTCTAAAGACAGTGCGGTCAGATTGGGTGCTTTACAAGTAATTTAGGAAGAGTGGCACACTCACAGAAGGTAAACTGTTGTTAGGCAACCCAAAAAAGAATGGGACAAGGGGGAAGGGAGGTCAGCAGGCTCCACTGGGGGTCTTCCGCCTTATGCTAAGGAGTTTCTGACAAGTTTCCCTCCCTAAACCAGGTTTTCCATCTGAATCTCTTAAGCAGGATGAGGGAGGGCCAAAGGTTCTTAGGAATCTTTTGTTCCCCAACAACCAGCTTAAAGTCAACTTGCCCAAGGGCAAAACTTTTGGTCCTCTTCATTCCTGCCTTTGAAATTTTAATAAGTTTCACATCCAGAAGTTAAATTGATAGATTGCCACTTTTACATTGATCTAATCCTTCAGTCCCGACAGTAACTTAGTTTGGTTAAATTGTCCAATCTTACTTCAGGATCCAGTGATGTAGATACACACTCCCATATTTCACCTTTTATTAAACACCTGATTACCTGCTTATGTGGGGGAGAAAGACTTTCCTCTACCTCCAGGCTTCTGACTGATGTAATATTCAACTCGAACAATCATAACCCGAACCCGAACTCGAACACGAACCCGAACTCGAACGATTTGAACCCGAACTCGTACCTGAGCAACCCGATCCTGAACCCTAACATCCCGAACACTAATCCCACCCCAACCCGAACCTTCTGAACCCGAAAACGAACTCGAACAACCCGAACGCAAACTCGAACCAAAATCCAATATTTCCATACCAAAGACATGTAGAAAACCTTTCCAATGATTATGTACAATATAATTATCACTAAAAAGTTTACATAAATCTTTTATTTTTATTGTATCTATTTTATATATCAGCTTAAAATTTGAGATGTCAAATTCAATTATTAGCGTAGCTATTTTCTTGATACATTTTATGACACAGGTAACAAACTTATTTTTAGAAGCCCAGTTAAAATATATATTTTTTGTTAATAACTTTCAAAGATATGACTGTGATAAACCCAAACTAAAACCAGCTTTACTGTCAAATACTTCACCACATTATCTGATCCTTAAAACCATTAGGTTAGTTTGTATTTGATTCGCATTTAATATAATTTAATTTATAGTATAATTTATATAAGCATTTAATTTGTTATAACCAATCAAATATTACAATCTAGTAAAACCATCCACAGGTACAAAACATCTTACCACACACAAACACAAACTGGTTTCACACAGATCACAAATTGACAGAATTAGAAATAAACTGTAGAGAACACACAAGGTAGGTTACCAAGAAAATAACTGGTTGTCACAAGAGCTCTGTAACACGATTTAAATGTAGATGCTTTTCCCATTCCGGGATTGATTGTCTGTCCGCGGACAGTGAGGACTAAATAGTGAGACACCAAGCAGCCTCTTTACAGCTCAGGCCAGGAAGCCAGAGGCCCCTCCACACAGTGCAGAGGAAGAAGCCCTCCCAGAGCCAAAGGGTCACCCAAAAGACAGTCAGAGACCTTCGTCACACAGGCAGTAGGGATGGTGGGGTGGACAGGGAGGGTGTCTCCCCACCAATTGTTAGTAAAGTTACATAGGTTTCAGGTGTACAATTCTGTATTTCACCATCTATAAATCTCCCACAAAAGGTGAGGCACCTCCAGCCCCAAACCCACTAATTTGTGGCCCCAGGGAGGTGCTACTGGACCGGGATCTGACCAGCACTAATGGGTAAGGAAGGCTGGGGGGACAGATGCCCCTTATGGGCAGAGGCCCCTCAGGACACAGTCCCCTGGGAGCTGGCACAGCCAGGCAGAGGTGCACTGGGAACCCCAGCTTATCCCACTGGCCACCAGGCACAATGGAGTAAGTGCACCTGGTCGATGGTGGGGACCAGAGAGGATTAGCTTCCTTGGTCACAAAGCCAAGCTCCCGGGACACAGACTCCGCACACTTCAGTCTGGAGAGAGCCCCTTAACTCCCCAGCCTGTGGGGCCGGCTCCAACGACAGGCTTATGGGAGCCTGTGCCTGTGTTCTGTCCCCGTGGTAGTTCCTTCTTAGGACAAACGACACGCAAGACACAGACACAGGAAAATACCAACATCTCTGGGAGGAAAGAACATAGAAAACTATGGCATCTCTAGGTACAAAAAGTTAGCTGCACAAATATTTTTTTCTGCCGATCTAAATTCAGAAAAGAGACAAAGGCCTGGCACCCCTTCTAACTTCTACCCAACCCCACAGACAGAGACCAGGAATTGTAATACATGCGCACCTAGAATTCACATAACCATGAAATTTCCAAAGAAAGTGAGGAGACATCAAGTAAATATTACATTTTAGACAAGGGTGGGAGTGGACTCTTAGATTTTAGATGTAAAAATGGGAGATTTACAGGTAATTCAGGAAAAGCTGAACACCCGTGGCAGGTAAAGTTTTGTGAGGCTCCTGCATGGAGTCTTCCTGTCTTCTGCTAAGGGGATTGTGCTCAGGGTTTTATTTGTGCTTTACAGTCTTTGAGGAGGCAGGAAAAGGGGAGCCAGGCTGCAGGAGGGACGCTCCTATTGTTAAAAGTGCCCCTTTTGCAATTTCTTTTCCTTTGCTCAGCTCTATGGCCTCTGGCAGTTGTGGGCTGTGCTAACATTTCTGCTCTGCTTGGCAGAGGACCTGGGGTAGATGCTGAGACTAATTTCTATCAGACTGAAAAAGCAGCCTCAATTTTTGTCAAGTTTCTGATCAGTTATCACATTCTTTAAAACTTGTTCCAACACACCAATATTCATCATTCATCATATTAGATCGAAATACAGTTTTTAAAAATTTGCACATCTCTTGATTTTCCCTTCTGCCTTTTTTAAACCTAACGTTGACATTAGCATTTTTAAGACCCAACAAGCTCAAGAACTAATTCAAAAGTAAAATTTCCTTGAATTCGTTTGTATTAAACATGTGGTCTTCCTCTAGGTTCCAATAAAACAGCTGTTTGCCATGAAAGTTCTCCAACACATTTTCAAAATTTGAAGTTTTTCCAATTCAAAGGAGCCATGGTCTGACCATTGATGACAGGATTTTCACAGCGCCTCCAACCAAAAAGCCCTTTTACTAGCTTAACCAAGGAAACCGAAGGATTTCTGTCCCTGTGGTATTTCCCTTATTTTTTTAATTAGTTTATTGGAGTGACAATTGTTAGTAAAGTTACGTAGGTTTCAGGTGTACAATTCTGTAATACATCGTCTATAAATCACATTGTGTGTTCACCAACCAGAGTTAGTTCTCCATATCTTTGATCACCCTATGTTTGATCCCCTTTACCCTCCTTTACCACCCACCTCTCCCCTTGGTATTTTCTTTTGATTACAAACGCACAAGAGACAGACACAAAAAAATGACCACTTCTGAGAGGAAAGAATCAATAAAGAAAACATGTGAGTCGCTACTCCCAAGAAGCTAGCTTCACAAACATTTTTTCCTGCCAAACTACATGTAGAAAAAAAAAGAGAAAAAGGACATGTAGCACTTTTAAATTCTCCCAAACCCCACAGAAATAGATGAGGAAACAATAACAGGGTGAACAAAAACACCACTTACCTCTGCCTGCACGTCCTTGAGCTCCCAGCTGCGGCGGTTTCCAGGAGCCAGCAGTGCCCCAGGCGGTAACTCTCCTCGCGGGCTCCCCAATACTGTGGGGGCTTAAAAAAATTATTTTGCTCTCATCTTGTATGTTAGAGGAGATCAGGTCCTTGTATCATCACAGAAAGGCATTCCAGGACACAGGAACAATGCATCATGAACGAAGGCAAGCAGGCCAAGGATTTTCTAAAAGAAAGAAAATATATTCCCAAAATGCAGGAGTGCACAAGACCACCAGGAGAGGGACTGCTCTAAAACAAAGAAAAGTTAGGATTATATCTGAATGAGGGCGGGAAATGAATTCAAGAGTGGAGTCACAGGTGATATCTGGGCTTTTCTAAGGCGTTCCCAGGGCCTGCCTTTGTTGACGCCTCCTTCCCACCAGGAGGAGGGATTCCCTTGTAGGAACTGTCCAACGGGTGGAGAATTTTCCTGCCTGCAATAGTGTTATGCCCAATTACAATTAGCTGTAGCTGTACCTTTTCATAGGAATTTTTCCCTGCCTGGAATTCTGATGGTGTTATAAACCATCACTATTAGCTGCAGCTGCACTATTTCTTAGGAATTTCTTAGGCATTTCTGTTTTCTTTGTTTCCTCTCACGTCTTCCTTCCTTTCCTCCCCCCTCTCCCCGTGGCCCTGTGCTCTCTGCCTATGGTAATGAGTTTTTCTAGCTGAGGTAATCATAAAATTAATACAATCAGATTAAGTTAAAATAGAATTTTAACATATGCGCATGGGGAATTCACATACGTGTAAAAATTCCAAAGGCAGCGAGGTCAGATGGGGTGCTTTGCAGGTAATTTAGGAAGAGTGGCACACTCTCGGGAGGTAAATTGTTAGGCTACCCAGAAACTAATGGGACAAGGGGGAAGGGTGGTCAGCAGGCTCCACTGGGAGTCTTCCCGCCTTAGGCTAAAAAGTTTATGCAAAGGTTCCCTCCCTAAACCAGGTTTTCCATCTGAATCTCTTAGGCAGGAAAGGGGGAGGGTCAAAGGTTCTAAATGAGTCCTTTGTTTCCTAAGAACCAGCTTAAAGTCAATTTGCCCAAGGGCAAAACTTGTGGTCCTCTTCATTCCCACCTTTGAAACTTTAATAAAAGTTTCACATCCAGAAGGTAAATTGGTAGATTGTTACTTATTTCATTGATCTAATCACTCAGTCCTGAGAATAACTTAGTTTAAATTGTCGAATCTTATTTCAGGACCCAGTGATGTAGATACATTCCCAAATTTCACCTTTTATTAAATATCTGATTACTTGCTTATGGGGGGGAGGAAGACTTGCCTCTACCCCCAGGCTTCTGACTGATGTAATAATCAAATAGACATGAAACAGATTAGCAAGAGGAAATGAGCAGATTTAATACATACATTTGGGAACCCTGCACAGAGAGTCAGGGACCCCACATGCAGGAGACGTAGGGAGACAGAAAGGGAACAGGGGTAGGTAAGACATCCTGAGCTAGGGATGAAGTAAGGTCTGTTGGGGGCTCGAAAGGGTCACTGCAGGGTGACTTCAAGAGCATGAGGACAGAAAAGGGGCCACAGGTTAAACCTGACAAACTCAGGAGACTGAAAATAACCGCATAGGATGGCGTGAACATAAAAATTCCTAACTAAGGGGGGCCATGGCGGGAAGTCACATCCTTGGCCTGCAGCTTCCTAGACAAAGGTCAGTCTTTACCTTAAGTGAGCCTGCCTGTCAGTGCCTTTTTGCATCTAAGATAACACACCCTTTGGAATGTCACTAATCCCTCCCTCCCCCCCCCACCAGAGCAGGAAACTGTAAAACACTTTATTATTCTTGTCCGGATTACGATCTCTTTGTGCTGTGAAAAGTTAACTATTAACTGTCCTGTACCCACCTAGGTGTCAGAAGTACCTGTCTCTCCAATTTACTTCAATCACAGAGATTTCCCCGCTTTGTTTTCTGCTTCCCCATTAATCTACCACCAGTGGATTTCATGTAACCTCCCCTTTTGATTCTATGTATAAAATAAGCTGCAAACTGCCACTTTGTGGAGCGTTTTCTCAGTCCGTTGAGATTTTGCTTCCCAGCAATTGGTATTGGTTTGGCACAAATAAACTCTTTATAGACTTTCTCTTAGGCTGAATGTTTTCCCATCATCAAGCATGTTTTATGACTATCTTGAACCTGGTCAGACAAAGACAGATGTTGACAGAGACTAAAGGAGAAGGTCAGACAGGGACAGAATTAGACAAAGAATGTGGGGTGTGGGGTGCTGAGCTGCTGCCAGCCCAAGGTGGCTGACAATGTGCATGGCCTATGGGTTTGGGATCTCTCAGGGTGTCCTTGGGTGACTCTGCACTGTGTTACCAGGTCTTCCGGACATGCCTTTAGGCTCCCCATGCCTCGAGTTCCCACACCAGGCATCCCTCTAGACGTGAGGGTGAACCCAGCCAGGAACAGCTGAGGACAGGCCAGCTACCACAGCTGTGCAGGGGGAAGGCTGTTCCAGGAAAGCTGCCGGAGGGCCTGGTGTTCAGCTCCCCCTGCAGATGCTGCACCTGGAGTGGCGTCCCCAAGGCCCCTTCAGCCCCAGCACACAGGCCAGAGCCTGGGATCCCACCACAGCCCAACTCCCCAGCGCTCCCTGGGGGCTGCAGTCTAGCCCTGCAGGCCTCCCTGTGGCCTTTCCATACCCAGGCTTTCGGGTCTCAGACGTGGGTTCCTTTGGAGTGGTCCTCCTGGGCTGCCTCTTTTACGTGCAGAATAAATCTTTGGTTTGCACCCCACTGCCCCCAGATGTGGCGACTTACAGAGGCTCTCTGTGCACACCGTGAGTTGAGAAACAACCCTGGGGATGGGCAGGATACAATGGAGAGGGTGGCATAAGGCAAAAGAAGAAATAGACCCAAAACACGTTGCAGGCAGATGCAATAAAATAAGCTGCCCTGTGTAGACAGCCAAAGTTGGCTATTAATAATATTTGTGTGAAAAGCACCTCAGATTTGTATTCATTCGTCCTTGGCAAGGCAGCCATGGACGCATGGAAGGAGTCTGTGCTTCAAAAACACACTAGTCCCCCATGTTTCCCATCCCTATGTCATTATGCAGCAACATAACTTATTCATTTATCCAACGTGACACTCAATATAACACAAGTTTGGTACTCAAGGTTGACGGGATTGTTTTCTTCCCAATTCAGGATAAGATTAAAACAGAAAACTCTTTTAAGACAACATAGGATCTTTGCTTTGTAGACAGAAAACTTTTTGTAACATCTCTGGAGCGGGACGATGAAGGAAAATTTGGCCTTTAACAAAGTCAGAAAGCACCAAACTCCGCTGCTAGGGCAACTTAGTTTTCACACTGAAGTTCATTTACTTCATTGAAAGTAATCCACCCTTATCTGGCTTGACCATACATAACACTTCTTTTCTCAAGATTTCTCTGTCCACTCTACCTTCAGATTCGGGTCCAGTGTAACCTGTTTCCCATTCTGAAATGACCAGCCTCAAAGTTAACTGCCTTTCCTTCCAAAACACATCTCCACATCTCACACCTTTTTTCTAGACCCAAGACATATCCTGTGTTTCTTATATACACCATTCATTTTCCTATTAATTTTTATTTCTGTGACTTTCATTACATACCAGAAGTCTTAACTTTAAAAAAAGCCTTACTTTCCAGTGAATAATAAAAATTAAGCACTTTGACTATTACACGAGTATTCTTTACACTGACATTCATGAACAAATTTATCACTTTCTACGAATCCAACAAGCCTCTGCAAGTTACGCCAAAGTGTGGTTTTAGTTGAGTGACAGTTGCAGACGATGGCTCTGCTGGAATTAATACAAAGGGCTGGTGAACGAGAGAATGATGCTGAGAGTAGGGCAATCTCACACTGATAAAAAAGCATGGCCACTATCTGAAGACTGTCAAGAGAAGATGCTACATCGGTTAGTGAGAGGTGTAAACGAAGGGAAAGAAACAGCAGTGGAGAGAAGATGATTGACCGGCTGAGGGACTTGTGGACTGAGAGGACTCAGAGCCAAACCTAAAACTGGACGACTTACTCCAAATGGGGAATGGTGGCATACAGTATGAGTTCACTTTATCTTCTAACAAGAGAAAAACAACCATAAAACAACCGTCTCCCCCACCGGAATGCAGTCCTTCCTATGGGGGTACTGTTAACACACTCCACTGGGAATAGACACGAGGTGGGTACTTCAAAAGAAACAGAAAAGTTATTGAGTTCCCTTAAAGATGAGAAATGCCCAGTAATACTCTGGATAAAAACATTTAACGAAATGAAAATTAAAACACATTTTGCAATATAAGCGTGAATCAGGTTGTCTTCTGAATGTAGTAATTAAGTCAGAGACACATTCAAAAAAAAAGGACGAAGCCTCACAACCTAGTTACAATCCAACTGCTGAACCCTCTCTAGGTTATGTTACAACAAACAGGAGAAATCACACTCGGTATCCCATGTCACCGTCTACTGAGGTCCCAGCAACTCTCAACAAGGACCTTAGGAAATTCTTACAGACAAAACATCAACTTCACAAGAAGCATCCTTGTCGTTTCTCATTCTTTCTTTCCTTGTTATGTAAAGAGAATGAACGTCCAGTAAGACACGTTTGTGTATCTCTTACACAGCGTTGCCCCCCTTTTAATGGAAGTTGATATTGGTGACGTTGTGGGCATTTCAAGTGTTTAAAGAAACAAGCTGGAGCCTAACTTGTCGAGCTGGGAGCAGAGAAGAAGAGCATTTCCAGGTGACACCCAGACGGGTGTCGTTCCCAACGTTGCCCACGAGGCGGCAGCACAGAATCACTTTCCCCGGCGACCAGCAGCACAGGGTGCGAATTCCAAAATGCCCACGAGATGGCAGCAGACACCGCTTGCTCGCTCCGCGTGTGGATGACAAACGGGACACCAGGGAAGAAGCTCCATCGCTGAGCGATAAACCCCGTTTCGGGCCCTTCGCGGGCCTCCTCTCACCCGCTGCTCCCCCTTTTCCAGATGCGGCAGAGACGGTTCTTATCTCCGTGTCCCAGGGGACGTGAACGGCCGATACTACCAACCACCTGGGTCCAAGGAGCCGAGTTTCCCTATTTCCCGACCAACGTTTCTTGCGATTCGGGAATGCAAAAGAGAAAAGAATTGCGGAGAACAGGTGAGAATTCCCGCCTGGAAACCCTAGAGATAAATAGGAAAAATGTCTAAGAGATACATTGTGAGGAGTACATTTATTTCCCATCGTGGGTATTACTGGGTTCAAGGAGCCAATTTTCACGATTTCCTGACTAACTTTTCTCAGGATTCAGGGATGGGAAAACAAAAACAAAAAAAAGCCCAAGAATGGGCAGGAATTCCCGCCCGGAACCCCTAGTTTGAGCCTGTCATCTAGGATCACTCTTACACGGGTCCCAGTTTGGATGACAAAGTAAATGGTCACCTTAGCCGCGATGGGGGAGGGGCCAGCCAGCCAGATGGGTCTATGACATCACCCTCCGTCACAAGGCCCCGCACCGTACTGTGTGTCTGCACCCAGCTGTCTTCCTCTGATGGTTACTGGCTGTGTTTCCTCTTGAATAAGCTTATCTTCAGTGATATGACTAGTGTAATCTATGCATATTTGGGATTATAGACTTTTACCAATCAAATTATCATCTGGATTTTTTCCCTGAATATTGTATTCTTCCGTAGTCTGAACTAGATCTTCTGCAAGTGGGATGATTGTGTTTCGTTTTGTATGGATACATTAGATCATTCAGTAATTCAATGTCATGCTGATGTTTAATATTTATTGTATCAGATTTTGTTTTAAAATTGGCACAAAGGGAATATTGGCCTTTGATGATTATGCAGTAAGCACTTATATCAGATGGAAAAACATGTACCGATACACTTCACAGATTCTAGGGAGTGATAAGTTCTATGTTGATTAAAGCCAAACAGCAAAGGGAGATGTCACTTGAGGATGGCATTAGGTATAAGCAAAGGCTTACACTCTGTCTCCTGGAGGCTGGCAGCAACATGAACTGGACAGATTTCTGTTCATATTGATATGCGACAATGGTCACTTGGTCGTCTCCACCTGTCACTAACAGGTGAGAGGAGCCTGCCTTGCCACAGCCCACGTGGTGACACACAGTGACGACCTCGGAGTCACCTACCGCCCCCTGTGGGGCTGTCACTCTGCTGTTGGGTACAGGTGAGGGAAGGGGAAAGTTCATTAATGGCCAGGTGCTGACGTCTCTCAGAGCCCTGGTCCCCATCCTGTCACACTTAAGGGAGGACAAGATCTTTATAGCGACACCTCTTTCCTTCCTGGCAATGTTCCTAAATTTTCACAAACAAAGTCAAAATGGATATTCCCTGCAGCTTCTTGAATTCCAGTTTCTCTCACTGCTTTGAGCACTTGTGCTATTTACACTGGCATTCATCTCCCTGGGGCAAAGAAAGCACAGAGCCAGGCAATAAATCTGAAAACACACAAACGAAATATTTGCCAGAATATCTAGAGCAGCGGTTTGCAGCCTAATTTTACTGTGGGACCCCTGTTTTCAGACCAAGTCTTGTAGAGAAGCTCCTTATGTAAGATTCAAGAAAGGAGAAAAGGGCCCAACCCCCGTGCTGTGCTGTCCCCTCCCTCAAGCCCCAGGGCTTCTCAGGAAGGATGAAAACCCAGTCCTGTGGTATTCTCATCTTTCACTTTTAGATATAATTGTTTGGGAATTATTTTAACCTTTCACTTTTGTTGTAAAAATATGAAAACAGATCATCTAGTTGAACTATTTCACAGTTAAAAACTTTGCAAAGTTTGCACAGCGGGTTGGTGATAAATCTGGCCGGGTACCCAGGACCCCTCCAGCCCGTCACTGCATTTCGCACAATTACTGGCCACACAGTGCTAGATGCTTGTGAGCTGGACTTGATGGATGTGAAGCAGGTTATTGGGAAAATGATTGTAGGTAGTGAGCACTGGATTTAGCCATTTCTGAGTTAACATGTATAATTATATCTCAGCCTTAGTTATAAATTCATCTTAGTGTTTTTTGCTTGTGTTCTATTTTTGCCATGATCTGTTTTTCTGAGCTTCATTAAGATGACAAATAGATTACTCTTCACAGCCAACACCACAATTGTCTAATTTAATCATTGTAAATAATGAAACCCAGTGGAAGTCTGGCAAAAGATGGAATTTGACATGGCCTGCCACCCCAGGTGCTGCCTTTCTAGTGATTCCACTTTAATATGTACAATGTATTCACATCAACACTGTAGATACATTGAATCAACATAAACGTATCATTTAGGGTCCACACTTGAGCACTCTAGGGTACCCTGCTTTGGCATTCACTTTCTCCACTCCATCTGACACAGGAGGAGGTGGGAGGTGCCCACGGCTCATATGTTTTTACCTGTTTGAAAGCCCTTGTGGAGTTGACACATTTTATTAATAAATGCTGTGGCCAGGAGTGGTTGGACCACACGGTCTAGTCAGGTTACAGTTCTGGTGTGTGTGTCATGGGCTTTTGCTTTGAAAGACTTTTCAAATGGCCAGAAACAAAAGCTGGGGCTGAAACTCTGAGAAATGGCTCTGCTCTGGAGGTTTTCACCCTCCTGCTGTTTTCTAGGCCTTCCAGCCTCTTCTTTGATCTGTTCTCAGTCGGTGCTTCGCAGTTCATTTCACTTGTTCCTGCAACAGAATCAGCTGGATGAGGACACTGCTTGATGAAGAGTGACTCCAGAAAGGGAATATTCTCAGGGATATCTGTGTTCTACTGTATTTTTAAAACATGGTAATATGAAACTTTGCAATCAAGTAGGACACATCTCTAATACGGACGGATGTTTCGAGTGGAGACTTGGAAGTATAAGCCCAAGTTTGCTGCTCACGGAGGCAGGGAGGTCCCCCCCCCCCCCCCCCCCCCCCCCGCCAACAGGCACAAGTGAGCTTCCTGAGTGACATTCCAGGGTAACTCAGACACAGCCAAGAGGGCTGAGAACCTGAGTGGATGAGCATCGGGGGAGAGGCCGTGGGGACAACAGTCTCTCCACCCAAACCCTCAGACTCATGCAGCCCAAACTGTGACATTTGGGCGAAACTGATTTGCTCAAGCGGCTCTTGGGTGTGCATGTCCATTCAACATTGCTTGGTTGGTGACTGTGGACTTAAGCGTGGGTCAAATGCCAAAACTTGAGTCTGTCTACGGATTCGAGGATCTGGCTGAAGTCCAGATGGTACAACTGACACAGACCACAAACAGTCACGGTTCAGTCTCAGGCTGTTTTTCTGCAGACGTCATCTGTGCTCTGAGAAGTGGTTCTGGCTCCTTCTGGGGCCCTAACAACCTGTTTTGTGTAATTTCTCACACCCTCTGAGACCATGGTTGTGTGAATCTTACATTTTGTTAAGCCCGCCTTTCATCGTATGCAATATATTTTCCCAAACGACTGGGCTTCCAAGGCTGCAGAGGGACCCGCCTCTGCATGGCGCCCCCTCCTTCTCCTTGCACTGGGTGTCCCATGTTTATCCCCATCCCACTGCTGTGCCCCAGTCTTCCCACTCTGCCAAGGAGCCACAAGCAGCTCCCATTTCCTAAAGCAACTTCTGATGCTCACAACAAATTAGCATCCAATAGAAATGTATTCACCACATATTTAATTTTTCCAGAGCTAAGTTTTTTTGCTAAATAATTGGAGATCCAATTTCTGGTTATTAACAAATGGGAAGGTACTGCCAGTTAAGACTAAGATATATTATCACCTGCCCGACTGATTCACATATTGAAAGAGAAATTCTTGAGACAAATGCTTCGTCCCAGAGCAGCTGTCCTGTGTTCTATGTTTTGGGACTGATGGAGATGCCAGTTCCCAACAGTACTGGCAGTTACCAACCCTTGAGTATATACTTTATGCCAGAGTCTGGTCTAAATTCTTTTTATCATTTAAGTTCTTATTTCATAAAAGCCTCAGGGGGCAGGTGTCATTATTCCCATTTTACAGATGGAAAAGTAGAGGCCCAGAACCATTACATAGACCTGCCTACATCACGCAGTTCACAAGTTTCGGATTTGGGGCCAAACATTTAACCTCTTGCATTCTAATGTCTTTTAGCAGCAGGGAGTCGCATCAGACCTCAGTTCTCACCCATGTTCCTCAATAAGCTGTTCTCTGGGCTTGCCCTTGGCTTTTCGCCATGAAAACATTGTACTGACTGTATTCTGCTCTCTTGGTCTGTAATGCTTAGAACATGAAGGAATTGGTAAAGGGGAAGGGACGGCCAACCTACTGAGATGCTCTGTCCTCCCTCGTGGACCTCTCCCCGAGCCTACCTTGCCTTGCTTGTCTAGAGCACCTCCACTAGGAACTTTGAATATTTGTTTCATCTTATGTTTGAGAAAGAAGATGAAGTATGAGCGTTCTACTTGTGTTTACATTACGCTAACGGACTTCAGTTTGAGCTCAGAGGATCTAATGGGCACAGTTCCTGTCAAGCTTACTCCTCCATCACGCACAGTGGTGATGCCTTGTGATATTTCCCACTTCACAGCTCAATTTACTGCTGTCTGCAGACTTTCACTGTGTGCCTCGCTTTCCCTGGCATGAGGCATAAGGCATGAGGGCACAGCCAATTATGGCAAACATTTCAAAACCCAGGGTGCTCAGCGCGGGGCGTTCACATGTCAGTGCCGTGCCGACAGCTTTCCCGCCACTGCCCTCCCAACCGACACTCTGCTGACTCACAGGACCAGCAAAGGGTGGGCGGGCGGGCAGCTGAGTCCGGAGACTATTTACAGGCAAAAGGGACTGTGTCCGGGGAGTGGGTTGTAACTGATGCCCAGAGGCCGGGCAGCAGGTGGGACTGCAGGGAGGGAGTTGGTAACTTTTCACGCCAGTTACTGTGTTTCCAAGCTCAGAAATTCTACTGGAGGGTTTAAAACATTGTGTTTATAACTTCAGTCTCTTTATTGAATGTCTCCTTTGGTGAGACTTTATTCTCATACTTCAGTTCTTTAGGCATGGTTGTCTTTGTTTCTTTGAAGATGTTTCTAATACCCAATTGAACATGTTTGCCTAACAGGTGCGCCACACGGTCTCCTCAGGAGTTTCTGATAATTGCTTTTTCTCCCTATGTATAGGCCATATTTTCTTGTTTCTTTGCATTTCTTGTCTTTTTCTTTTTTTTCCCTTGAAAATGGAAATTTTAAGTAATATAACATGGAAACACTAGGAAGAAGAGTCACCTCCTCCCCACGGTTCTTAGTTGTTGTTTTTTTTCTAGTAGTGGTCGTTGTGGTCTGGTTATTTAGTGACTTTTCTGAACTAATTCTGTAAAATCTATTTTATTTGTTATGTGTGGCCACTCAGCTAACTTAGTGGTTAGGTACTGATTGGACCAATTTCCTTGAATTCCTGGAAAGACTAGGTCTCCCCAGCTTTGCTGAAGGGGCCTGAGTGCGGGGCACAGCCTCAGCGATGGAAGCAGACTTCACGTCCTGCTTGAGCCTCAGGAGCAGTGCGAGGTGAGAGCTTAGGGTCTTCTCATGTCTTGCCTGAGCATAGGCATGCACAGGGTTTTCTCAGGAATGTCAGAACTTTACAAAGCCCCTGCTGTGGCCACCTTATTGCCCAGCTTTTCTTTCAAGCTCTCTGGTAAGTGACCTATTGTTTGCCCAGCTGCTACCCACTGCCTCAGACAGCTGTAAAGTTAGAAAACTGCTGTAATTATTTTTAACAAGTACCCCTGAGGAAAAGGCTTTCTACACTAGCCATGCTCCTAGCCACGTCAACTTCAGACAGTTTTGTAAGTGGCATCTTGCAGAGGACCACCGGACAGGACCAATCCTGGCTATTCTGTGAGAATGAGGCTGATGGAACTCCAGCTCTCTTTACTCGTTCCGGTGGCTTTCACATTGCTGGTTCTGTCAATACAGGTTGTTAGTTTTTGAGGCTGCCATGTAGCTGGAGAGTGGAAATGGGACTAAGACAAGTAAAATGCCACAAAGCTGGCTGTTCTCGTGACATTCATCCACTTTTCTTCAGTAAAAGTTCCACAGATTGCTGCAAGCCTGTGGTGATGCCCGCAGCTCTGATCATGTGGATTCTGACCATTTGTGCCAGTCTTTGCTTGCTTTTATGGAGAAGAGGATTTTCGGAGGTCCTTACTCCACCATTTTTGCTGATGTCACTCCAGGATGTTTATTACAGCAGCACATTCTAAATCAGGCATGAGACTAATGAGCTTCAAACATGAACTTGTTTATACCCGAAGAAAAGTTCATAATACTATGCACTCTTGCATACTTTTAAATTGACAGCTAAAATGTAATTCAAGTACCTATAAAGGATGTAAGTTCCAGCATATTGTAAATGTTGACATTTTAAAATGAAACTGTTACGCCTTTCTTTTAAATGTTACCAATGAAATCTAAATACACTAGCACTTTGATACCCACCATCATCTATTTAAAAACACACGAACAAGTCCCATTTTAACAGATGGGCACTTTACATGGAGCCTCATTCCTCATTTTAATTCTTTTTAACGTTTCCACAGAGTTTTATCCGAATGTAATATTTTTATGCTGTACAGCGCTTTATTGATCAATTATTGTATATAAATTGAAATTAATGCTTTGCCCAAAATTTCCTGGCATCATAAGGTTCTAAGTAGTAAAGAAGGACTTCTGGATTGAGTTATAATTACAATTAATAGTATTGCATAATTGATAAAAAATTGATCAAAACATAATTATCAAACTGAAAATTGTTTAGCTATGTTGCCTCTGTGAACGAGATGAACGGGCCTTTTCCACGTGATTAGTTCCTTTATCTTCAGATGAATATTATTGCTAGAATGCGACAGGACCCAGTACCAAGTCTGTTCCTAGTTTTCACTTTTATAAATGTAAATGCTAAGAAATCTTATTCACATAGATAAACAGATGCAAATAGAAAAAAATTGTTATAGTAACATCACTAATCTTTGTTAACTCCTTAGATGTTTTTGACAAACACCACACACAACGAGTTACCAACACACATTAATTTGAGTGGTGAGCCCCAGACCTCCATGAGCCTCATTCAACTTTGTGGAAAGCAAAGCCTTGGGTTTGTCACTTAGTCACCTGAGTCACTCGTGTAGACCGACACTGCAGTTTTGAACTGGCCTTAGTGTGGACACTCTGCATTTAGACCAGGACGGCACCCGCCATGTGGACACTGGGACTCGGAAACATGTCCCGCAAGCTGTCCCCCTGCCCGGCAGCGTGTGTGTCCTCCCAAAGCGACAGTCGGGTGGCCCTGCTGTACCAGGCTCGACACCTGTCCTTTCCTAAGCTATTCGGGTGTCACTGATAACTTGCTAGCTGGGATTCAAGCCGACTACTCAGTTAAATGTCCTCTTTGATGTACTTTACTTTCCCCAATTTGTGTAATCACATTTATTAAATCCAGATGTAGGTCACCACAAAACCAGACAAAATCACGCTTCTCAGTAAAAAATAAACAAACTCTAGACTGATTCTCACATGCCTAATTTGAAATGTTCTATAATGCAGAAGACTCTCTAAGTCTCATTAACTTAAATAGGAATGGTGCAGTCACCCAGGGCCGTTTTACTGTGTTATTAAGTGATTTTAGTTCAGGACGTTTACTCCTCAGCTTTGTGTGTTAGTAAAAGCGTCTTTAGACATCAGAGTACCACTCATGAAGCAATACTGGGCTTTTGAAAAGCAGTGCATAAGTAGACATTTTATGAATGGAGCTATATTGTACATAAGCAGGCAATTTATTCTTTAAAGATGATTTTTTACAATAAAGAGCCAGCTGTAATCACGGCGTCAGCCAGGGTCTCATCTGAAAGCTTGAGTGGAGAAGAACGTGCTTCTAAGTCATGGGTTGTTGGCAACATGCAGTCCTTCGGCTTCTTGCTGGCTACTGGCCAGAGGCTGCCCTCAGTTCCCAGCTGACGGCACCTGGAGGCCACTCTTCATCCCTTGACACACGGCGCTCTTCCACGTGGCCACTTGCTTCCTCACAGCCACAGTCTGCTGGCAAGAAGGAAGTTGCCACCGTCCATGACGCAGACTGACAGCCCATCCCCTTTGCCCTAGTCTGCTGCTTAGGCGCAAGGCCCAGAGGTAACTACTAGGAGGAGGGATGTGTCCGAAGACCCAGTGCCTTATCTGTGCCCTCACGCAGGCCACTCCTCTGCTTTACTTGGACTGACAGTGCTGTCTGGTACCTGTGCTGAGGTCTCAGCAGGCGACAAGGGAGAGCAGGATACCTGGAACCTGCTTGGGGCTCAGATGTGTTAAGTGGGGCCTGGGCCATCAGCCACCTGCTCACTGAGCACTCAGCCCTTGGGGCACAGGGACTTGGAGGGCTTCCGTGTCTGGGGAGAGCCAGCCAGAAGAGAAGAACGATGTTAGGGACCTCATCCAGTTAGTCAGCTGAGCTGGCGTCCCAGCAGAATCATCCCAACAATTGGAAACAGGGGTCTGCCCTCCTGGTGTGGACGATGAGAAACTGGAGTCACTGAATGGGTTCCAGACAAAGCCCGATGATAGTCTGGGAAATCACTGCTCACTGCAGTCAACCGAGTCTCTCTACGGGAAAGCAAATACTGCAAAACAGGAAAGAATGCAGAGACAATAAAGGCACATTGGGTGGTTGAGGATCGGGAGTGGAGAGAGTGCTGCGCTGATTCCCGAGGACGTCCTCACAAGCAGCCTCTGTGTCTTTTCATCCCAAAGAGGACGGACCTCGAGGGCTTAGGGCAGCCCCTAGGGTGCGTTTCAAATACATTTTCAACCACAAAACTCCTGCTGCTTCTGAATTCTCAGACACACATCTGTCAATACAGGCACACCAGAATTTAGAAAAATACGCACCTCTCCAACATAAAGCCTCTAAAAGGTCTGCCCGGGGCAAAAGGCCCATTGCAAGCCCCTGCAGTCCAGAGAACTTCGAAAGTGATTCAGCTATGAAATTGCCCCTGGAGAAAAGGAATGACCCAGTTTCTAGTATAAGATACAGCACCGGTTTTGCAAATGCTACTAAACAGGAGCTGGAAGCTTGCTTTCACTTTTGAATTCACTTTAAACAGCACATGCAATCCGGTTCCTGCCCCGTGTGGCCTCAGGGCCTTTCCTCAGATGACTGTGCTGACCCTGCCAGCTCCTTTGCATGTGCCAGTCCACCCGTCCAAACAACTGCCCTCTCCTCCTTAGGTCTAGACTGTTTCTCAAGAGTGAACTCCTCAGGGAGCCTTCCCCGAAGACCCAAGGTCTAACAGACTTTGTCTTCATTAGGAAGGACCCAGTGGCCGGTGGACGGGGTGGGCTACTGCCCGTGTACCCATGCACACCACCCGTGGCTTCAAACTGCGAGCCTTGTGGCTTTTCCCCGGAGCCTTTGTTTGGCTCTGGAATCCACCCGAGAGTCCAAGAGTAGGCCTACCAGGGGTGAAAAAGGCGCTGGTGGGGAAGTGCTCCCGCTGCTGCGCCTGCAGAGGAGGATGGCGAGTGTGTGGCAGGCGCAGGGTGTGGCTCTGCTCCCTTCCTCCCTCCCACTTCCCCTTTGTCACTCCTCCATGGGCTTCCTAGGAACATTCCCTGGACACACTGCTGGCCGTGTCTGTCTGTCTCAGGGTTGGCTTCTGGGAGCTCAGCCTACGTGTCGCCAGCCTTTCCGTGGTGCTTGTGTGTTAATTTTGGCTGTTTTGCTTTCTTCTGTGTGTGTTGTGTCATCGGTGAGATCACAAGCTAGTCGACAGAAGGAGCTCCATCGATTGTGTCATCAGTTTTCCCCACAGTTTCTAGAATGGTATACAGTTTTCTGTAGCAAAGTGTGATTGAACTTTTCAGTTCCAACAGTTTTCTATCATGTCACCAGTTTCCCTTTCTATGACCTACAGTTTAGGAAATGGGGTGCTCATGACTTTACTGAAATGCACTTAAAAATATGTAACTACTAGTCAGATGTAGGGTGCCGTGACTGGTGCCCAAACTCCTGTTTTCAGTTTACGTCCTTTTTTTGTATGTGTCCAAAAAGGGAAAGTCCGGTGGGAGAAGGCGGGCGCTGATGTCAGGCACCAAAGGTGTGACACTAATGCGAAGATTTTTTCTTTTGGACGTGAAAGACAGAAGACCTGTGGTTGTTGTTTGGGGCAGTTCACAATATTATAGAGTCAGAGGTCCTTGGGACCATCTGGTATCGGACCACCTTCTATCCATTTGGTCGTTTGTAAGGAGGTCAAGATAGCCTCACTGTTTGAAGCGTAAGAGAGTGGAAGCACCTTGGTAAGCCAGAAGTAAAAAGCAAAGTGAAAAACGATCTCTGATCATAGACTATTTCAATTTTCCCTAATCCTCAGAGTGTAAGATCATGAAGCTTTAGAGGTGGACAGACCTGAGGCCTGGCTCTTCACTAGTACTTCATTTCACACGCGTCCTCCTCTTTCCTCCTCATCTCCTTGTCTGCGCCGAGGTCACCCCAGTGGCTGTGAGGGTTACAGTAGCCGGCGCCCACACGCCGAGCCCGTTAAGTCCTTCATTGGTGGGTCCTGTTCTCACCACCACCGTCTCCGTGCTGTCTCCTCAGGGCCGGCAGCTGCCGCACAGCAGCGGCAATGGGCACGTGGGAGGGGGTCACAGGCCCGTCTTTGTGGGTGCAGAGCAGTGGTGCTTACACCGGGTTTCCTCCGTTGCCTCTTAGGAGCTGGGCCTAGAGATGATAATTCCCGGTTAAAGAGTCTGTGCTTTTTGCCCAAGGCTGTTGCTCTGCCTAGTGCGGTTCTGCAGGAAGACTGCTCAGACCCAGCCAGTGCTGAATGTCACTGGGCTCCCAAGCACTTTCCCTTTTTGTGACCAAAAAAATCCCATGGTTTAAAACGACATTACCTTTTAAATAGCTTTATTTTAAACTACAAAGGAGAAGTGGTATAAGTAAGTAGGAGCAAAATAAGGTAAACAGTGGGAACGCAGGCATTTGGGAGTCGGTCGGGGTTTAAGCCCGAGCTCTGGGCTTAAAGCAGTGACGAGGGGAAATGGTTCCCATGAATTCAAGGACTCCCAGTGCATCGTCACTGTTTGTCTTAGATAAACATCCAAATTCCAAGTTCAGCGCAACGCTTTGAGGAGCCTTACCCTGTTTCAAGGTTCAAAGGGCCGGGTGTTAGTGCTGTGGGGCCGCACGTCTGAGCACCGGCTGACGCTCTCAGTGCTTCACCGCGGCTCTGGCTGTGTCCTCTGTTTCTGTCTTTACTCCGAGTGCCTTGTCGGTGTTTGTTTTTACTCACTGGATTTATCTAAGAAAAGAGGCACGGGCTTTCTTCATACACATGGAGTAGTTCTAAGGCATTTCAGTCTGAAGAAACGTGACTGATGTCCACACTTGATGTATAATTACCGGGTGCTTGAGCAGAAAGTGCGATGACTCCTGGAACCCATCAGCCACCCTCACAGGGGATGGACGGTGGGACTCCGTGTGTTCACAGCCTTTGCGGAAGAAACCTTTATAACGTACTTCAACGTCTACTCTTTCGTCTTGTAATTGACTTGTTTCAAACCTAAGACACAGAATTACTCCTTGAGAATTCTAATTCCTGAGCTTTCAAGAAACTTGGGAGGCTCTTTCCTTGACAATTTTAAAATGACTTCGCAACGCACCATGTTCTCAGCCCGAATTAGAGGCAGCAGGCTGTCCCGGGTGCTGCCATCTGCCTGGTGACGATGGTGGCTCACCTCACGTTTCTGCCTGAGGCTTCTCCGCTCCAGTTCCCACAGAGGAGGAAAGTGCGGGCAGCCAAAGGCCACGAGGCTCCTCTCAGCCAGTGTGTGGGCAGGGGCACAGTGGGGAGCTGCCACTTCCCTCCCTCATCCACCAGCAGGAGGTCCTGGAGACCAACAGGCAAGGCCTTCTGTGTCAGCTTTCTGTTTTCCCATTTCACTTTCTCTGGTCTTGCTACTCTTTTGAATTACTTCCGAGGTAAACAGTGGGCATGTAAGCTCTTGGCTTGGCTTCTGTCTGTGAGAGAGCCCCCAAGGATGAGCCAGGTCTGACGGCACTGCTAGGAGGTGCCATCCACCAGCGTCGAGTTACTAAGTCTCTTGTCTTGCCCTGAAATGCAGGCAGTTGGAACGCGAGAGCCACTGGGCTGTGTAGTGGTAGTTCAGGCAGTTGACCGATGCAGGGACAATACAAGTTTAATGAAAACAATTGTAATGATCATGAAGTCAGTTGGCTTTTATTAACTGCTTGAAAGCCTTGAGGAACAGGAAGTCCTAGGTTTAGGATTTCGCACCCAGACAAGAACACCTGAAGCCGGTCCTCATGCATTGGGGGTGGCTCAGAGGACTCAGGAGTGTCCTCCAGGAAAGGACAGCCTTTATTGGGTGCTGAGGAAAGGTCAGACGTTTCACAGCGCGGCAAATATTGAAGCAGATTTGTCACGTGAACCAACAGTGTCTGTCCGGAGACCCTGGAGCCCACACCCTTCAGTAAAGCCGTTAACAGTCTCCTGATTGCTGGCATCACTGAAGACTGTGGGGTGACTAACCCCTAAAATCTGGGGCCACAGTAGAAACTGTAGCTGTGGAATTGGATTTCCTTGTATCAGCTAGGATTTCAGGGTTCCAGAATGGCAGAGGCTGGGCAGTGTTACCAAACTTTTGGGAGCAAGGTGGCCAAAGTTGCCACATAGATCAAGAAGGGAAGCGTGGAAAAAATGGGTGGCAAGTCACGTGGGCATCCAGAAATAGTGGGAAGACATGGAGCTGAAGCCAAGAAAATGTCCCGAGGCCACCCTGATGGGGAGAGAAAGGTTTAGCTGGCTAGAGCTTCATATGTTTGGTAACCTGACCTTTGGAATATTTCATTTCACTTTTGTTTTTAACTATTTAATTTTTAAAAAGAAAGGAGAAGTTACAAAAATATGCTGGTAATAAAGATTTGTATTTGTGTAGACAAAACACATGTGTGTGGAGCGTACATTGTACCCCAATCCTTCCATGGTCCGACTGGAAACACCGTTCACGCGCTATGCCGAGCCCAGGCACCACCATACGCAGATCGCGCTTACGAAAATCACAGTCGCTATGGCCAGGGCGGCATGGTGATGGAGCACGATGAACACTCCACGAGGATTCAATTTTCTAACCATGACTCATTGAGAGAAAATCAGTTATATGTGATCAGTGACATTCAGGTCGATTTACTTGGGAGAGGTTTTGGTAGCCCTGCCGTTAGTATGCCTTAGAGTATGTTTTAGGGCGGGCAGCGGTCACCACCCGATTCTAGTTGTGGCCAACGTGAACACTTGGGAGCCAGAACGTGCTTTGGGAACACGGAGAAGCGTGTTCCTGCTCTTGAAGTAGAAACGCAGTTGGTGTTTCAGAAAACTAAAACCTTCTCCAGCTTTTAGGTAACTGTGCTCTACTTTTCTCCACTGAATAAAAGCGGACGATTCTACTCACATCCAGTGTCTGCAGTTTCATTTGATTTCCTCCAAACTGCCCAGAAGGGGCCTCTCTCTCTTAGCGCCTGGCTCTCTGCAGAGTTCACGATGACCCCAGAGAACCCTGTTTTCTTGGAGCAGACCCTGTTTCCCTTTTTGGTCTGAACTACATGTGGTTTGTCTGAGCCTAGGTAACTTCAGACCCACCCCACCCACCCCCCAAGCCCCAAGGGCCCCAAGCCCCAGGCAATGCTCTGTTGGCTCATTGTGTTGGATGTAAAGACGGAGCTGCGTGCACAAAAGAAAGAGCCTACAACCGGGTTTCGTTGTTTCACTGCTTTGCTGGCATACTTTCCCTCACAGTTTTCCAATCATAACATGCGTCGACAATTAATGTGTATAGCAGTAAGCTAAAGCTAGCAAATGAATCATTTTTTACTTTACATTTTCATGCTAAGCCAATCATTTGTCTAACTGAAATTACATCTTTGGTAAATTAAAATGTAATTTGAATTTCCCAAATCTGGTTTTTATACCAGAAGGGAAGCTCGGCTAACATTTCAGTGCTAGTTCTTCTTATCAAAGGGAAAGAGTACAATACAAACATCTGTAAACCAAACAACTGAAAAATGCTTTTCTGTGGTTCTCTCTTGTAAACGTTAGCTGGCTTTGCCTTTAAAAAGAAAAAAGTACATGTAGAGTATATATCAAGCCACCCAATCTAAATTTCCTTCAGATGTGCTGTCTAGATAATCCATGAATATGCAAGATGAAAATATCATGTAGGATGATCATGAGTGTGATTTATTTTGCAGAGCAAATGCGTGACATGAGCAGACATCTCTTGGGGAGAAATGGAGTCTTGTCTCAAGCTCCCAGGCAAAGCAGGCTGAAGTTCTGTGGGAACGTTATTTGTGTGGGCCAACTACTTTCTCTTGTGTGACAGGAACAAAGAACAGCCAGGGATTTGGGGCCCAGCGGCCAGCAGCTCAGACTCTCTGGGTTGGCTGCCCAAACCCTTTCCATTTCTATTCTCTGAAAAGTTGACTGAATTATAGGATTATATGCAACTTTCCAATTTATCTCTGTCTGGCAGCCAGAAAGTTCACGGTTCCTGGAATTTGTTGAACAAAATGCTCTCAGGCCACCTAAGTCCATGCTTGTCTACGTGTCAACTTTAAGGCAAGTTCAAAATTGACCATTCCCTTGGTCAGAAAAAGCAGTGTCCCACTGATTGCACTGTTGTTTAGTTTACTTAATGTTGTATGTAATATGCACCCGCACAGAGGCTTCAGGATAATGCAAAACCAAACTGGACTTTGTTTGTCTGAGCCGCCAGTGCTGACGTTGTCTGAATGGGTTCCCTGAAAGATAACGTGTGCTTTGCATGGAGTTAGATTGAAATCGCTAGACTACCACCCCAGATGTGTGTAGAAAATGAATAGCTTCCCCATCTGCAATCCGGTAGTAAGAATGCTACCTTTTGGGGTTATCGTGAGGATAGATGAATCACGCTGTTCCATGCCAATTCTTGAACAAGCAAATTGACTGTAAATCAGATAAAAGGCAGGGACATGTATCTACAATTATCTTTTCAGTAAGTTGACCAGCTTGAAAAAAAGGTGATCAATTGGTGTTTTCACTTGAATGGAACTGCTTTAAGATTTCATAGATTTCAGTGAAACAGAGACCTCTGGGTAGAGTTTTCAGAGATCTAACTGGTTATATAATGGTTAGGTATTTTAAAGAATTATTCTTCTTTTTAAAATTTTCTTGACTAGTTATTGATTTTTTCTTTAAATTTTGAAATAACTATAGATTCATAACAAGTTGCAAAAATAGCAGAGAGAGGTCCTGTGTACTATAGTAAATATCAAAGCCAGAAAAAGGGACATCGGCACAATGTGTGTGTGTGACTGTAAACCATTTTGTCTCACGTGCTGATTCGTGGAACCATCACCCCAGGATCAAACATGGTTAATTCTCTCAACACAAGTGACTCCCTGGGTGCCCATCTGATGCTGTGACCACTCTCACTGTCAAAGACCTGGAAGACTCCAGCTGTGACATCGAAATCTGCAGTCCTTGCCCCAGCCCAGACATTCGTGAGCGAGTGTCAGCCACTTTCTGCCTCAGTTTTCTCATTTTTCTTTTTTGTTTTTATTTTTTTATTTTTTATTTTATTTTATTATTTTTTTAAATTTCATTTTATTTTTACATCCCTCACACCGTGAACCCCCCCTCCCCCCAAGTTTTCTCATTTTTCATGGATTGGTTGTAATAAACATTTAATGGACATGAAAGTCCTTAGTGAAGTTGAGCAGCATAAAAATGCCAGGTGTTGTTATTACCTGGTGACCAGGAACCAAGGAATAAAACTCCAAACCCCTGAACTTCCATGCAGAATTTCATTCCCGTTTCACGACGTGCTGCCCCAGCGACGGAGGGTGTAACTGAAGACTGGGACTTCCCGCTCTGCGGGGCTCGTCTCACAGCAAGATCCGGGGCTGTTCAAGCGTCAGCTGGGAGTAAGGGCACTGTTAGGGTTCCTTCACGAGCATGGATGGAAGAGGTCACTTCGCCCTGGTTGGCTTCAGAAGTGAATGAAATCTTGGTCACCAAAAAATATATCTTCCACTGTTAATCATAGTGCCTTGTAATCTCATTTGAGTCCATTTGAAATCTCTGAGTCAGCCTATGACCAAAACAGGACTTTCATTATTCCTCTGAAAAACTTTGAAGCCTTTATCAAGATCATGGAATGTAAGCCAAATCTGGCCCAAATTATTGATTAAAAATAGAATATTTGAAATGATAACACACTTTGCAACATTGCAAAATGAACTGCTATTTGAATATTCAACCATAGCTGATTTGTCAGCTAATTGTCAACACACTTCACCCCTTCCTTCCAGCGCACCTGCCTGCTCTGTGCCAGTGCTGTCCTCCCATGGACACCTGCTCCCCGGTAGCTGGACCACTCATTCGGCACTTCCCGCAGCGTTATTTGTGGTGATTGCTTTGTCCCATCAGGAGCCAGTAGCTTTCCCTTGCTAACTCAGCCTGACCTCTGAGATGTGTCACCTTCTCCTTCAATAGGGTTGCTTCTCCATTCTGCATGGTGGCCCCTACATTCCAGCTCAGCTACTGCCTGTGCCCCCAGGACATGTGGCTGCTTCTGACTCCTCCTGTAGCATCCCCCCCACTGCCGAAGCTGTGGGAGGCTTGAGTGCTGCCTGCTGTCTCCCATCACATTCTGCTGGAGGCCACCCACTGTCCCCGATGGAGGAAGTCCCCAGAGTCCTCAGTGGGGATGGGGCACACATCCCTGTGCCTCTGGCTTTATCATGAACCATCTAACCCCCTCCCTCCCCTCCAGGATTCTGGCATTTCCACTTGGACTGTGTGAGGAGCAGAATCTGAGGTGCTTGTCCGGACTCCTCGCTTCTCCTCCTCCCCACTTTCCAGGCCAGAGGGCTCAACTGTTCACGCTACGAGGCGTCTTCTCTGATGTCGGTGCTTCTCCCCAAACTGGCGTTTGCCCACCTTCCTCCCCAATTCCATGAAGTCAGAGGGCAGCTGGAGGACATAGTCTTCACGGAAGAGAGGAATTTAAAAGATATGGCCAGTTTTCTATTTTAAATATTGACGTGTAACATATGTTGCAGTGTTTCATAGGATACAAAGCTTGCAACAATGTAAGGAGGTGCACGTACTATCATTATTCATTATCTGGAGAAGTTCAAAGTGGAGAGAAAACATTGCAGATGGCTGTGGCTCTGGGTCTGCTCAGCCAGAGCTGCACTCTGGACCCAGCCTGGACGACGGCTGATTCTGTGGGACAAGCCAAGTCCTGTCCACTGAGCTGGACAGGTCCTGAAACTGGCCACACTGTCACGAGGCAGAGGCAGTGAACCTGTGTGGCTAATTGTCGACACTGGTGCGACTTGTGAAACGATGCTGAGTGGTTCAACTTGAGAGGTCCAAAGGCAAGAGTCAGAGTGAAGCTCAGGACAGCTTGCTTATCACTGAAGCAAAGCAGTTCTCCCTGGGACATGGGTATTCGGCCAAGACCGACTGCAGATCTGTCCCCAGCACTCACATCTTGTTCCAGGGGCTCCGAAGCCAAATGTACTAATGCTTCAGCAAAACAGAGGCTAGCCCAAAATATCCTACAAAGCCAAAGCTCAAGTTTCTGAAGAAGCAGATTTATTTCACTAAAATTAGCATCTTTCCAAATTAGATTATAATCTGTAAAGCACTTACTGCCACAGCCTGAGAAATTGGGACCAGCGGAATTTGGGTTGCTTAGCGAGAGGCAGTCAGCTCTTCTCAGAAATTGACCAGAGGTGTGTAGGGTCACTGGACTTGCACAGATCTTCCTCACGTCATACACTCCCGAGAAAGAAGCCACAGAAAGGGCTCAAGCACATTCTTAGTCAGCACTCAGGTGTGGCCGCCTCCGCACCGGGTGTCATCTTTTGAATAAAGAACTCAGTCCTTTGCTGATTTTGACAGGGTGCCAGGCAGAGGGCTGGGAATGCAAAGATGAGTGAGACAGGGCCCCCCCACCCTCCGAGGGCACAGTCTGCTGGGAGAGGAGCGTAGTTGCAGGGGTGCGGGGTGACTTCCAGGACCTGCTCCGACAGCCGTTACCCAACACCCAAGACTTAAACCCAAGTTAGGCTCAGTCCCCCTAGAAATAACGCACCCCATTCTCCTCATCTCAACCCAACAGAAATTCCACGAGTAAATGCAGTCCAGCTGACATCCAGTGGTTCGTTTATCTGGTATTTTGTCTGAGTGTTATTTTGTGTTCCGCTATTTTAGGAACACATGGACAAATTTTGGAAACATTTTGGTTGGTCAAACAAATCACGTTTTGAGGGACCCTGGGAGGCAGTGAGTGGTCTGCCCCTACCCGGCCTGAGCCCCAGCCCCAGGGACCTTTGTCCAAGGAGCCATGAGAAATTTCAGGCCGGTCTCAGCCGCTCCTGCGAACATGTCTGTTGCAGTTCTCCAAACTCAGCACCGCCCTTAGAGGCCAAGAGGAATGGGTGTTGAGGGGCAGTTCTCCGGTGATTTTCTGTCATTCACAAGTCACGAGACTGGAGGACGAAGGTCGATGTGTGTGAAGGGGCCTGCGGCTTCCTGGGCCGCAGGGTTTTAATCCTTGGCATGTCTCTGGGGCAGTGACAGCGGTACACAGTGGCGTCACGGTGACGCCATCAGGCCGCAACCGAGGCGAAGAAGGACGCCACCCTGCCCGCTGTGCTGTCTGTGTCCCAACCACTGGGCCACGCACCGGCTGTGTTTAAAACCAGCGGCTGATGAGAAACTGCGAGTGTGTGACCGTGACTGTGAGCCGCTGTCTCCGGAGCCTGGGGAGCTGATTCTTTCTACATTTTGGCTATCAATCCCTTTTTGGAAAAGTAATGTGCAAACATTTTCTCCAACTCTGTCCTTTGATGTACAAAAGTTTTTAATTTTGATAGAGTCCAATTTGTTTTTCCTTTGGTGGTCTTTGGTGTCCAAGAAATCATGAATCCAAATGTCATGAATCTTTCCCTTATGTTTTCTTCTAAGAATTTTATCATTTTACCTCTTATGTTTAAGTCTTTGATCCATTCTGGATTAATTTTTTTATATTGTGTAAGGGAGAGATCAAACTACAGGTTTTTTTGTATGTGGATATCCAGTATTCCCAATACCATTTGTTGAAAAGACTGTCCTTTCCCCATCGAATGGTCTTGACATCTGGTTGAGCAGCTCATGTTCTAAAAATAGTAATTCCCCCATGCTCCTGTGTTGGTGCGTCCCACAAGTTGTAGATTGAGTACTGCTGCTTGTTACATTACTAACGAGCTAACATTGGGGTGCTCAGGGTTGTCAGGGTCATGGTGGGGAGTCTAAGGGACACTGTTAGACCTACACAGCTATGTGTTGTTTATATCGTCACTCCCTGTGTTGCTGGGCTCTTCTGACTTTCTCTCATTACGTTGTGTATTTTCATCAACTTCAACTTCACATTCAAACTTCCTGCCTTCAACACTTAATCTATTTTTCCAGTTTAAAAGTTAAACTACAAAAGGTAAATGGAGCATGACAGTGAAATTCCCACCCTTAATATGTTTAGTCTTTTGCTATCGGGAAACTCCTTGCAAAGAGAAGGGAGATTAGGCATAATCTTTTGTCTATAAACAAAGTGTTTGGTAGAATACAGCGGTAGCAGGAAATTGAACTGTTAATGTTTTGTGTAATGCCAGTTTTCATTCAATCAATATCTATCAAATGTGTGGTATATGCTGGGAAATGTTCTGATAGAATAGAGAAACAAAACGGGCAAAATCCTTGTTTGCAGCGAGATTATGTTTTAGTGGGGAGCCAATGTTTTAATAGAAGAAAAAAATCCCACTGGTCTCCGAGAGGATAAACTCAATGTTTCAAACAAAACCAGGCACTTGATTCTGGCCAGACTTGCCAAGGATTTCAGTTTCTGCTCATTGATTGTATTTCAGTGAACTGACCGTGCTTAAGCCTTCTCTTCCCGGGAGCATGTTCTTAGAACAACTAGACATGAATTTGCTAAAAAAAAATAGCCAACTTTTATAGCCAATGATTGGCGTACGTGTTTTCAGCTCTCCAGTTGTTACTGGACAAATCGTGAACGAGCAACATATAAAGGCAAGATTTCTTGTGATTTTGCTTGAAATTTGTTCACAAAACTTTTTAAGAGCTCAAAAATGTAAAACCTCTCCACGAAATCTGTAAGGAGAATTGCCACTGCAGGAACATGTGCCTAACAGCACGGCCCCTGCGCTGCGTCCATCACGTCCTCCTGGCCATCTACGCACTTTGAGAAGCACAAGTGTAGAGAGGAAGCAGTGAGCTTTGGAGTCAGGCAAGCCGGGTCTGAGTTCCAGAAATGCTACGTATTTTCTGTCTATAAAGTGTGGTGACAATGGCTGCCACTTGTCATTAGACAGGTGGTGCCAGAAATGTCTGGCACAGCAGCTAGCACACAGTAGGTGCTCGGGAAATGTCACCATCGCTTCTGTATTATCATTAACAACGTTCACAACTCCTCCTCCACATAAACAATGGGATAAATGGTGGGAATGCTAACGCGCCCATGAATGGCGTTTTCTAAGAAGGTCTCTTTGGGAGACTGTGTGATTCAACACAGTCAGAACAGCTGAAAGAAATTTTCCTTCCCTCTGACACTTCCAAGTTGGCGTCGGTAAATTTTGTTCCACACTTAACTCCGTATTTTTTCCAATCATCAACGTGTTTCCGTCCTCGTCTTTTTGCCCACTCTTCTTTCTCCCTCCCTTCAGCCAACATGCTCACGTTTCATACCGTTAGGGACACTGCCGTCACCCCCGTGTACTTTAGATCTGAGAGGCAGCTGTGGTTCTTAGTTCGGGGTACTATAAAATAATTTATTGTTCGAATATATGACAATGTATCCATTTTCCTGTTGGTAGTCATTTGGGTTGTTTCCAGATTTCTGCTGTCACCTGAAACGTGCTATTCATGTATTTTGGTGCACACGTGCCGGTGTTTCTCTTGCTCACCACAGGAGATAGGAGCGTTCACACCCACAACATGCTGACAAACAACCTTCCAAAGCCACTGTCCCACTTCCCGCTTCTGGACGGGCAGGCAGTGTGTGTGGGAGCCTGTTGCTCAACCCCCCCGCCCCCTTTACCCCGGCGTTTTCAGGACCCATGACGTCTTCTGCTTGATGGGGAGCAAGAGGGCATCTCAGCGACAGTGACTCCGCTCTCCAGATCGCTCTGGAAACGGAACCTTCTCTATGTGTTTGTTGGTTATGTGTTTCATTTTCTGTGAAGTGTGTGCTACTGTTTTTTGGACGTTTTAAGATGTTGTTAGTCCTTATTGATTTATAACACTTTGAATTATAGATAGTAATCCTTTGTCAGTTATGCGTCAAACATACCTGCTCCCGTTTCAAAATGCGTTTCAATTTTTTAAGATTTGATTTTCTGTTAGCAACCCTTGTGGGCTCACTTAACAGCCCTTTTGCTGTCAAGGTCCGGAAGGTAAGCACTTACATTTTCTAGTGGTATCTACCTGCTTTTCATTCTTGTGGTAAAATTGAGCAGGGCCACCACACGCACAATTTCAGTCGTTTTCTCAAGTTGTAAAAAGCAGCAGTTGATGTGTTCACTTTACCGAGGCCACTTGCCTGTAAAGCTTTTTTCCTAAATGTGGGATGCAAGCTCTGGCCCCTGGTCATGTGCTTTCAGTGGAAACATGTGCAGAGCGCCCTGCCAATGCCCCTCTGACTACGTGGGGAAGGGCTGGTCCCTAGAATCGTGTCCTCTAAACACAGTGTCCTGGGCACGCTGGGATGGACTGTGTTTCCCAGGGCTGGAAACCATTCCCTTAGAAATTACTAAAACTTAGGATGTGGGCTCATCCTGCTCTCACTGCTCATGGTGCAAATCAGCAAAATTCCTTCATGCTGTGAGGAGCTTTTCAAAATATTAGAAACAAGGTATTATCTTGATTCATCTTCAAAACAAAATCACTCTGCAGCAGATGGGTACCCTAACTTTAATAGTAAACATGTTACAAAATGCAGGCAACTTGCTCTGTGAGTTGAAAAAAATCATTTTGGTTTCGGTTACTTCAAGCCTTTCATTCTGAAAACAACAGACACATTGCTGTACTCATTTCAACCACAAAAATAAATACGGAATAGGAGTCCAACCTAGTGTCTGAATCTTCCAAGTTCAACCACTGGAGAATGAACGCAAATGGACTGCACTGGGGAGCGTTCTTGGCTCACAAACCAGCAGATTCCAGGCAGGGTCAGCATCCACCAGAGCTGAGCGGGCCTTGAGACTCCAGGCTTCCCAGATCTCAGAAACCCTGTTCTCCTCCCAGTGTCTCAACGTCGTTTGACACATGACACAAATGAGAAACTGCACAAGACATAGGTGTAGAGCCCAGCGGGTGACCATAAAGCCGACGCTCGTGTGACCACACAGGTGAGACTAGGACTCCCCCCGAAGACCCCAGAAAAGTTCAGCTTTGCCCAGCTTTGAACTCCGTGGAAGGGAACATGCACATTCTTTTGGGTCTGGCGTCTTTGTTGGCTCAGGTACTGTCTGCCTGAGGATCAACTCAGACCTCCCTTGCGGATTCTTCCAGCTGCTGGACGTGCTGTCAGCAGAGGCCCCACACCTGTCAGTTGCACTCGGGTGGCTTGGCTGAGCAGCCCTGGGCACCAGTGTACCGGGCACGGGGGTGCGGCCGACTTTGGAGACCGACGGGCAGAGTAGTAACTGGAAGGACAGTGGGATCAGGTGGCTGTCGCTAACTTCACTTACTGGAGTGCTGAGTCAGCACCGGAAGCTGAGTGAGCCGCGACGGCTCCCGAGAGCACAGAAGTCGTTCTGGGGCCCGTCAGCTCCAAGGGAGCACCTTCCTGTGTATGGGTGCTGCCCGCCACAGGGGGCCACTGGGCACACGACAGGGTGCGGCCCCTGCCCCGGGCAGCTGAGTCAGAGGGCTGAATGTGGGAGCAAGCATACTGGGGTGTGGCCGTGCTACCATGAAGCCCACGTATGACCCAAAGAAGCGACAGGAGAAGGAGTGTGTGGGGAGCTAGTTCAGGAAGAGACCAGAGCTCTGTGGTCCTCTTTGGGAAGCCTGGCTGAAGGCCCAGGAGAGAAGCTGGACAGCAAGCAGGTTAAGAGCACATGTGAGAATGGTTCACGTTCTTTTCATTTCGTCGTTTTTCTTCCTGGGATGTATGTGATTTGAGTACATTAATAGCCTCAGGTGAGGCTAACAGAGAAAGAAGTGTTGAAGTCTAAGGAAAGAAAGAAGGGTACAACAGATGAAAAGGATCCCAGTGGAGAGGCAAGGTTATGGAATAAGTCAGGATTGCCTGGGGAGACCCTCCATCGTCCTCAGAGACTCAGCTAATGAGCCAGCTGTAACCCTGTGAGCTGACAGCCCTGTAAAAATGTGACGATGCAAACAACTAAAAGAACTGCTCCAAGTTTGCTCTCTCTTGACCTCTTTAATGGCTTCCATTGCTCAGGAGATGGGGTAGGTTGGGGCAGATGAGAAATAACAAGTCATGTGGGAAACATTCAGAAGCAGTGAGACATTTATGAAAGTCTTCCCATTTCAGAACCAAATCAATACTTGCTCAGTGGGTTCCTCTTAGGGCGCTTTCCAGAGGAGGCCCTGTACCCACAGAATGTTAGCTAAGAAGGAGTGTTGCTGGGAGGTAAAAAAACAACTCTGAAAAGGAGGTCAGAATCTGCACTACAGCCCAGGCTCATCTCCTGAATTTGGTTAGTTGAAAAGTCCTTGTATTTCGTTCAGTTTTCCTACCATAAATCTTTCAGGATGTCTGTTCTCGTTTCCCTTCAGCCCATATGGTTTAAATATTGAATCCTGCTTTTCTTCTACATTTCCATCTAAATGCAATTCCGCTTTTACTCCAGTGAAAGTTTACTGGAGATCAGAGTACGTCTGTTCTAAAGATGGAGTTCATTGCTGAGAGATTACGGTGAAGTCATCAGCACCTTCCGAGTAAAAGTATGTCCTTTCCATCGAGGGGTCTCTGAGCATTCCAGTGCTATTTTAGAATCAGACTTTATGGATTATTTCTTAGAAACAATTGGAGAACGAGAGTCCTGGGTTAGCAAAACAAAACATTACACTAAGACCACTTGCCTCATTGAATTTATGTTAACAATGTCTGTTTTCTGGTTCAGCCATACAGTTTTCCTTTCAGCCAAAATGCCTCCTTTTTGCTATCCAACATTGAAAGTATAGTCAACAATAATGTACGTGCACTTAAAATTTTGTTACAAGGGTAGATCTCATGTTAACTGTTCTTCCCACAATACAGTGAACATTTTAATACTATGTTTTTTAACTCTACAGAAATGTCCCCATCTGTCTGATGAGTGATGAGTCACTTTCCTCTTACTGCTTTCAAGATTTTGTTTGTCTTTGGCTGTGACCATTTTGGCTGTGATGTGTGTAAGTGAGGATCTCTTGGCTTTTATCCTTCTTTCATTTCCTTTCATTGTTTTTTTTGGATGGGTAGATTAATATATTTCATCATGTTGAGAAGTTGTTATTTCTTTGAGTATTTTTTCAGTTCCTTTTGCTTTCTCTCCTTCTGGTTCTCCTATGGCACATATGTTGGTGCAGCTAGGGGACCCCCAGGTTTCTGTGTAGCTCATTTCGTTTTCTTCATTTCCCTTCTGTTCTGCCCTCTCTATTGATGTTTCTTCAAGAATGCTGCTTCCTTCTCCTGCCAGTTCAGATCTGCCACTGAACCTCTCTGGGGAAGTTTTCATTTTGGTTTCTGTCATTTTCATCGCCATGATTTTCATATCATTATTTTCAATAACCTCCCTCCTTATTCACATTCTGTTTAATGAGACATTGTCATCATACTCTCCTTAGTTCTGTAAGCATGGTTTCCTTTCAGTTCTTTGAAATCTTTATGTTAGCTGCATGGAAGTCTGCTGTGTGCACCCTCGGTCCCCTCCAGAGGCAGTAGACACTGCTTGCTTTCCCCCCCCCCCGTGTGTGTGGGGGGGTCCCTCTTTCCTGTTTCTTCGCATCTCTCAGAATGTTTGGTTGAAAACAGTATTTTAGATAATGCATTGGAGTGAGTCTGAATGCTGACTCCCCGTGCCTGGAGGTGTGTTCATGCCCTGGCTGAACTGAGTCTCGGCTGTCTGTCTCCCGCAATGCGCAACCTCGGGGGTCTCGGCCCAGATTCTACCCCCTCCCCCCATTTTTGAAATCCTCTGGCTCTCTGTGTTCCACCTCTGGGCAAAGTCTGTGTTTAAGCATCTTAGCCAGATTTTTACCGTTTGATGTTAGGTGCATGTGGGGCCCCAGGCTGCCGTCCCGGTTCAGCATTTTAGGTTCTTTTCCTCAGATTCTCCCCCAGACTAGCCCTCTCTGATCTCTCCTGAGACACGGCATGGGGCACAACTGCAGCTTCCAGCCCCGGGGCTACTTGTGTCGCTATTTTCAGGCCTGGCTTCCTAGGGCTTAGGATCAGCAGAGCACATTGTTCGGTGGGGTGAGGTCACAGGTTGAGTGCGTGTCCCTTGTGTCAAGTGTGACATCTTGTTTTGATGGTCTGTGCATGGCTGGGGGGCTTCCTGTTGTGCTCACTCTTCTCGCCGGAGCGCGGGCACAGCCTGGCAGGTACCCAGCCCTGTTTGGCCATCTCCCTGGTTCTCCCTGTGAAACTGCCTGCTCTGCCCTGTGGCTCATACTAGAGTGCTACCGGCCACTTCCTAACCTCTCTGCCAAGATTGCTACTGTTTTGACGGCACCTTAAGTGTGGAGTTGTCCTTCTTCTGTTCCAGGGAAAGTCACACCCTTGGAGACCTGCAGAGCTACTGAACGTTGTTCCCTGCTGTTCCCCCAGAGGGACTCTGGCATTGCTACAGCAGAGCTGGGTGGCACCCTGTTCTACGAGTGGGTGCGGGGTGGAGATGGACAGGTGGGTGAGGGGTCCAGAGAGCCATTTAGAAGCTGCACGCCCACCTGTGCCCTTCAGCAAGCATTCATCCCTCTGCTCGAGGCTCAGATCAATCTGCACAATTGGGTGCTCGCATCCCTGTGGCTGCCAATATCCTGGAGGTGCTGAGAAAACACTGGCTGATGCTCACCTGGGGGGACACCTGGGACGGATGACAACCTTATGAAGTCGACCAATGTCATAGAATCCAATTAAAGTCACCAACACACAGTGCTACTTGGGCGACAAAACAACTTACCTTTCTGAAAATCTGCCTCCTGCGGACAACGTCAGAAGATCGGCATTTTGCTTTTTCAGCTTCCTCACATTCTATTTTTAAACCTCACTCAAAAACATATTTTATAAGCTGGAAGGAGAGAATGCTGCATAAAGAAAATTAAAGCACGATATGACCTGTTTGAGGAATGAAACATTCCAAAGCAATCAGCTAAGTGCTCTCAATTATAAGGAACGTTCTCCAGGAGAAATGTGGGGTGATTTGTGCGTTTAACAGATCTTCATTTTCTCCAATTACAACGTATCCAAGTTGATGTCTTTAGCATTTGAGTTAAAGTTCAAAATGTATTTCATTTATGGTCAGTCTCTCTGAATTCCATATTGTGGGGACAGAGCCAGGAGAGCATTTCCAGGCTCTCAGCCTCACATGGAAAGGTGCTGGCTCGGGTAGTAGATGGCCATCAGCTGTAACCAGTTAGCCATTGGCCACTGATATAACTGCCGTGGCTAAACCAGCAAGTGTGGATTGTGGATGACATGGTCAGCAAGCGTGATTGGCAGAGAAGTGGACGGCAGATTGTGGATCGTGTGGCTCCTACTTCCTGTGTCTCCAACCCAGCCGACAGCGAGAATATAGTGGTATGAACCCCCTATCTGTGGTGTCGTGGGTGTTCCTTTTTGGCTTTACTATATCCTGCATTCTTGTGCGGGGAGCAGGAGTGGAGACCCCGCATGACACATATAGTATTGGCTAGTTGAGTTAATAGAACAATGCAGTGACGACAGCATGGTTTTTCCTGAAATTATTGGCTTTCTCTTCCCCTGCAGACTGTGAGCTGTGAGGGCTGAAACAAGCCTCTGGTTCTCTGTGACGTTTTCTCTCAAACGTCAAGCAAAGCGCTTTGCACATACTAGGTGCTAACTAAATACTTGTTAATTGGTGGATAATCGGTTGGATGTTTGATTTTCTATCACGAGCATCTGAAGACAGGCTGGGGAGTGGTGGAATGTTGCAAATTAACAAGCAGCAAATCCTGCCATATTGAAGGCTGTACCCCAGCACCCCAGGAGATGACAAATGTGGATCACAGCCCATATGTGGTAAGTTTACAAGTCAGTGAGAGGTGAGACAAAACAATCAGACAGCTACACAGATCAACACGTGACTAAATGTCAAAATGAGTGGCACCAACTGCAGCCATCACCCATGCTGGACAGTTGGTCAGACCATTGCCTAGTTGTAGCTTTGACACAGCTGTACTGGGCAGTGGGGAATGATGGGGAGGGGACCATGGAGCGTCTGGGCTCTGGAGATGTGCTCCACCTGGCTCTACACGTGTGTACACCTGCGTGTACACACGTGAAACTCGTCTGCTGAGCACTTGTTGTGCACTTTGTTGCTTGGAACTTATACCTCAATTTTAAAACGAAAGAGGGAAAAGGTGTTTTTCAAATACAGCCATGTGCACCATTTAGCCGAATGTGGAAACACGTATTTCTGGCACACAACAGTCTCGCCTGGCAGGATCACCATGAGCTGGAGAGGAGAGGCAGACAGAGGTGATTCTGGGAAATGCACCACTCACCCGGCCCTCTCACCTGAAAAGCTTGCATTTTTTTCTCCCACACGTCTATTTGTGGAGGAAATTTTCTATCTGGCATTTTAAATGAAAAACTTGTCACTAAAGGAGTACGTACATATTTGGAAGATGAGTGTTGCCTTCTGATGTTTTTATGCACTATCCTTTGACCCCCTCCCAGGGAAAGCATTCAAGCCCTGGTCCTTTCCACAGTGTGAGGCTGAAGAGAAAGTGTCTGCTGGAAATGAGATGTCCCAAAGTGTTAGGAAAATCTTGGTGCAGAAATGGGGCATAAAATTATCCATCTTCTCAATGAAAAGTGAGTGTGCTTCTGTGTCTCTTCCTAAAATACTCTGCAGGGAGAGGTCTCTCCTAGTCCCTGGCTCGGTAGATGTATTAACAAATGTATAAATATTTATTGAACTAAAATATAAGTAGAAACTACAGGAAAAAGTTAAACCACAGACTATGTATTTCGATAGGTATACACTGTTCCATTAAAATCTTTAAAATTAACTCATTTTAGTTTATAAAGTAATTATTTAGAAACTTTAGCAAAGTATAGACAAATAGAATAAAAAGGTAAAGACACACATTAGAACTGTGTGCATTTTCGTGCATGAAATTGGCTGTCACCAACTCTAGCTCAATGAAGTCCTGTCACCAGAAAACTCTGAGGCTGACACGTTTATGCTCAGAAGCTCTACCCCGGGGCTCCTGCCCCTTTTGCAGCATGGAGAGTGCAGTGGCCTTACCTGAAAGATGCCTTCCCATCTGCTCCGCTCACTGTTGGGTCTGGGGTCTGTGGGACCTGTGGACTGTGCCGGACCCCTCTAACTCGCTGCCTTTGCAACCCACGCTCTGCAGTCCTGTACTGTGTTCTTCTCGCCCCTGGACATCAACGATCCCTGACAGTGCAGTTCCTGCTCATGTCCAGGTGACACAACTCCCACAGGTGAGCAGCAGGGTGCCAGCCCACCCCCCAGTCTCACCCTGTTCTGCCTCTCCCAGGCCACTTTCAAAAAAGGGAGCCCGAATGTCCCACTGCTTCAGTTCTTTCCCAGATTTTCTTTCAAAAACCTCACAAATGGCATCTAGTGTTTTACATGCCTGAGGAACTCAGAAAAGCAGCCAGTGAGTAGGGCTTTGTGAGCCACACAGATAGATAGGTGATGGATGAAAGAGAGATGAGGGATGAGAGATGAGAGAAAATAGATACGTGCTGGACAGTAACACGTGACAGATGTGGATCAGATCGACAGGCCGGTGACAGACGACAGGCCGGTGACAGACGACAGAAAGCCGGGCGCTGACGGACAGTGGCGGTGGGGGTAAGGGTGGTCACAGCACAAATGATAAAGCGCCGGGGCGAACTGGAAAAGCTCACGCTAAGTAAAGGTAAAAGGTGTGCTTTGTACTCTTCTTACTCTAACTTTTGTGTAAGCTTGAAATTATTTTCAAATCAGAAGTGGACACACCAAAAATTACCTGTGTTTCCTTTCTGGTCCGTGTCCACTTGCTGGGTGCCGAGTGGCCCTTAGGCTGCGGGAATCCCTAGGGCAGCGCCCGCCGCCCCCGCTGCGACCCTCCCGGCTCCACGCCCGCAGCCCCGCAGCCCCGCCGGCCGCACCCCAACTGCCCGATTTGCGGTCGCCCCTGTTTTCAGCGCCACGGGCCACCGCCCAGCCACCCGGGTGTCCTGCCACTTTCTCGGGCGTCCTCACGTTATTAACAAGGAGGCACACGTAGGTCCCCGACCCCGCCGCCCGGCCCCGGGGTCACGCCCGCCGCTCCCCCGCCGACCTCTCGCTGGGAGCGGGGCGGGCACTGCGCGCTCGGCCCACCTGTGAGCGTCGTGCGCGCACCTGGTCCTCGGCCGCTGCGGGGGGGGGCGCCGGGGGCACAGGGCTGGGGGGGCGCCGGGCTGGGGGGGGCGCGCCGGGCGGGGGGGGCGCCGGGCGGGGGGGGGGCGCCGGGGGCACAGGGCTGGGGGGGCGCCGGGCTGGGGGGGCGCGCCGGGCGGGGGGGGGCGCCGGGGGCACAGGGCTGGGGGGGCGCCGGGCTGGGGGGGGCGCGCCGGGCGGGGGGGGGCGCCGGGCGGGGGGGGGCGCCGGGGGCACAGGGCTGGGGGGGCGCCGGGCTGGGGGGGGCGCGCCGGGCGGGGGGGGGGCGCCGGGCGGGGGGGGGCGCCGGGCGGGGGGGGGCGCCGGGGGCACAGGGCTGGGGGGGCGCCGGGCTGGGGGGGGCGCCGGGCGGGGGGGGGGCGCCGGGGGCACAGGGCTGGGGGGGCGCCGGGCTGGGGGGGCGCGCCGGGCGGGGGGGGCGCCGGGCGGGGGGGGGCGCCGGGGGCACAGGGCTGGGGGGGCGCCGGGCTGGGGGGGGCGCGCCGGGCGGGGGGGGCGCCGGGCGGGGGGGGGCGCCGGGCGGGGGGGGGGCGCCGGGGGCACAGGGCTGGGGGGGCGCCGGGCTGGGGGGGCGCGCCGGGCGGGGGGGGCGCCGGGCGGGGGGGCGCGCCGGGCGGGGGGGGGCGCCGGGGGCACAGGGCTGGGGGGGCGCCGGGCTGGGGGGGCGCGCCGGGCGGGGGGGGCGCCGGGCGGGGGGGGGCGCCGGGCGGGGGGCGGGGGCGCCGGGGGCACAGGGCTGGGGGGGCGCCGGGCTGGGGGGGCGCGCCGGGCGGGGGGGGGCGCCGGGCGGGGGGGGCGCCGGGCGGGGGGGGGGCGCCGGGGGCACAGGGCTGGGGGGGCGCCGGGCTGGGGGGGCGCGCCGGGCGGGGGGGGGCGCGCCGGGCGGGGGGGGCGCCGGGGGCACAGGGCTGGGGGGGCGCCGGGCTGGGGGGGCGCGCCGGGCGGTGGGGGGGGCGCCGGGCTGGGGGGGGCGCCGGGGGCACAGGGCTGGGGGGGCGCCGGGGTGGGGGGGCGCCGGGGGCACAGGGCTGGGGGGGCGCCGGGGTGGGGGGGCGCCGGGCGGGGGGGGGCGCCGGGGGCACAGGGCTGGGGGAGCGCCGGGCGGGGGGGGCGCCGGGCGGGGGGGCGAGGGGCGCCGCGCGAGGGGCGGGGGGGGCGCCGGGCTGGGGGGGCGGAGGCGCGGGTCCGAGAGGGGCGGGGCCGCGGGGCGGGGCCGCGGGCGTCGCGTGGACAGACCCGCGGGCGGGGACCCTGCGCGCGCTCGGCCCGGGAGCCGTGCGGTTCCGGGAGCCGCGAGCTGCGCGCCCCATGTCGGAGCCGCGGAGCCGGGATGAGGGCGCCCGCGCTGCTGCCGCCCGCGCTGCTGACCTGCTGCGGGTGGCTGCTCGGCCCGGTGAGTGCGCCCCCCCACAGCACGCGGGACCGAGCGCCCGCCCCCACGCGCCCCACTGGCGGGCCCCGCGCCCCGCGTCGCCCCGGGGGTGAGGGCTGCCGCCACCTGCGCGGGCCACTCCCGGGAACTGGGGTCGCCTGTGTCTTTATTCTCCCTCCACCTCCTGGTACCTGCTGTGCGTTTCGTCTTGGTGTCAGGGGGACACGCGATGTGGCCGAAGGAAGTTTCCCGTTGGAAATACTCTGCTTTGACTTTTTAATCAGTGTTTAAGAGCACCGGAGGAGGGGGTTCCTGAGCGGAAGATTGTCGGGCAGCAGATCTGCTTCTCGAGCTCCGCCCTTTTGTTTGAAGGGTCGTGAGCCGTTTTCTTGCACCCTCTGCCAGCCTGGAGGTGGTGTCGGGGCCTGGGGCGGCCAGGGAGCTCTGCGGCTCGTTCCCGTCCCCTCCTAAGGTTGTTGTGAAGGCGGGACGGAGCTACTTAGGGAAACTTGTAATTGCTGAGAACTCTGCCTTTCCGGAGGGCCGAACCTAGCAAACCCCCGCCAAACAACAAGCTTCGGGGCTTTTTAAAAAGGAGAGTAAATGTGGCAAAAGTATCCAGCGTTAAGTTTCTCTTCTTAATTCTCTAGGACATTTTATTCCTGGTTAGAATTATAACTGACCTATTTCAGTAGGATAATTAAACGTAGGTGGCCATACCATGCCCAATAGTATGGTTTTCTATAGCAAAAGTAAAATTTGGTTCAGACACAGGCGGGAGTGCAGCTCCAGCCTACAGTGTGGGTACTTGTGGGGGGGGGGGGCAAAAAAAAAAGGAAAACATTGGACCTTAGTAAAAATAGAGATCAGAATTTTATTGTTTAAGATGGAAACGTGTGGTTTGGTCTTCTCAACACATTAATAGACAACACTAATCACGCTGTGTCACGGCTTCAGCTCCCATGACAGATCTGGGTTACTGGAAGACAGAGTGATGTGACTCTCCCCCTCTTCTTCCTACTTGCCCCTCTAATCTTTTTGGCAAGTTCCTGCACTCCAAATTCTAAAGCTGTTTCCAATGTGACCTGCAGCCTCTGACAATAAAGTGGTCCTATTGGGGCTCTTTCCCGGGAATGCAGAGGCCACGCTTAGGTGAAGCACACTGGGGTCTGCATGTAGTGAGTGAGGGTCATCAAGGACGGTCTGAGGACAGTCTTATGAGTAAAAGGGTTTTTACATTAATTCCATCAAGGGCTGTGGAGCAGAGGGCTCCAGTGCAGAAAGATGAGTGGGTTACCGTGTTCTGTGGCCGCAAAAATTAGTGTACTAACAACATTCCGTGCACGGTGCTTGTGAGCTTGTTTTCCTGCATAGAAGAAAATATTCTATTAGATTTTAAATTTGTTTTATAATTCCTTTACAAAATAAACAGTACAGCTTTTTGTAAATACCGTGCCAGAAATAGGACTTTGATTGCTTTTAAATGAGTATCAGTTTGGAAGCAGTTTAAAACTGGGTTTCTTTTTGTAGAACTCTTGCTTGATTTTCATCTTATAGTGGAATTTTTAGTTATTTCTATTTTTTTAAACCTTGACCAGGTGAGCAGCATTCACCCAGAATGCCGATTCCATCTGGAAATACAAGAGGAGGAAACAAAGTGTGCAGAGCTTCTGAGTGCTCAGACAGAAGCTCACAAAGGTAAGGTGAGGGCTTGGGGAGTAAAACTGCCCCGAGATGGAGAACCTGACAAGCAAACAGCTCAGACCTCACGCTGTAACTTGTGTTTTAAGGTCACCTGCATCTTCCAAAAAAATTCTATGTCCACTGTTTTTTAATAAACTTGTGCTAAAACTCCTATGGAGGAGAAGGTCCTTCACATAAACCTTTTAAAAGAAATCTTAATCCCTAACAATAACAGTTTCCATGGTTGACACAATAGCAACAGTTGCTAAAATAATTTCATGGGCCTTGTTATGTTTTGCAAAAGCAACTCTATTTTCTAGAGCATTTATCTGATTTGTTGCATTTTAAATCCTCAGTTGCATCCCAGGTACTTTTGGTCCAGTTGAGAACCGTGCAGACTTAAAAATGAAATAGGAAAATGAGAGTTTTGTTCTCCTGAAGACATACCTCTTGTGAAAATAGTGAACTTGCTGATTTTATTTTCTTCAGGCCAAAGAAGTTGTTCTGGGACAATAATGCCCTCCACCTAGGCATATTCACGTTTATCAACTCAGAAGTTTCTGGGCTAATGCCCAGATTATAAACAGTAGCAAAAACCTGTCCTTCAGCTTTCCTTTTCTCTGTTCTGTGTCATGATTTTATCCTCGTCAAGAAATAAATTAAAATCGAAGTAAGACTATGTGTTAAAACAGCCTGGTGCCTTGTGGAGCAACTTCCACCAGAGCCCAGCGCTGCCCAGTAGAAACTGAATGAGATCCACACAGCTCATTTTGAATTTTCTAGGAGCCACATTGAAATAAGTACAGAGAAATATGAGATTAGTTTTAACAATATATTTTCTTTATCCAAATGTATCTGAACCATTATCGTTTCAACCTGTAATGAATATAAAGTATTGATGAAAAATGTTAGATTTTCCTTTGTATACTAAGTCTCAGAAACGAAGCACATCACCATTTGAACGTCCCAGGCTTCGGGTCCTCCCAGGGGTACTGCTTGAGTGCTGCTCCGAACTGAAACCAAAAAAGCATCCTGTGGCCTTCGTGTCCACCTCCTCCCCTGACTATGAGGCCTCTGGCTCCAGAGTCCCTTCCAGCCTTAACAACTGTGATTCTGTCCTGATGGCCACGTCTTCCAAATGGTCTGGTTGAGCTGTGTCCAGAGAAAGGCAAGTGAAGTGTCCCAGTCCCACAGCAGACAGGGGCCGAAGTGTCTGTCCTGTGCAAAGGCAAGTGCCACAGGGAGAGATGAGGCATGGGTCCTGCCAACCAGGGCCTCAGGGCAAAACAACTGTCATGGTCATGGGGATCCGTTCCCTTCAGTGAAAATTGAGAGATTCAGGAAAAGTAAATTCTGAGAGGAGACAGACATCCAGCTGGTGGCCACTGAGCCCAGGTTCTGTGGGCACGTCCCAGCAGCTCCATCCATGTGGCCCCTGGCATGTAGCGGGGTGGGCTGCGTCCTCCGGTGACCGTCGACCCTGTCTGGGGCCGGGACGTCCACCCTCATCCCATTGTTGGACAGTTGAGGTGATGATGGGTTCTGAGGCTGCCCACAAATGGTGCCCCTCGCTGGCACTCATCGTCCCCGGGCAGCAGTGAACAGACCTCCACGTGAGTGCATCTTCACACTCAAAGACCCCTCGGGGGCTCTGCTGTCACCTCCCCAGCTAAACACCTCAGGACACATGCCCCGGGAGCTCGGCGAGGCTCTGGACACACACACAGCCCCCACACAGGGAGGGAGGAGAACCTTACCGCTGACACTGTGGGTGCTCAGCCTTGGAAAAAGTGGGATGTGCCCATGACTTTCCCTCAGACGAAACCTCCTCGCAGCTGGTCAGGGGCTGACAGGGCACCAGGTACAGGGGAAGGGCCACCTGTAAGTTGTGCCGGCGACGCTGCTGTGTGAGGAGAGACAGTTAAGTTGTCTGCCAGTAGGAAATGAGATGTTTTGACCCACTATCAGGTTTTTTGTGTAAAAGATTCTTTGCTTCTGTTTGGTTCGTGTAGGTGGAATGTGGCATTAAAGAACTCAAAACAATGTCCAGCTTTACTCTGTCCAAAGGCACAGGCTTTAGTCCTAGTCCCTGGCCAGCCATTCAGGAGTGTCACTTGTTGGCCACAGTGGGAGTTGAGGACAGAATGCCAGCAGTGGGGATTGGCGGGGGTGGCCAGTGTGGGGGTGGCAGCTGTGGGGGTGGCTGGTGGTGGGGGTGGCCGGGCAGTGGGGATGGAGGGAGGATGGCCAGCGGTGGAGATGGAGGGAAGATGGCTGGCAGTAAGGACTTGGACACGCGTAGAGGCAGCTGCTCCTTATAGTCTTTGCTTGTTACTGTGAGGAAAGGCAGGCGCCAAATTGCCCAGCTTTCTATTTTCAGAGGATATCAGAAATGCAAACTTTACATAAAGTATGCCAGTTTCTTCAAAGTTTGCAACTGGTACTTAAAGTGAAAAGCTGTGTGGGACTCAGCAGACCTGGCATGTGGCGCTCCGCCGGCCTGCGGTTGGTGAACGCCTGAGGCACACGGGCGGTCAGCACGTCCTCGACACTCCGAGGGCTCCTTTGCAGGCCGCTCCTGTCTCGGTTGTTCCTCAGAGGTGAGCTGTGTGTGACCCACAGCAGACGAGCCTGAGGGCAGTGAGTGAGGGCAGAGCCACGTGCTGGTCACCACGCTCATCCGCTTGAGCAGAAGGAACATGAAGGACCCAGAGAAAGGTCCTAGGACACCGGCCCTGTTCAGAGGGCTGGGGAAGGTGTCACTGCATTTCCTGCCAGTGACAGGACCAGTCCTCGCACATGTTCTTACAGTGAAGGCTCTCGTCATCTCAGTTGCTCTCGCCCCGCAGCAAACACACTGGCAGCTGACTCCCCCTTTTGCAGGAGGAGCAAGCTGACAGGCCAGCTGCCCTCATGGAACAGCGGCTGTGTGGCAGGGGCTTCGGCAACTTGTGCTCTGAACCCCTCTTTCCTTTTTACTCTTTGCAATGTGTGTGGCTCAGATGCCGGGGGTAGAAATAGCACCAAGTTTCCAGAATGAAGACACTTCACGCCGTCAGGCCATCTCTGCGAGCTGTGTGCAGCACCTCCTGGGACAGGACGAGCGAATCCATATGTCACGTGTTCACTCGCTTCATGATATTAGAAGTGAGGGTCTGTTGTAGCTACTTTTAAATTGTGTAGGATTAGGAAATTGGTGTAAGAGCACCAGATGCAAGAAAAGACTAGTTTTCAATTCTAATAAGGTAGTTTTGTACGTCTGACAAGGAACTCTTTTATTACATGTTGAATCTAAAACAAACAAACAAACAAAACACTAACTTAAATCCAGGCCAAAAACCCCCAAACTATTCCAATGCTAAATCCTTCGAAGGATTCACTTTGTAAGAAAGAAAAGCGCAGGAGGCATTAGGAGCTTTGTGATCTGCTATTGATCGTTGCTGAGACTGACTGGCTCCTGCCAATATGTGTGTGAGGCCTCTGAGGCCACAGCCGCAGTGCAGCACTGTCCCCAGAGTGGCCCTGACAGTCAGCTCAGCGGGCGGGTGGGGCCAGAAGCCAGACTGCAGGGCGGTGACGAAAGAGCGCCCCCCACCAGGACAGGGGACTGGGCAGGGCACTGCTCTTCCAAATAGAGAAAGAAGGCGGGAACCCTCTTTCTCCCAAAGGCACCTGAGGTGGGGACAGCTGTGCTTGTACAGCGGCAGGAAAGGGCTGTCACAGAGCCTGCAGAGGCTGGGAGCATTTGGGGCAGGTGGTCCTGGAGGCAGGAGGAGGAGGGACCAAGGGCAAACCTGCAGCTTTGACGCTGGAGGGGAGAGGAGGGACGCATGAGAGGCAGGGTGAGGGCAGGGCACTGCCCGGGGTGCGGGTATGGGCTCCCGGGGAGGGGCTGGGGCTGGAGCGGACTCTGGAGCTGTGACCCAGGACACGGACGTGCAGGGCACTGGTCACAGCTCCCCCTCGTCCTGCAGAGGGTGGCTGCTCTGGGCTCTCAGACAGGGTCACAGGCCACTGTGCTGTGTGAGAGGATCTGTCACTCCCGTCATAACACTGGTAGACAGATGCCCTGGGACGATCCCGGGAAGCCACCCAAGTCCTGACCATAAATCTATGGAAGATTATCCTGGGAAAACATGGCAGGACTCCGTGCCGAGGCCCAGCCTGTCAGCCTCGCAGTCCGGACTCCTGCAACATGCCGCTCAGCTCTGCCCGCTTGAGGTTTCCTGTGGCACCAACAGTGTCCCGACTGGTCACAGACATGGGAGGGAAGGTTTTGAGAAATTTTTAAAGGATTATTAGAAAACAGTGGCTATTTATAAAGGGTAAGGACAGCAACCATCTTGGTGGGAGAAAGGCATAAGCATTCTGCATACTTATGAACACACTCCTGAACTGAGCCACACTCGGGTCCCGGGGGCGCCTGTCCTGCAGCTGTGGGAGGCGGACGGCACGAAAACGCTGCTTCTGCTTTTGCTGTGTCTGCGTCAGTCCTGGGCAGCAGTGCCGGCTGGAAGCCCATGGGCACTGGGTTCATCCAGCTCAGTTTGGGGGATGTTTTGATGTTTGGGGCTCACTCAGCATATTTTTCAAATACAGAGGTTCAAACTGGACCTCTGTGTTTCTTTGAAAAATGCTTTGTTTGGTTAACAGCTTTGGCTGGTTCCGAGCTCTGAGTCTGTTTAATGTTAGTTCAAGTCCCAGAATACGTTCCCCACTCATGGAATCTGCCTGGACCTTCACACACAAAATAAAAGCTTGTTACCTCAGGATTCAAAATCCTGAAATGACCCAATTTCAAAGCGCCATCCAGTGGCAACATTGCGGCAAATGGTATCCTGGCTGAAGCTCGTCCCTCTCTCCAGGAGAGTGACACTGGCAGAGACCCTGATTTGACAACAGTATTGGGGTGTCCTGGTCTTGTCTGAAACACCAGCTCTGCTGTGGGGCCTGGCATCGTCCTGTGTGAGATGCCAGTGCCACATGTCCCAGTGTCCTGGGCCCAGCCCAGGCCTGTGCAGCTGGTTGGGTGAGCTGCAGGAAGAGTGTCAGCCAAGGCCCTCTGGCCCGCCCCCCTCAGCCAGGGAGCCCCAGCCACAACGAGTACTTGCTGCTGGAAATGAACTGGGCTCCACATGAAATCCTGACGAGAGTGCAGCTTCCTGGACGGACCACGTGTTGTGTCCTTCCTGTCCCCAGGGCTGAGCCTGTCCTGTTACCCATCCCCGCCATCCCTTCAGCCCACGGCAGGCCGGGCTGTCTGAAGCAATGCAGCCCCAGCAGAGCCCTTCTGTACTTCTAGACAGGTTGTCGGTCCTGGTTTTTCCACTCATGGGCTCCACTCCACCCTGCGTCTGCCGGGAGCCACTGTCGTCCCCAGTCCTGACGGCGGTCCATCTAAAAATGCATCTGGCAGTGCCGGATGCGAATGCATGCATGCTGCTTTCCTTGTCTCACTGGCAAATATTTTAAGGACAAAAGATGGAAATGAATCCTTAGAACAACAGAAAGAAGGAACCCATCGTTTACTGGAATTTGATCATCACTGCCAGTGTCAGAGTGATGGGGGCCCCACGGGACTTGGAGTGGCCCTTACAATAAAACTGTCCAGAGAGGAAATGCCCCCGAAGACGCACAGGGGCGGGGGGTGCAGGGTTGGCAGTGACGGTGTCTGCCCTGCATGGGGCCCCGGGCTGCTCTCCTCACCTCAGCTCCTAGGAGGTGTCATCACTCGACTGTGAAGCCTGTTTACCATCTGTGCTTCCTGTGCTGTGGTCAACTCTGGCCGCTGGGAAACGATGGCCCAAGTGTCCAGGGACCACAGTATTTTAAGGGGTAGTCTCTGAGCAGGAAGTCAAAGCAAGGCACTGAGGGGAAGGTGCCACCAGGCATAACTGCAGCTGCTCTCTGAGGGCTCCCCAGGGCAGAGCGGGGCCCAGGGCAGAGATCACAAGCAGCCCGCCTTTGGCCGTAGGATGTAGGATGAAGTTTACAGGGACCCGCGGTGGGATGGCTGCTCAGGACATACTGACCTGCTGGACACCAGGTGCTCAGAGGCTGGGGGCTGCCCTGGACCAGGTCTGCAGCCTTTGGAAGCCTGGGTGCCACCAGCCTGGGACATCTATAGTGAGGGACCCCGGTGGTCATGGTCACAGATGCTTTCTGGCCAGGGCCCTGGAAGACAGGCTTGTGTGTGGCAGAGACGGCACCCTCCTCAATCATTCGGCCCGAAGCATGTCCCCCAGACCGACTCTGAGGCCGGTGGCTGGGATTCAGGTTTCAACAAATGGCCAGGTTCACAGAGACGGAGAAGGCAATTTTGAAAAAGGATTTCCCAACTCTGTGAGTCATCCCACTGGGGTTTTAGCCCTTTAAATTGATAATAGGCAAGCAGTAGACGGGAGCAGGAAACCGGCTGATGGCTTTGCTGGCCTACATGAAGAGAATTCATTTTTTAAAGACTATTAAATGAGAATTTTCGAGCTCCGAGGACTGGTAGAAATCTTGCTCAGCACGGCCCCCTGACGGGTGGTCAGGCCTGTGCCCGGGGCTCCTCTGGTTCCTTGTAGCAGGAGAGGCTCAGAATACACTGAGCTGTGCAGGCCTGTGCGGGCAGGAAGTGTGGCGAGAACGTCCGCTTTGCTTTGCTGCCGCGTCAGTTTTTAATCTGGTCTCTTTCCTACGAGAATGCAGAGCAAAAAGCAGAGGCCTTGTCCTCGAGGAATAAACCTGAGTGAGCTCCGTGGGGCAGAGTTACCACTTAGAAGGTGTTTCCAGGGCCTCTGAGATTGCCACTAGCCTGACTCTGTTTTCTGTGTCCTGTGCTTGGGACCTCAGTGGCCAGCTCACCAGGCTTCGGCCAGGCAGGTGTCCCTGCTGGGGGACCCTGGGGCCACCTCTCCTGCTCAGGGTGTAGGCTTCCTTCCACAGCACTCTGCTTTTCTAAGGCCACGTGTGTTGCTTCAGTCAAGGATTGTGGCTTCCCATTATCATCTTCATGAGCCGTTTTCCAGCAGAAAAGACGCTTTCTTTCTGTGTGCTTGAACGTTTATATAATCAAAATGTTGGAAGGCAGGTGTGACGTGCCTGTGTTTACGGCATGTTCAGGATGTGTTCCATGGACCCTTCCAGCAGTCACACATGTCATGACCCTGCGTAGAATCAGGACGCTTTCAGCAGGCAAATGGCCGCGTGCCCCGCCCTCGAGATGGGTCTGCCTCCCTTCTGGGCCGCGTGCCTCCTCCCGGATGTCACCCCTTGGGAAGGATCTGTGCCATCGCACCCCACCCCACGCTGGCCCCAGTGCTGCTGGCCCCTTGTGGCGCTTACTGTTCGTTCCATTGTGCTGTCTGCTCACTGGGTTAAAAAGTGGCCTGCAGCCTCTGGAGGGTGAAGTCTCCCTTCTCTCCAGTCATCAGGGAGCCTGCGGGCTGCTGGCACCCATGGGCCCCGCCCCTCGCTGGGTTGTCTGCCATGACCTGGCCTGACCTTGACTCTGCTGACCGTCAGCCTTCCCTCATCGTCTGCACAAAAACTACGGTTCCTTGCAAAAGGACAGGAAAAAAGTCCCTCCATTTAGGGGGCACGGTTAGATACTGAATGACTAGATTTCCAATCCAACGATTATTTCATCACTGTTCATTTGTGTCACAGATACACTGGAGGCTGGGGGTCTACAAGTAGGGGACTTAAAGGTGTCATATCCATACCGTGGGATGTTAGGTAGCCACTAAAAGTGGTGGCGTGCTGCATGAAAAAATATGGGTGACGTTGCTAAGTGGGAAGGCAAGGGAGCCGTCAAGACCAACAACTTCCTGTTTTTGTATAGAGACATTGCGGAGGGGCAGCTGGTTAGCTCGGTTGGTTAGAGCGCGGTGCTCTTAACACCAGGCTGCCAGTTCGATCCCCACATTGGCCACTGTGAGCTGCGCCCTCCACAACTAGACTGAAACACCTACTTGACTTGAAGCTGAGGGGTCCTGGAAAAACAAAAATAAGTAAAAGTTTATAAAAAAGAAACCACGGGACTTTTGTGTACGTAGCACATAAGCTTGTGCCCAGGATGCCATTGAGGCCCAAAAGGCAGGTCCCCCCACCCCAGGCTGGGCCTGGGGGTGTGACTGTTTTTTCCAACAGCCTCTGCACAAGAAGGTTGTTTGGTGAGATTCCTTGCAATGCTGCGTGTTTTTATAACAGCCAAGCAATGGAAGTCCTCTTTTGGGGACGTTCCTCTTGGCTGTCTTCAGGATTCTGGCCTTGGTCACCTGGGCAGAGGTGAAACACCAGTCACCAGGTGCAGTTCAGAGGCAGAGAGGCCCCTGTCAGCACTGCAGTTTCCGTGCTGGGGACTCGGTGATGGCCGCAGTGGCCATAGTGCTCGCGAGCACGTGTGCCTTCCCAGGAAGAAGCGTTCCTGCTTATGGCTTTAAAGTGAAGCTTCTGGGTGGAGGAAGTTAGGGTGATATTTGCTCTGAAGGTGGAGGGAGGGACACTGCCACCTGTTACCTCGCCTGACACCTTCATGCCGGAAAGGTTCATGCAGGGGAGCCTGAGCCCCAAAACGTAGACAGATACCCAAAGGGGCTTCTGGCACACCAGCAGGACAAAGGTGGTGACTCGATTACAGGGCGTGTTGCATTACTCAAATATCTTCTGCCACGGATCTGGTTATTTCTCAAAGCTGGTTAAATGGACACATAGCTAAGTGTATTTCCAATAATATTGTTGGTGCGAGTTTATGAACAGAAAAATAATCTGTGAGATAATTATCTAAGGAATGGGCTTTCTATGTGCAAAGCTTGTAGACAGATCCGATCCTGCCCCCCGGGGTCCCCCAGCGGTGACACCGCTGTCCTTGCTGTGGACTGGCCATCCCTCCCGCCTTCGTTCTGTCTCCCTTTCAGCCTGCAGGGGTGTCTGGGACAACATCACGTGCTGGCGTCCCGCGGACGTGGGGGAGACCGTCACAGTGCCCTGCCCAACGGTGTTCGGCAACCTTCACAGCAAACCAGGTACTGTCCTCCGTGGGTTCACACATGGAGGGCTCGGCCACTGCGGGGCCTCACGAAGCGGGGCCTCCTGGGCTGAGTGGGTTTAGAGAGCAGGAGGATGAGGAGAGAAGGCACAGCTGGGCACCTGGATGGCATCACTCTGCCACAGAGAGTTCATTTTGTCTTGGGCATGTGTTACAGGGTCATGACGTGAGACCAGAAATGCTGAAGTGCTTTGAGTAGAGTGTCTGTGGCACCGACTGGGGCTCCCCACCAACCACAGAGAGGGTGCAGGCAGTGACCTAACATCTGATCTTATCTTCCAGGAAACATAAGCAAAAACTGCACAAGTGATGGGTGGTCAGAGATGTTTCCAGATTTCATAGACGCATGCGGTTACGATGACCCTGAGGATGAGGGCAAGGTAAGGGCGGGCACGGCCGGGCGGGAGGGGGGGGGCAGCGGGCGGGGGCAGGCGCTCCTGGTCCATTTTCCGGTCGCCCACATGGCCCCACGGGGATTACACCTCAGGGTGGCCACGCTGCTTATTGGCCAAATCAAGCAAAGTACCTGTGTCACTCTTGCTGGTAGCATTTGGGATTCTCTGATGGTCTGTGATTTGGAAAGGCTGCTTCTCTTCACCTGCAGTCAGTATCAGGAAGGCTGTGCCTGCCTGAAATGAGCCTTCTGAGCATCCTTTCAGCCATGGGGGCTTCTCCCTCCTGTTTAACACATTGCCGCGATGTGGGCCTTCGAGAAGCCGCACAGCTGTCGTCTTTGCCCTGAGCCAGCAGCAGCTGATTGAGCCGACGCTAAAGCATCTTTGCAAACGTAGAGGATGAGCGTGTCCCGCCAGTGGTGAGCGGAGCAGGCTGGCCACTGGTGATTTGTCTCAGGAGGTGCTGGGGCCCCCCATGGCCGCGTCCCCTCAGCTGGTGCTCTGCACCTGGGTAGTTTAAGGAGGCCATGAGCTGTGAGCTCAGGGAGCCCCCTCCTCCGGGAAGGTTAAAGTGACACGTGGGTTCAGTGCAGCGCACTTTGCTAGGGCCTGTCTGCACACCTCCCCAGACCCTGCACCGCCATACGTTGTGGCTCATTCTGCTTCATGAGCAGCAAACCTGACACCTGTCCTCCCGTTGGGCCCCGTTCATTTTCCCCACAACCTGGTGTGGGCGGTGTGGCCACCGCTCTGCTGTGTGACGTCACACCGTGACAGTGCTCCAGGCTAGACGTCTATGAAAGGGAGTTTCTTTCTGAGCTTTGGTGATGAAAGTGAGGGAACTCTGCTCTCCCTCTGGGGGTCATGATCTCAAGGGCAGCTTTTCTGTGTCAAGCATATCTCACATTCCCCTGTGTGTTCAGCCACTTGTGTTACAAACGAAGACGTTGGTGGCGCCTGCATTCTTTTCGACCAGTGGAAAGGCCACTTGGGAGCCTATGTGGATTCGTGCTGCTGGACACCACCCCGCGTATCCCAAAGACACAGGGAGTGGCCACCACCTGGCTAGGCATAAGAACAAGAGGTACCCACCCCAGGACTTCACTCCAGTGGACCTGTCTAGGAACCAATGCCCAGAAACACCTGACTTCGCCGCTGCCGGTCCTCCCTTCCAGGCCCCACGTCCTACTCTGGCCCTTCTGTCATCATAGCCTTTGATCCCACTCATTTTGGGGTGTGATCCCGTGGTTTGTTCTGGGGTGCAGTCCCCCCTGGTTCATTCTGGGGTGCAGTCCCCCATGGTTTGTTCTGGGGTGCAGTCCCCCATGGTTTTGGGGTGCGATCCCCCACGGTTTGCACACGACTCAGGCGTCTGTTGTTGCTGTGCTGCCGGGGCCGTGTAGGCCCAGCTGACCCCGCAGCACGATGTGAGTCCCATGTGAGTCTACTGCAGGTAGGACACATGACGGAAAGGGTCCCTCTGGCTCTGGCAGCCTGTTCGCTTTCCTCAGCTCCCGTGGCCCCTCCTGGAAAGTTGGGGACAAATGACAATGTTACACGTGGTGGCTGATGATCCAGTACAGGCCCCAGTGAGTGGCCCGTGGGCATCAAACCCAAACTGAGGACACATTCATGGGGAGATCTGAGCGATTCCAGATGGGGGCTCGTCCCAAACTGCTGTTTAGCTACTCGATGTGTCCAAACCAAGAGACCGTCCATCCTGTTGACTTTCTGAGAATAAGACTACAAATTATATAGAATGTAGCCCAGTTTCAGGACTATTTCTGTAGAAAGAAGAGTTCCCAGACCCTGCTCTGAGGACCCTGAATTCTGACTGGGGGCGGGGACTGCCCCCTCCCCCCCGCTGGCCCCTATGGTAACCAGGGCTCCAGCAGTGGCTGCGGCTGACCCTGTCATATCTCACCTGCCTGCAGGTGGCCCTGTGTGTGGGGTGGGGCTCCGTCCTATCCCCACGTCTGTGTTCTACTGTCTGGCACCTCTGAGGCTTCAGGACAGACGTGTGGGGAGTAAAGCAGTGTCCCAAGAGCTCACCACCAGTCTCTACTCGGAACCTGTTTCAGGGCCCTGGTCCTCCTCATTCGTCCACTCCACGGAGTTCTGACTCTGTCCTTGGGGTACTGAGAACCCTTTGTGGCTGCACAGGATGTCTCACGTGGGGGCCAAGAGCTGACTGCCATTGGCGGCGCCATGGGCACCTTCAGAAGTGAGCCCACCACCCCGTCTCCTCGGTCTCATGGGTCACCATGTGGGAGGCATGCCCAGGAAAGCTGCTGGGAAAACTTCTGGCTTCACTTGGTCCGTGGAAAGGCCTGTAACTAAATCCTGTCTGTGTGAAACACAGAGTGTCTAAATTCTGATCCTTTTCCATCCAGTTCAAAGAGCTATTTTTCTTCTTAAGTAAACATTTCAGAGATTCTGCAAATTTCATGAATGCATCGTCCCTGCTAACGGATTAGAAAGTCAAAATATTTTAATGTTTGAGAGCGAAGAGAGTGATGGCATAAAATCAAAATGAATAATATTTTTCCTGATTGCAGTTTCCGTGCTTGAATACTTTGAATATTTGGTTACTTAGAGGATCACTTTGAGGATGAAACACGCCAGGCATGGCTGTGTCCGAGGACCAGGGTCTCCTGCAGCGGTGGCCTGGGTGGCGGCAGCGAGGTCCTGCCCCTTAGTGAGCTTCTGATCTCCTCCTCGTCTCATCAGCGGCTCCTTTCCTCCCAGGTTCATGACTTTCATTGGATTTCTGCTCCCACACAGCCAGGTTCTGCCCTGGGTGCTGTGTGTGCAATCTTTGATTTCAAAATAAATTAAATTCAAGGAAAAACAAAATAGCCTCCACAAAAGCCACAGAGTTGGCTGGGGGCAGGGTGGGGGCATCATAAGATAAAAAAGTCAGGAAGGGGCATCTGCAGGGGAAGGGGTTTGATGCCCCAGAGGACGAGACAGGCGTCGGCACTGTGGGTGCCCCTCGTTTGGGACAAGGGGGCCTGAGTCCCCATCAGGTGGTCGGCCTGTCTTCTATGCACAGAAAGTCTAAGCCAGCACGTCCCCCCCTTGTACGTGTCACCACAGCCACCCCCCAGACATGTGCCTTGTGCAAGGAGCATTTTCATAGGTCTTCTATCTTGTAGCCATTGGAGAAAGGGTTTAATCCCATTAATAAGATTTAAGACCCACCCCACCAGCTCCTGTCTCCTCTGTTCTACAGCCCAGCCTGCTGAATGCCACAGGGAAAAGCAGGTCACTCTCTGACTGCGAGACCCTCCCTTGTCATGGGAGCTGAGGGCGTCCTGCACTGAGGAGGTTGTCCTGGCATTGTGCTCCCAGCCTGCGCCGGGACCGGGCCTCCCGCCTGGTGTCGTCGTTGCCCCCAGCCTCCCCAACCCACCCTGCCCGAGCCCTGGGGCGTCCGGACCCGGCAACTCGGCCACAGGGTGTCAGTGGACCCTGGCCCCTGACTTCCTGCATCAAAGGCCGTCTCGAGGTTCCAGGTCAGCTGTGCCCTCAGACCGCACTCCCTGCCTTGGTTCCCCCTCTGGTCTCCTGGGGATGCTGCGAGCTGGCAACATAGAAACCACTAGACGTTCAGCAACCAGAATGAGTCTCTGTGGGCCCCAGGGTGTACCCCGTGCTGCGTGTCAGGAGCCTCCGGGTGAGTCTGCAGACCAGGGCTGCACCGGAGCCCGGGCTCCACCACAGCGAGTGCCCTCACAGTTGCCACCGCCTCGCTGAAGACAGCAGCCCCAGCTACACGTGGGCACCTGTGCAGGGTGGACGGCGGGCAGTGTCCACTGCCCTGGGACCCTGGGTTGTGTGCGAGCTCACAGTTCTCACATGCAGGACACTTCAGCTAAATTTAGCCCCAAGGGCTGTTTGGCATTCCAGACTTCCCATGCATCATGTGGACACATTTCTTCCACATTATGCCATATTCCTAAAATACGCGTGCTCTCTCCTCTCAGCCTCAGACTACTGCGGTCACTCTTGCCCGCTGACCACTCATGTCACCCCCATCATACCGCCCACGGTCCTCATGGTGCTTGTGTGTCGGGCACGCTCTGGCCTCTCCGGGTCCCCACAGCCCAGTAGGGACACGCTGCTGCTGAGTAGGGCGGATGGCAGAGGGTGCCTCCTGGGAGCAGACGTGTGTGCCCAGCAGACCCAGCAGGGCTGGGTACCCACCCCGTTCTGTCGTGGCTGCTGGTCTGCTCAGCTTTGGAGCAAGCTCCTTGGGCAGTGGCGGGTGGCTGGAGGAAGCTCCTGTCATGGCTTCCAGAGGCTGTAAGTGCTGTTCTCTAGGGTCATGGGACAACGAGGTGACACTGGGAGCAGGGACAGTGAGGCCTGCAGGGTAAGACCAGTGCAGTGACTGGGACGCAGCAGTGTCGGCTGGCCGTGTGACAAGGGACCTGCCCGCCAGGATCAGAAGGGTCATCAGATCTTACCTGAAACTGTAACAAAGACACGCGGCACCTGCCCAGGAGAAGCCCGCGGCAGGAGGGGGGGTGGTTTAGAAAATCCCACCCAGGATGGCCGAGGCCCAGCCAGCTGCTCCCAAGACAAAGGCACAAGAATTAGAGGTCAGCACGGTCGGGAAGAAGGGGCACAGGAGCACACATGTGGGTGACACAAGGGACAGTGCCGCTGGATGAAAGGAAATACGAAGAGAAACTGTCATCGAGGAAGGGACCTGGCATGCTTGGGGAGGAGGGAGCCCCAGGGCCTGCCTGAGTGACAGCAAAGCCTCCATTTCCTGTGAGACAAGGATGGGACAAGGTGTGCCTGTGGCGCTTCGGGCAGGACTCCGGGCTGCAGTGGGAGCCTCCAGGTGGGGACCGGATGGCCGCAGACCTGGGCTCTCAGGGAGAGGGGGCTGGGCTGTTAGGAATCCCTCAGCGGGCCTCAGCTGGGCACATCGGAGCATGGGGTCGCCCTCGGGACACTGCTTGGAAAGCACTGCAGGCGGAAGCCTGCTCCGTGCTGGCGTGGGCGTCAGCAGCAGCCCAAGGTGCGAAGCAGGGCGGGGATGGCCTCCTTCTGGGACCCCATGGCGCCCAGACACTCTCCCCCACAGCAGGTGGGGCTACTGCCAACTGGCGTCTGTTTCCAGGGGTGTATTGTCCGTATGTTGTTTTCTAGGCTTTTGATAGGTTTCACATACTTCATTTTTCAACGGTTCAACCTGAACTTTTGTCACAAGATGAGACGATGCAAAGCTGCTATTTATGATCCCTTAATCAGAGAAGAAAACAGAAAATGACAGAAACCTAGAGGTAGAGTTTCTGAGGACCTTTTCAGAACCCTAAGGTGTCGTCTACCTTTTTCTTGACCCAAAGCCACAGAGCACTGCCATCCTGAAGCAAAGAAGCCTGATGAACTTCCCGTGGTCTTCCCGACCTGTGCCGCCTGGAGGGGTATCACCCCTGGTGCCGGTTGGTCCTTCCTTCCCCCTTTGGTCCCATAGCCCTTTGTCGTCCTCACTGAGCTGAGACCCAGTCACTGCCAGAGCTGATGGAAAGGAGGCGAGAACACCCGCTCGTACATACACACAGTCACACACACTCACATACACACACACATTCACTGACACACACACTCGCTGACATACACACGTACACTCGCTGACTGACACACACACATCTCTTGTTCGGGAACACTGTTTTCCTGTACAAACAGCCTTTGGTCCTAATTGGAATCTGCTCGTTCCTGATGGCTGCGTGGCCTCAGGGAAGCACAGAGGCGTTGGGTCCAGCCGGGTTGCTCAGCCTCTCTGCCCAAGTGTGTGCTTTTTTTCTCTCTTCTGCTGCATTTTTCTCTCTTTCTCTGGTGTGAATCAGGCCATTTTCAGATTCCTGGAGTGATCAGAGCTCTTGTACTTCCTTGAGATTTAAAATATCCATTTTGGCTGAGCATTTTCATGTTGAAAGAAGCGTTAGAAGCATGGCAGGTGCTGCTCCAGGGTCCCAGGCCCTGTTGGACAAGGGCTCAGCTGCCACTCAGCCACCGGTCTGGGTTAGGAAGTCCCCTCTACCTGGTTGTGTGTGTGCTCATCCTGCCACGTGGCTTTGGGACCCCGACTCCAGCTCTCCTGGAACGTGGCCCAGCACGACCTCCTCCTTCCTTTGCTGTCCCGAAGGGTAGCAGGTCACATCTCTCCATGGGGGACTTGCTTTACGGACACCACCCAAAGTCATTCACAATGAACTGTAAGGAAAAGGCTGGGTGTTTAAAGAGCAGAGTAACTTTTTGGTTCAGGATGGAGGTGGAACTCTGAAACGATGCTGCCTCGTGGTTTCTAGGCCATCAGCAGCCAGCAGCCCTTTGTGAAGGGAACAGCAGCACCCTTGGAGCGGGGACCTGTCCCTTTGTCTCGTGCTGGCTCACAGACGTGTTTTCCTTTCTTTGTAGATCATGTTTTACATTCTGGTAAAGGCTGTTTACACCCTGGGCTACAGTGTCTCGCTGATCTCCCTTACAACAGGAAGCGTCATTCTTTGCCTCTTCAGGTAAGCAGCAGAAATGAGGAATTCTGCAAAGAATACAAGATGGGGAAATTACCCATTTAGCCGCCTAACCCATCAGAGGTGGAGAGGAGACTGCCTGAGCTCCCTGAGTGCTGAGCCAACCCAGCTCCCTGGGAGAGGCCAGTGGGAAATGCGATGCCAACACTTACATTTTTACTGAAATACTCTGCATTCCTTGTATAAAGAGGTAATGCTGGTCTTGGGTGAAAAGTCAGTTCGACTGTTATTTACCAAATACAGCCATGATGCAAATGGTTTGAACGTACGGAAGCCACGGCACCGCCTTTGAGAAGCACCCACATGTGGGCCACCCAGGCTCTCACGAGACACTGAAATGTGTTCAAGATACAGAAAGACGCAGGAGTCAGCCTGCCTTGGTTCAGTCCTGGGTCCGTCTCTTAGTGGCTGTTTGACCTTGCACAAATGACTTAACCTCTCTGTGCATCTGTAAAGTGTGGATGCTAGTGGAGTCCACACGGCATGTGGCAAGCACTAACTTTTGCCTGTTTCTCCCCCTGGAAGTGAGGGTCCCACCCGACCTGAATGTTAGCAGCTCCCTTTTGTAACTAATGACGTACATTGTAGCAGCTGGTTGGTCAGGGTCCGAGGGTAGAGATTTTGGCCCCAGAACAGATGCTTCTGTCTGGGAAAAGCTGGTAGGCGTACCTAGGATTAAATCTATGTCTTAAGCATCATTAGCTCTAAATAAAATGGATGATATTTGGCTTATTTTAACAGGGTTTTGATCACCATGTGTCTTAGTTCTCTTTGCTAAAATATAGTTCAAATATTGACCAATCTTCAGATAGAATCAGTGGTTTAACAAATAGAATCTTTAGAACCTCACAAGTAACTCATTAGGAGAGCCATACTGGAAAGTAAAACGAATGAATAAATGGAGAAAAGAGCCGAGAAATCCAGCAAACGTAATTAAACTACACTTTTCATTTTTCAGGCATCGCACCTATTATCAGGTGGCTGGTTATTCTCAGAGAGAATAAGTCAGCATCTTTAGCCCAGAACCCCACTTAGAAAAATGTGGGGAACATCTATTATATTCTAGTTCTTTAAAAAACAACAACTCTGGTACAATATTAATATCTGTTGTACTATCTTCTATATTTTACTATACATCTTTAAATCTTTAAGTTATTAAAGATAAAAAGGAAAGGAAAAATTCAGGGAGGTGAGTGGGCACAGGGTAACGAGCTAGAACATTTTCAGCTTATTTTTAAAGAGCTGAACTACCCATATTGTTGACATCAGCAGTTTCCCTCAGATTCCTACTGAGCCAGCCCAAGAGCACGTGGGAATTGTCAAAAACACAGATGCGATCCTTTAAGAGAACCGCGTGGGTTTAGGAGCAGTAAGCGAGTTCTCTATACGTGGCCATCGTCATGCTGGTTCTGCCTGTAATGCTGCCATCTGGAGCCACTCACATGCCATCCCCTCCACTCCCCCACCTGTCCCATGTGTTAGGTAACTGGACAGCTGTGAGTGTGCGTGGATTCTAAAATGTATTAATTATGAAAGTGACAAGTACCATTGTCCCTATAAATACACCCAAGAAAGGAATTCTTTGCAGTCGTGGAACATTTATTCTCCAGAAGCTAAGAGATCATTAGCATTAAGTAACTGTGTCCTTACTCTGTACACAGAGAAAGCGAGCGATTTATCTGTTAGACCAAGTCCCGAAGAGTGCTGAGGGCACGAGTAGCAAACACACGCCGGGTTTTGTGTAGGACCCGTGGGCGGTCACTGCGGCCACCATCCTTGAGCACTCCGGTATCCAGGTACTGGACAGAGCCCGTCCGAGGGCCTCCGGCCCCAGGGACAGCAGTCCAGATTGCCAACACAGGTGCTGCAACGCCATTTATAGGAGCTTGTAATTTAGCCCCCACTACCCCGCCCCCAGGTTTTACCTGTTAGAGAGAAGAGGGGCCCTTGTTCCTGGTGGCCAGTCGCAGGGCCTGCACGGCGTCCGTCTGCCTTGGGGAGTGGACGGGTTCTCCCAAGTCTGACCCAGCCTTTGTCGCAGCCACTACTGAGAGCAGGTTCCCATCTGGCTTCTCTGGAAGCCACACCTGCAGGGCACCCGTCAACCATCAGTAGGTCCATACTTGGAGGTGACATTTTGGACAGCTTGCATTCATCTGTGATGGCGAGAAACCCCAAACCCCATTCAGGGGGAAGACGCAAGTGAGAGAGCGGAAAGGGGCAGAGAGATGAGAAGAAAAGGAAGAAGGTGACGAACCATTCAGCCTGGGACAGTAATAGACCCTTCCATTTCTGTAGGCTTCCTTAATTTCTTTCAGTGTTTTATGCTTTTCTAAGTAAAGTCTTACACATCTTTTGATTGTCATCCCTAGGTGTTTGTGCTGTTTCAGGTTTTGTTAAATTCCATTTCTGACTATTTCTAGGAGGGAGTTGATTTCTGTATATTAATCTGGCTTCAGCAACTTGCTAAGTTATTCAGGAATTCTATAATTATTCTGTGAATTCAGTGTTTGATGATCTCCCCTCCCCTCCGCTCCCCCACCCAGGAAGCTGCATTGCACCCGGAACTACATCCACCTGAACCTGTTCCTCTCCTTCATCCTGCGTGCCGTCTCAGTGCTGGTCAAGGATGACGTCCTGTACTCCAGCTCGGGCACCCTGCACTGCCCAGACCAGCCGTCCTCCTGGGTAAGGCTGTTGCTGACGGCCTGTCACCAAGGGGCGGGTGGCCTCAGGACTCCAGCCCCGCCTTCCCCCTTGTCACCCCCCTGCCCCTCATCGCCAGCCCCACTCTCTTGGGGATGAAGTCCCAGAGCCGCCCCTGCACAGGTCCTGCAGGTCCTGGTTGGACGAGGACGAGGGCTGAGGCCTGAGCAGCAGAGGGACCTGGCCCAGAGGCCGGGACTCAGAGCAGGCCAGGTCCAGGCCGGTAGCAGACAGGTGACACAGGCAGGTGGGCAGCAAGTCCCAGGTGCCGCCAGGCCAGGAGGTCACAGGCAGAGTGAGTGCTGAGCCCAGCAGAGCCGGACACCATGCCGGCCCTGCCAGGACTGGTCAGTCCTGACACAGGTGACACATGCAGTGCTGCTGCTTAGTCCCAGAATCTCACCGATTCTGAGCACCAAACGCCTCCATCGGTGGCTGAGGGGGACACATGAGGCAGCCCCCAAAGAGGGGCAGGGTCCTCAGAAGGTGATGGGTCTGTTCCCTGTCAAGAGAAGGTTTCTGACCTGCAGCTGCCTCCGGTCTGTGCGGGTCAAGGCCCGTGGTCTCAACTCTTGAGTGACATGGACCACCTGGGCAGTTTATTCTCATCGAGACCAGAACACATGGCACGTGAGGCCTGCGGGCTTTGCATCACCCTCCCCCAAAGCCTGAGTCCTTTGGCCTGGGGGTGGACAGGGTGGCACTGGGCTCCGCAGCGAGGCACCCAGCCCAGGCCAAACCCGCCTGCCCCTGCTGCCCCAGGGGGAGAGGCTGGGCTGCAGGTGCTGGGCCATCGAGCTGCCATCAGCCCGCAGACTAGGTCAGAATGGCCACGTGTCAGGACAAAGGCAGGTGAGTGGAGTGGAAGGAGTGAGAGCCGCCAGCACCCACTGACACACGCCCCCTTCAGGCTGTTTGCATTCACCCCTGGAAGGACCGCTGGTTCGGGACCCTGTGTCCAGGGCAGAGCAGCTGTGGACACAGGACACACGTGAAGCCAACAGGTGGGCCCTGCCCTCCTCACATCAAGATACCCTCCTCTGCGCTGGTTTGTGAGGTTTTCATTTAACTTCTGCGAAAACCATACTCTAGAGAAAATGAACAACCAGACGCCCAGGATGACAACTTGGGCACTGGCTTTCAGCAGGAGTCACCAGGTGAAGACAAGGTGCAGGCCCCCGGCCCCCACCGTGTGATTCAGGCCAGGGCACAGGTCTGGTTGGGGACCTGCTGCTAAGGGCCCGCTGGCCTGGGCCTGTCTCTACCCAGTGTCTGGGTGGCAGCAGATCCCGGAGGCCCTGTGTGGCCCACAGGCCCTTGCACCCCAAGGGACATGTTTGAAATCACCGCTAAAGATGATGACATCAGCAGAGAGCTTGTTACTCACGAAACCTCTCATCCGCAGAGTGTGTGGATGGTGGATGAGCAAAGGGAAAGAAATGCAGGCGTGGCATTGTCAAGATTTTACCAAGAAAGTAGAATCATCCTAAGCACACGTTTCTGCATCTTTTTTCCTTATTCAACAGGACACCGTGGGAACCCTCCAAACCCATTGGCGCAGTGGTCTGCTATGTGGGTGTGACACGATTTCTTTAATAGCACCAGCAGTAACAGGCACACTTAGGCTGCATTCATTAGTCACGCATCTTCACACTGACATTGGATTTATTTTTATTACAAAGATTAAGAAAACATTTTTGTGGAAAAGATTGATCTGCAAAAGGGTGAATTTGATTTGCAAAAGGAGAATTTGGAGTGCAAAACCTGTACCCTGGGGCTCCTGGTCCTTCTGACGGAGCTCACAACTGTGTGTATTTCTGACTGGACAAGTGTTGCTTGGCTCCAAAAGTATGGAACAGTGGCCAGCTGCCTCCTGCACGCCCGACACGATTTCTGTGACTACTCCCAGGAGTGGTGACAAGTCACGGGTTTAGTGAAGTTTGGTTTTCTATTTTCACGGTTTGTGAAATATGGCGTCTGTCCACGTATGATGGCCCTGGTCCTAATATTCAGTGGGTGGTGCTCGGCTATCTGTGCTGCCCCTGAGGATGACAGTGCCCTGTCCCCCTGCTTAGAGCGAGGTCCGGCCGGGATTGGGGGTGGGGCAGGTTCCAGGGGTCGCAGGTGGTCCAGTTAGTGCCCTGCAGGGCCAGCCAGCCTGAAATGGCTGTAGGCCCACCTGCCCCCATACGGATGTCCACACACATACTGAAGCCTACCTGCGCGTCTGGGCATCCACCCACTGTGTGTGTGTATTGGAGTGGGGGGGCTGCAAAGATAGACAGGGACAGAAATGAACGTCACTGTGGACTTAGTGAGTGAAAGCCTTGACGTGCTGTCTGTTCATGAACTTGAAATACCTGGTATGTTTAGTTACATGAAGGTCTGAGGGACTAAAGTATGTTTATTTTAGATGCTACGTGACCTTTTCCTGGTAGGAGCTCCTTCCCAACTCTGGGGGAGGTCATCTGTTTGCCAGATTTCTTGTTGTTCCCTTTTTCTTCCTCTACTGTTAAGAGAGGGTACTGAGGAAGAGCAGACGGAAGGAGCAGGGACAGCCTGGTGGGTGAGGACGTGGGCCATTGGGTCCAGGTGCCCTGGAGGAGCGGTCAGGCCGGGGGGCCCATGCCCTTGCGCCCACCCAGGAGTCCGGGGCTCTCGGGACAGTGCTGTGCAGCTGCCATGACCGGTGTTTGCCTCCAGCAAGTCCTGACCCCGGCGTCCTGCAGTCCACAGCTCTGTGGGGGTGTCTCTGGCTCTCACAGAAGTGGGGGTGCACGCGCTGTCCTGGGGCAGCTCTGCCTTCCGTGAGCTGTTCCCCAAGTGTGGCCACGTTCTCTTGCTCCAGGTTGGCTGCAAACTGAGCCTGGTGTTCTTCCAATACTGCACTATGGCCAACTTCTACTGGCTGCTGGTAGAGGGGCTGTACCTGCACACCTTGCTGGTGGCCATGTTCTCGCCAGGCCGTCGCTTCCTGGCCTATCTCCTGATTGGATGGGGTAAGGACTCCCCTCACCAGTCCGCGTGTGCCCACAAACCCTCCAGGTTCCTGACGCCTGTTCTTTGTAGGGTGCACTTCCGGCCAAATCAGAAAGTGCTTTTCTAGGATGACAGCCGGTTCCTACAGCCAACACTTTGATAACGCTGGCAAGCAGGGACCTGGTCGGAAGCTGCTCCAAACTCCTACTGCTGGAGCGTGCCCGAGGTGGCAGAGTCAGGAAGGAGGCGTGGGAGAAGAAGGAGCAGGAAGTCCTGCCATCTTCAGGTCCCAGTTAGCAAGAGCTTCACCCCAGGAAGGGGGTGTCAGTGCACGTATCTGCTCCAAAACTTCAGTAACAACACTCATGCGAGTCGGACCTCTGAGGTTTCAACTTTCAGACACGTATTGAATTGTCTGCACTGCTTAATAAGACACAAGCATAAGCTTGTGTATGTTTATGAAGAGTTTCCGCTCACTCCTTTCATCAGAAAGCCCTCATTCTGGCTGGTCCTGGCTGACCAAGGCCACGCTTGGCGACGCAGGCTGCTGCGCGCTCACTGCCTGGGGCTGTGGGTGACCAGGTGTCTGTCCACAGGCATCCCCACCGTGTGCACAGCGGCGTGGACAGCAGCCAGGCTCTCTTTAGAAGACACCGGGTGAGTGTTGTGCCCAGACCGCAGCCTTTAGAGTGAGACGGAGCAACACTGAGTCAGTTCTGGTATCGTCAGGTCATTTTCATGTGGGCTGGAAGAAGCATGAGCTGCACCAACTCCCAAGTTGGACCCAGAAGTTACGAATTTAGGGGGGACCTGACCTGCCCCCCTCTCCTGGCTTCTGAGGTTACACTTTGGTCTCACCTCCCCAGCAGCAGACTATCGTGCTGAGAAGAATAAAACAAAACTAAACCACGGGATAGGGACAGATTGTGTCAAGATCTCTAAATGCACAGTAATTGTGTCTTAGAGTGGGGCGTGTGGGCTGTCAGGTGGGGGCGTGGGCCGTGGGGAGGGCCGCTGAACAGCAAAGAAGGAGATGGCGCCTGCAATGGGAGGGGCCGGCGTCCAGTGGGTCCACAGGCAGCACCCGTATCCTGTAGCTGGGTTCATGGAATTGGTGGCAGTGACTTTCGTCTTCTCTTTCCAACAGCTGCTGGGATACCAACGAGCACAGTGGTCCCTGGTGGGTTATACGAACGCCAATTTTAATTTCTATCGTAGTAAGTAATTTCCGTACTGAAACACGAGATGTGTGTGGGGCTGGACACAGGCAGAGAGCGGGCCTGCTGTCCCGTGTTGACCAGGAATGGCCCCCTTGTACCCAGTCTTTGGAGAGAAGGCCCTCACACGAGCCACCAGCTCCTTCCGTAGTGCACTGTGTCCCCTCGGATGAAGTCTGGACGGTGACGGGGAGCACGTGTGTGGTCCCCGTGGGGGAGAGGCCCTGGGGGTCCCGCCGGGCTGTCCACGTCTGCCCTGTTAGAGCCGAGCCAGACTTCCGTATGTCCTTTTCATGTCTCAAAGTTAATTTTCTCACTGCCACAGCCCGGGGCCCTAAGCTGTGTGAGGCAGCGGACACAATGTCAAGCTCCCGCCTGGGGGAAGCCAGGCTGAGTGAGGAGCCAGAGCCGGTCCCTGCGGCGGGGAGCGGCCCGGCCGCCACACCTCTCCCTTGCTGGGGTCACGAACAAATGTTTTGTCTCTCTTTGCGCAGGTCAATTTTGTTCTTTTCGTTAGTATTATACGGATTTTATTGCAGAAGTTGACGTCCCCAGAAGTCAGAGGCAATGACCAGTCACAGTATAAGTGAGTATGAGTGTGTGTTTCGACTGGGCCCTGAGCTGTCCTCTCTGCCCTCACATGGCCTGGAAACCGAGAGCAGGGAGGACAAAGCAAGGGCTGGGGAGGAGCGAGCAGGGCTGCGGTGGCCGGTGGCTCATGCGTGACACTGCGGTCACTCAGTGTCCTCCCCGGGCCAGGAGGCTGACCAAGTCCACCCTGCTGCTCATCCCGCTGTTCGGCGTCCACTACATGGTGTTTGCTGTGTTTCCCATCGGCGTCTCCTCCAAGTACCAGATCCTGTTTGAGCTGTGTGTCGGTTCCTTCCAGGTACGCGTGGCGGGGGCTGGCTGTCCCCCCGGGCGAGCCCCCTGACGGCCTCTGACCACCCTTTGTCGCCTGCAGGGTCTGGTGGTGGCAGTTCTCTACTGCTTTCTGAACAGTGAAGTAAGTCCTTGTCACACCCTGGGAACTAAGCACAGATGTGTGGTCTGTGAGGGACGCCCTGGAACGCCCCCGGCAGGTGTTTGCCCAACAGTCAAGGCCGTGCTCAGTCTCCCAGCACCACCTGGGGCCCCTCCTGCCACCCTCCCAGTTGTGTCCCACTCGGGTGCTCCCCGGGGTGGTCAGGAGGGACCCCGCCTCCGGGCACCCTCACTCTGTCACTCCCGAGCGGAACGGCAGGCGCGCCAGCGGAACTCCGCTCCTTGAGCTCCTGCCAGTGGTGTGTCAGGAGCCCTGAGTGTGTCCCTCTGTGGGCCTGCCCTCTGAATGTCACTCATCTCCCCCTCAGAGCTGCGGTGGCCTTTCTGCGTGTGCACGGCCCACACCTGGCTTCCCTTCCTGTCACATGCGCCCCTCAGGTTCCCTCCCTCCCAACATCAGCAGGAGTGACAGGGACTTGCCGAGGAGGTCATCAGAACTCACAGGCACCTGCTCTTTAGCCCATCTGCCCCCAGCTTGCTGCTGCCGTGGCCCGTCTGTACTCATGTCCCTTAGCTAGACATACACCCGGTCCCCACCTGCAGCCACCGCGTGCCCCAGCGCAGGTTAGAGAGCAGGGGACTGGATGGTGACGTTCCTGGGTGACACCCCGTCACTTACTGCTGACGTTAGGTGGGGACTGATGGAGGGGAGGGGACCTGAGCAGAGACTGTCCCTGCCAGACTCAGCCTCCCCCGCGTCCAGGGAGACTTCTGAAAACCTAACCTGTCTCGGGCTCGGGACATGTCAGCCACTGTCACTGGAACGAAGCTCTCAAAGCCAGCAGCTCACGGCCTTAGGTCCCCGCAGTTGGAACACTGTCCTCAGCCCCTCGTCTGAGCCCCCAGTCCCCTTCTTCCCCTTCCCAGGCCCACTCCTGTGCATCCAATGAGACATGGAGGGATGTCCCCACCCTGACACCCACAAAGGGCAGCAAGAGGAAGCAGCCCACTCGGGGGTCTTCTCCAGGCCCTGATCCCACTGCCCTCGCCCCCAGGTGCAGACTGAGCTCAGAAGGAAGTGGCAAAGCCGGTGCCCGAGCCAGCCCTCCAGCCACAGCCTGTCCATCTCCAGGAATGGCTCAGAGAGCGCCCTGCACTCCCACCGCGGCTCCCACACCCCGTCCTTCCTGCAGACGGAAACCTCTGTCATCTAGAGTGCCCCCCACCCCTCACCCCTGCCACGTCCAGAACCCCGGAACCCACGGAATGTGGGGAGCCAACGGAGGCGCACCCCTCAGGCGTGCCCCGGGGTAAATCTGGACAACTCAGGACAGCTGATCTTTGCTTCTCCCATCTGTGGAACCGGAGTTACCTTGTAACTGACCGGGACTTCAATGTAATCATTGTTACACTCTGGCATTTAGGTGGTTTTGTTCATAACGTTTGGCTGTGTAGATGGACCCATTTTCAAGGAGAATAGGGGACACTGGAGGGAATCAAGGAGATTTACAAGTCTGATGCGTGTGCTGGGGTGGGGGGAGCTGGGCCCCTCATGATAGGAGAAGGTGCCTGTCTTCTGCATGACCCACATCACTGGTCCCACGTGACTCCGCCCGGGCAGCCCTCTGGTCTGAAGGTCATGTGCCTAGAAGCCCACTTAAGACTAACCTGAAATGGCTCCTGCAAGCCCCAGCCGACCCACCCCTCCTGGCTGCACCCCCCCCTCCACCTCTGCTCCTGGGCTCCCCTCTCCAGGCTCCCCCCTCTGAACTTCCTGCTCTGGGCTCCCCGTCCCTGCTTCTCCACCACAATTGCTGGCCTGGCCTGGAAGAGCATCAGGTGACAGCAGCAGGGAGCAGTGTGTCTCCCCTCACATCCGGTGCCTCGACCACTGAACACAAGCTCCACGGGGCCAGGGGCCACGTCAGGGCCCGTCAGTAGGTGACTAGGAGGGACCCAGCAGGCCTGTTCTGTGCAGGAGGTTTGCAGGCCCCTGGTCATCAGGGAGACATGACACGGCATTGTACCTGGTGGAAACAGAAACCTACTCTCTTTTTAAAGAAAATAATCTTAACATCATTTCTGTTTACATGGAGCATTATTTTCACGAAGGATAAGAACGCATTGAGTGCATCTGTCCAGTCTTGGCCAACTGCAGCCCTGGCTTCAGGTCCCTCGATGTTTGCAGACTTGGGAGGTGGGTCTGGGGTGACGAGGGGTGAGGACAGTGAGCCCCCTCCGTGTCCAGGGCCCCACGGCACTGACAGGCGCTCTGCCCACACCTGGTTACCGTGCTGATCCCCTCAGGCACGGTGACGTGACTGGGACGGTAGACGGGGTTGTGGGATGGCCCAGGGGCTGTGTCCTGACCACCTGGAGTCGCGGGCCCGCCACTCAGATGTCCTGCTGTAACCAGATCCACACAGCCAACTGGCCAGCCAGACCACGTCTGTGGGGCGATGGGCTGTGCTCGGGTGCTAGACGTGCACGGGACGCGAGTGGGGTCACTGAGCCTTCCCTCAGCTGGCGTTCACAGAGCCCCAGAGCACCAGGAACGGGCCACATTGCCCAGGAAGGGAAGGGGGTGCGGGGAAGTTGGTATTTGGACAGTGAGCACGAGCACGAGACCAGAGTCGCTTTAAGACATCATAAATGTGTAAATACCAATAAAGTCTGATTTCACACCTGCAAGCTGCACAAGAAGTCACTCTGACTAGCCAATCCTGAAGCCCTAGGCCTTCAAACTGAGGATGGACTCACGCTTTGCAGCGAGCACCCCCATCTCCAGGGACTCTCCACACAGCTGCAGCATGGAGGCAGAAGAGGGGAGGGTGGCCACACAGCATCTCCTTGGCTGGGTGAAACAGCCAGCCCTCCCCCAAGTCACTTAGGCCCCACAGGACATCTTTACTGGGGCAGCAGGTCAGTGGTGGCCGGGGCTCTCCCCGCAGCTCTGTGGTGGGGGCCCTGCACACGGCCACCCGAGCTCCACAGAAGCTGAGAATCTGCCAAGGGGGCCGGTGAGCACTCGTGTGCACCTGTGTGTGTGCACGTGTGCATGTGTGTGCATTCTGTGTGGTTGTGTGTGTGTGCTTGCAGCTAACCCCCAACCCCATTTATACCACCGGCAGATAAAATCTATTTCTAATAAACTCCATGCTCTACAAAGTGCTTTGTTTCCAGAGGAATACAGTGCACTGCAGAAAGTCAAATTGTCAAGATGACAAACTTAAGAGATGAGCGGTGGACTAGCCTCAGGTGAGTCTACTAACCGAAGCCCAAGGGAAGAAAGGAGGGAAGGCTGCACATAGCCCGGACCCCGGGGTCTGAACTTTGTCAGCCGAGCTTGAGGAGGAAACTGCAGACACCAGGGAGGGACATGGTGAAGGAGCTTCCGGGGCCTAAAGACGGCACCCGCCTGCAGTCCACGGATGTAGTTTGCACTTTCCTCTCTCACCCTGGATGGTAGGTTTATAAAGGGCGTTTTTGAGATTACAGAAATGACAGAAGAGTTCTAAAACCGCCAGTATGATAGGCAAATAGAACCTAGGAAGTGGAAAGGCTCTGAGTGCCATCCTCCGTCTGCCACCCTCCTGGCTCCTCGGGGGGTACATGTGATGTGGGGACAGAACCAGGAGTGCAGTTTCCAGGCCTCACGTGGAAAAGTGCTGGTTCGGGTAGTTAATGGCCATCAACTGTAACCATCACATCAGCATGATGTGATGGCCATCAGCTGTGGCTAGTTGGCCGTCAGCTGTAACCAGTGAGCCACTGGCCACTAATATAACTGCCGTAACTACGCTAGCAGCAGATGGTGGCTGAGCTAGCAAGCGCGGATTACGGTTAGCACAGTGGATTGCAGTTAGCAAGAGGGGTTGGCTGGTGGGCAGAAAAGTGGATGGTGGATTGCAGATCATGTGGCTACTACTTCCTGTGTGTGTCTCGCCCGGACGCCAGCGATATGGGGGTGCAGGAAGACCCCTTGCTGGGGTACTGGCGGATGTTTGCTCCCTGTGTCTCCAACCCAGCCTCCAGTGAAACTATAGTGGTATGACTCCCCTATCTATGGCTCCGTGGGTGTTCCTTTTTTGGCCTCATTATGTCCTGTATTCTTATGTGGGGAGCGGGAGCTGAGACCCCGCATAACATCTGACCCTGTTTACCTGTGCGTGCAGAACTCGCCCTCCCTCCTACTCCTCCATGGAAATGAGGTTGCCTTTAGGGAGGTTCTGCAACATGTGTCTTAGTTAAGACAGCGTGCGGGTTGTGCCTGTGCACAGATGTGCCTTCCTCGTGACAGCTGCACGGTGCTCCCTCCGTCCCTGGGGGATGAACGTTCGAGTTGCTTTACGAGTGATTTGCAGTGGCCCAGGTATCCCCACAGGTAAATCCCCAGAAGTGGACACGTGGCTCCGGGCATTCATGAGGGACACTGGGCAGGTGCCCCTCTCACCAAGGTTTGGTGGCCCCTCACCCGCAATCCTGAGGGGCGGCGAGTGACTCTTCATCACAGAAGAGTTGTAGTTTAAAGCTGAGCCCCACACCAACGCAGGTCCTGCTGCAATTTTACAAATTAACTTCTTTATTCTTGGGAAACTGGGACACAACTCAGCAGAGGCCACGGTGACGTGCCCGGCAGCCGACCGTGTGGCACTTTGAGAGGCACCACTCCCATACATACGTTACAAAGGATCTGGGGCATCTTTTATACAGAAAAGTGTTCTTTGGAAGATGGAAAGAAAAGGATTTTCTAAAGGTTTGATAAGGAAAGTGGGGCAGGCACAGCTGGTCGGCAGGTGGTCTCCTGGCCCATGAAAACAGCAGGAGCCGCCCACCCAGGGGTGCAGCCTCGGCGCCAACACTGACCAGCCCCCAGCAATTACTGGGATCTGTTTTGAACTGCTTGTATTCAACACCTGGGACTAAGGAAGCAGCAGGAAAACAAACTATTACAGTTAGAAAACAATGAGAGCAAGTCGGACCCCTGTCTCTTTGAGATTTAGGATCCCACATCCTCGTGTATGGAAGGTTGTGGGTGATTAAGAAAGTAGCACGGGATCTCAATACTCCTTAAAAACACTCTTCAATGGTTTAAATAATTAGTTATGAGCTGAGCATATGCAAAGGTTGTGCTTTTCGAGTAATACGTAAATAATTACAATGCTTTCAGATTTAAAATCAGACGATACACTTAAGTCCCCATTATACTGTGACTTATAAAACTGCAGATCTTTTGCAGTTTTATTCACCTTTTTGCAAATCAAATTTTTCCACAAAAATGTTTTCTTAATCTTTGTAATAAAATAAATCTAATGCTAAAATTAAACATTTTATTGCATGTACTTAAAAACATAAAATACTTATTTAACATCAGAAATACTTATTTACTTACTATAGCTTCATTTATAATGGTTCTGCCACTGCTCATGGTAATTTCACATACATAGTCATAAAACAATTATGACAATCTGTAGGAGTGCAAAAGGGTGAATTTGGAGTGCAAAACCTGTATCACCTTTAGGAGAGAAATGAAGCGTGCTGAAACGTTTTTAAATTTTTGATTGACGTGTGTTCTTCAGGTCACACGGGTTCTTCCCTGCCGTGTCATAGGAATTCTGGAATGACTGGGTAACTATGCCGTAGCTGACAAACCCCCGAGTCTTCATGACAAGATAGGGATATCCCACAGACCCCTTTGCTAGCAGGTAGGAGAGTAAAAGCCTGTAAGGGGAAGACGACCACCAACTAAAGGCTAAACTGCAGTCGGCCCTGAGAGGCTAGGAAGGACCTGCTGACGGGAACTTTGGGGCAGGAGGAAACATTTGCCTGCGCCGGGAACGCTGCCAAAGTCGCATTAGTAATTCCACGAAGCTGTACGTTCTGTGAGGGCAAGAACCCTGTTTATTCACGTTTCTCAGCACACCCTCGGGCTGGCACAGTGTCTGGCACAGCACACACCAAAGGAACACACAAACCTCTCTCCCGTGAGTCTGTTATAGCTGTGTATGCAGACGTGGGTGTGTTGCTATGGAGTTACACTAATATAAACACCTAGCTCATAAAAACCTTGCTCTAGGGTCTAGAACACTCAAATCTGCTCATGGGCACGGTGGGGCCAGAGCCCCAGAGAGCAGTTTCCAGGCTCTCGGCCTCACATAGAGAGGTGCGGGCTCGGGTAGCAGATGGCCATCAGCTGTTACCGGTTAGCCACTGGCCACTGATACAACTGCCGTGGCTAAGTTGGCAAGGGGCGGAGTATGGATTGTGGATCCTGTGGCTCCTGCTTCCTGTGTCCCCAGCCCAGCTGCCAGGGAGACTACAGTGGTGTGACTCCCCTACCTATGGCGCCGAGGGTGTTCCTTTTTGGCCTCACCATGTCCTGCGTTCTTATGTGGGGAGCGGGACCGGAGACCCCGCCTGACACCCTGCGTGACAGGCACTAAACCTCAAACAAAGGAAGTGGTTTTCCCTTTCTTGCTCTTCACCAAATTACATTTTGAAAAGTTGTAAATATGTAAAATGGTGAGTCGCAACCCTCTTTCTATGCGACTGCTTAATGCTCCAATACCGTGCTTCACTCACCTCATAAATAATTGCCTGTGAACACGTGAATGAGCATGAGCCTTTCTGTCTTGCAGGCTTTCCTCTAGAGTTGTAGAATCACATGCTATAAAGACTTTTGGGAACGCAAGCCCCATAAGAAACTGCATGTCTGCGATAAAGTACTTGACCGGCCGAGGGACGTGGACTATACTTGGGTGCCCGCAGGCAGCCACTCCGCCCGCCTCGGCTGCCTCTGAGAGCCCACCGGTTCTCCAGCCGCCTCCTTCGCTTGACCGGCCGAGGCAGAACACGCCTCGTGCACCAAGTCTAACGGCCCAGCTCCATTTCTAGGCTTTTGCTAGTATTTTAGTCGTCACAGATGCAGGGAGAGGCACGAGTCACGTGTTAGATGGCTGAGTGGCTGCAATGGAGGCTGGACTGGTAGGGGCTGGAGGGGAAAAAGGACAGTCAAGACACAATGACCGGAGTTTGTGATGGCACTTGGGCGGTGAGGCAAGTTTGTCTAACATAGCATCGGTGGCTTTACCCTTCCATTCAATGAGTCCAAGTTCCTCTGCAATCAGCTGTCGTCTCAGCTGACAGAATGACGGCGGTGAAGAGACTGGACCTGGCGGGTCCCCGGGCTGCGTGACCCGAGGCGGCCGCGTCCACCTCCGTCGCCTGGCCTGGGAAGCGCCATCACGCGGCTCTCGCGTGGGGTGCCACGAGACTCCGGCGAGCTAGCACACGGAGCGTCCCCTGCGGGTCTGGTGCAGCCCCCAACCGGTGCTCGCCGTCACTGACACCCCCTCCCACCTTCCCGTTCCTCGGGGTCGTCCTAAGAGCTGCCGAGTGGGGACGCGAAGGCGGGGGTCATGTGCTCAGAGCCGGGGGGTAATTAAACGCACACGGCCGACTGGCTCTGATCGGTCCTCTAAGGCAAGGAGCGGAGGGAGCGGCCTTGTCACTGCGGCCACGCGCACGGATCCCGGCACGTGACGCCCGCACAGCGTCCGCAAAGGATTCAGCTCCTGCGGGGAAACCGCGGCGGGTCCCAGAGCGCAGACGACGCGCTCCCCGGCGTTTCCTCCTCCCCCCGGGGCGCCGTGGCGGGGGCGGCTTTCTCAGCCGCGAGCGCTCCCGAGCCGGGCCGGCGCTCGGGCACAGAGCGCGGCAGCGGCCCGCTCCGCTCCGCCCCGCCCGGGTCCCGCTCCGCTCCGCCCGGGTCCCGCTCCGCCCCGCCCGGGTCCCGCTCCGCCCCGCCCGGGTCCCCGCTCCGCCCCGCCCGGGTCCCGCTCCGCCCCGCCCGGGTCCCGCTCCGCCCCGCCCGGGTCCCGCTCCGCCCCGCCCGGGTCCCCGCTCCGCCCCGCCCGGGTCCCGCTCCGCCCCGCCCGGGTCCCGCTCCGCCCCGCCCGGGTCCCGCTCCGCCCCGCCCGGGTCCCCGCTCCGCCCCGCCCGGGTCCCCGCTCCGCCCCGCCCGGGTCCCCGCTCCGCCCCGCCCGGGTCCCCGCTCCGCCCCGCCCGGGTCCCGCTCCGCCCCGCCCGGGTCCCGCTCCGCTCCGCCCGGGTCCCGCTCCGCTCCGCCCGGGTCCCGCTCCGCTCCGCCCGGGTCCCGCTCCGCCCCGCCCGGGTCCCGCTCCGCCCCGCCCGGGTCCCCGCTCCCGGCCCCGCACGTGCGAGAGCAGCCCGGCCCGGAGCCCGCGCGGCGCCCGGCACCGCGTCTCCACGATTCGGCTCTGGCCTCGGTGTTGTCACACACGGTCCTCCCGCCACCACTGCTTTTCCACCACGGTGCCGCCCGTCCTTCTCCCGGGGCACAGGGGTCACGCGACGACCGACGGGTGGGCGGCCCGCGAGGCGCAAAGCCCGACGCGGGAAACGCGCCTTTCGTCTCTGACGTCACGCGTCCCAGCCGGCCGCCTTTCCAGGCCGGGACGCGCCGCCTCCCGTTGGGCTCAGCGTGGGTCGCTCGGCCCTCCGCTGCCGCTAGGAGTCGGACCGCGCGAGCTTTCTGGGGGCGGCCGGGGCACGTGCTGGGCAGCGATCGCTCGGCCCTCCGCTGCGCGCGCCTGCCGGTTGCTAGGAGTCGAGGTCGCGCAGACACGGTGGGCCCGCCGCGGGGCATGCCGGTCCAGCGATCGCTCGGCCCTCGGCTGCGCATTCCTGCGGCTTGCTAGAAGTCGGGAACGCGCAGGCGCGCTGGCGTCTGCCGCGGGGCATGCCGGGACTGCGTCTTTCGGTCCTCCGCTGCTCTCGCCTGCCGGTTGCTAGGAGTCGGCGACGCCAGCTCGGCTGAGGCTGCGTTGTCGCCGAGTGTCTCCCCCGTGTCGCGCTTGGTGCGCGGAGCGCCGCTGGCCTCCCGGGCCTCCGAGCGGCGATGGAGCCCGGAAAGGTGGGTGCGCAGGGGCTTCGCGTCGTTCCGGGTGCGGGGCGGACTCTGCGGGAGGTTCTGGGAACTTGGTTAGCTGGTGCTGTCCCACCGGGGTGTCGTGGCGGGTGGGCCCGGGCCGGTCCGAGGGCGGACGTCGAGGCGTCCCGCTGCTGCGGGACCTGAGGCTGGGGGCCCGGCCCCGGCCGCCTCCGCCCACCCCCCGTGCCTTAGGCCCCCTTCCCGCGGCCTCCCGTCCCTACGCTGCCGGGCCGCCGACGACCCTGTGGCTTGTCGCCAGGCTGGCTCGGAGAGGGGACGGCCGGCACAGTCGGGTGGGGGCGCGCGGGCAGGAGCCCCGCGGAGCTGGCAGCGGGTGGCGCGCGGCGTCCGGCGCCGCCTCTTCTCGGCCTCCGCCTCGGGCGCTGCTCGGCTCCTCCCGCGGGGCCCGAGGCCCCTCGCTGCCGGGGCGTGTTCCGCGTCGCCTGCGCCCCCTCCTCCTCCCCACCCCGTCTCCTGGGGCGCGTGGAGCGCGTGGGACGCCTTTGCCGCCTGTCTTTTCCTCTCCGTACCCATAGGTACAAACGTCTCCGACTGTACGGCTCGCGTCGTCTGCTTAAATGTTGTACTTGGCTGACTTAACTGGAAGAATTCTTGTTCTCATTGCTCCTTTTGTAGCACGTTTTAACTTGTGCTCACACTGTTTAAAAAATCTTTTTGAGGACATGACATGTGCCTTTTTAAAATAAAATAACTGCTTCTCTTTATTTTCTTGGGTCGTTTTCTTTTAGGGTTATTTTCACTATTTGTTCATCTTGATTCTTTTCTTTCTTGTGCTGGTTTCTCTCAAATGCCTGATTGACGTTTCATATTTATGAAGTCGCCAAAGGAACCCATTCTGGAATCATTTGTAGGGAACTTCAGAATAGTGAATACGTTTTTAAAATCTGTCTTTCTATTACTTTTTATTCTGATAGATAGACAGTAATTTCTTGCATATCACGACCAGTTGCCAGTGGCTAAAATGGCCTAATGAAAAAAGCAGCCTATTAGAGCTTACAAAGTTGGTTATTTTAAACTTTGACAATTCCAACTTTATACTTTTCAGAGAAGAACCAAAGATGACACTTGGAAAGCAGATGACCTCAGAAGACACCTTCGGGTAATGTATCTTAAAGGTGTGAGCTGGGTTCCAGTTGGACCCTGGGTGGGTTTTTTTGGACAGTTTTACCTGGTTCTCAGCATTGTCCAACTTTGCTTCCATGTGGCTTGTTTCATTTTTGACTCAGAGGTAAAGCCACCTCTGGGGCCGTCCTGAGATAGGGTTTCCTAGCCCAGCCAGTATGTCACCAGCTCAGTTGGGTTTCTTCTGCGGTTCAGGGCTTGGCCTAGTACCCGCTCGTGCACGCTCGCGCATGTGTGTTTGTATGTGTGTGGTCTTTGGTGTTTGTACGTGCATCTCTGTGTATGCGTATGTGCATGTGTGTGGTCTGTATGCGGGTGTAGAGGGAAGTTTAGGGGTTGAGATGGAGAGTTCCTGAGAGTTTTCTAACGAGGGTCCTTGTTCTTTGAGGGGACCCGGTGGTCAGTGTCTCTGGGACTTGATGACACAGCTTCAGACCCCCTTTCTAATCCATGTGGTGTGCTAGATTTGATCAGACAATGAACGTGAATGTCTTGTAAGCGGATGCCCGTCTCGAGTCCTAAAAATGCTAAGTGTGGCTCCGCCTGCCGTCGGTTTGGAGACTTGGTCCAGGCCCTTCTTTCTGGGGAGGAAGTCAGTGTTTTAAGGTCCCTGTGAGGGCGACTCTCACGTCTGGAAACCCGTTTCTTTGTCTGGCAGGCTGCACAGTCAGGAAGTCCCAAGGAAGAAAAGAAGCACAGAGGAAAGAAGCTGCATAAGGAGCCGGAAATGGGCCTCCCTGAACCCCCAGAGCAGAAGCACAGGGACCCCGACCCCAAGTACACAGAGAGAGTGGCTGAGAGGGACGGCAACACCTGCAAGGAGGCCGCTCGTGGGGAGAGAGACCGAGAGAAGCCACGGGAAAGGAGGCGGGACGCCAGGGACTGGGACAGAGAGAGGCTTCGCGACAAGGCCCGAGAACAGGTTGCAGACAAGCCTCAGAATCGAGGCAAAGACCGGGAGAAGGACCGAGACTGCCAGGCCCGCAAGGAGCAGCCCCGGCCAGCGGGCGCACACCGCGACCTGCTGGGCGCAGGGGGGCCGGAGCGGGAGCGCAGCAGGCGCGCAGGTGCGTGTCCCTGTGGGGTCTGTGCCGCCATCTCCGGGGACTCCACGTGCAGGCGCGTCTGCGGGGCCCGCGCCCCACTTTGTTTTCTCTCCTGCTTTTCATGCCGGGTTTAGCTCTGCATGTGGTTACACACCGTTGTCCATGTGTGTGCTTTTCACCGTTGTCTCCTTTTGACATTTTAAAAACTTTTCAGTGAATGGAAGGAGTAGCAACTTTCTAGGGAGAGCTTTACTGCTGAAACATATTTCTCATTGTGCCATTGTGATGTCCTTTTTAGTTTAGTTTAGATTTTAGAACGTTCCAACCTTAGGATTGTAGAACATGTTCTAGTTGGAGAGTTTGTGTTCATATGTGTTAATATATAATTCATAACTCTGTACAATAAAGACTACAGCAAGGTGGTAGAAGACCTTTTAATGTACTCAAGTTTGGGAATGTTACAATTATGTTTTATTTTTATAGTGAGTAAAGTAAGAACTGGAGACAAGCAAAGGCGAGATGAAGACTCTGAAAGAGGAGATGAAGAGAGAGAAAGAAGATACCGAGAAAGAAAGGTATGCAGAAACACAGCCCCAAATCCTGAAAGCAGGGGCATTGCTGGAAAGTTTTGTAACAGTTCAGGGCCTGAGAAAGTTCTCAAGCCTCTGTGTAGTCAGGTTTGCTTCCTCTCACTGGCAAGTGTGTCTCATTCCAACAGTAATAGTCGATTATTTTGGAAAATTTCAAAAATACAAACAAATAAGAAGAAGGAAACAAAAACAAGTCCCCACCCAGGGTAATGTTCAGGTAGAAACCGTACTCAGGACAGAGCATCAGCTGTTGACCCAGCTCTTTTATCGCGTGGGTACCTGTCCCCAAGAGGCACTGCGTGGGGACTCGCGCATCCACAGGCCCTGGCACCTCCCCACAAACTGAGGGATGACTGTAGTTATGCATGTGTGTGCATGTGTATGTACAGTAAGCTTTTTTTCTGAAGTTAGGTATGCCTGTTCTGTAAACTGTTTACATTTTGAGTGTTTTTCTAAGTTACTTTCTTCATTATGTTATGTCAGTACGTTCAGTGCCATGGTGCCATGGTTTTTTGGACACTTTGGTTGCTTCTAAAGTCTTTGATTATAAAACCCCCGGGGAAGTGAATGTGCCGTGTTTACACCTGCGTATTTCCTCGTGACTGGCCTGGCTTGGTCAGAGCCACTGTGCGCAGAGCTGTCGTCGCCTGTCGTTGGGGGTGCTCCCCTGTCCTCCGGCAGTGTCCTTACCATCGTCACAGCTACTGCTCTTCACTGATGTGATTCCGAAGGAGGGGTGCTGGGAGCATTTTGTGGGCGTTGGCTGTGCTGCTGTGGGTCACGGCTGTGTGTGTTTGCATTCTTTTTCTCAGACTCCTAGTTACTTCAGAGGACTTGGAAGGTTGGCTCTGCTAGTCACTGAGGTTGCTGCTGCTTGTTTGGTTTGAGTTTTACTTGTGGAATCTCAATGTTCTAAGTGAGGTTGAAATTATGAAGCAGTCTCGTTTGTCCTTCATCTTTCCATTGATGTCATGCTCAGAAGCCCCTTTTCCACGCCAATGTTCTGTATTTTGTTCTGGGGCCTCAGAATTTCTTAACACTGAAATCTTTAATCCTGTGGAGTTTGTTGACGGATGTCAGGGGTTTCTCAGTGTTCTTTTCCTGGGGAGATGAGCAGAGGGAGGGTCGGGCCATGCACAGGAGGCGTGGAGGGTGAAGCACAGGGTACCGAGATGGGGAGGGTCCATGACATGCGAACCTTGCATGGTAGAGAGGTGTCTAGGCGTCACCGACAGAGCGTGAACTGAGGGGACCTTAACGAAGGCAGAGGACTGTGCGGTTATGGGTTCTATGAGGCTGCTGATGGCCCTCAGGAACGGAGAGTGGGCGCCACTGACCACCTGCCGTGCAGGTCAGCAGCACGCCACTATGTGACGGTGTCACCTGTTATTACTGAGCACAGCGACTTGCGGTACAGACGTCACAAAATGATGGTGCTGGATTTAAGATTCTCCCTGTGGGTGGGTGAGGCGTGTGAAACGCCAAGGGGCAGGAGCCCGCTGGGACATGTTAGGAGGTGCACAGTGCCCTACCACGGACGTCACACAGGTGTCACAGCAGCGGCTTGTCTGGTGGTGGGGCTCAGGATGCATAGGAATTGGGGAGAGGGCGACAATGACAAAGATGAGGCTGGAGCGGAGAGGAGGGGCCGGGCTGGGTGGGGCCCTGTTTGCCCCGCTGAGGAGTGGGGGTGTTGTCCTCAGCAGGTGAGGGCAGTAGCTGTACTGTCCCGTGGTCGTTAGGGCTGAGTGGGTGGCCTGCAGCGTCTCCCAGTGGAGCAGTGGGGGTCCCTGTCCAGAAGCACGTGATCAGAGTACGTTTTTAGGACAGCACCCCAGCAGGATAGAGGACTGAGTGGCAGGGGCAGGTCTGCAGCTCTCCTCCCCGTTGTCATAACAGGTGTAAAAGCTGCTTTCTGTGTGTCACATGCTCACTTTTTTTCAATGTCGCTTCACAGTTGCAGTATGGTGACAGCCAAGACAATCCTCTTAAGTATTGGCTTTATAAAGAAGAAGGTGAAAGGAGGCACAGGAAGCAGAAGGAAGCAAACCGAGAAAAGAAACATCGAGAAGAAAGCAGCGCAAGGGGAAAAAGAGAGAAGTATTCAAAAGGAAAAAGTAATTCATTCTCTGACAAGGCAGGGGAAGAAAAACGCAAAGAAAAACAACATAAAGAGGCTTTTCATTTTGATGACGAGAGGCACCGAGGGGGCCTGGATAAAAAAGAGAGGTCGTCGAAGGAAGAGCATAAGAAAAAGGAGCCCAAGGTACCGTTTCTGACGCTTGTTGCCTGTATAGCCGTCCCAAGGGCCACACTCCTGGAGGGGGTCTGTCTAAATGTAGCCAGATGGTAACCCTTGGTGCCTGAAGTCAGCACCTTGGTAACGTGATTCGGATCTGGGTTGTGTGATCAGTGCACAGAGAACGCCACCCTTCTGGGAAGTGTGAGCTGAATCTGATTATAGGGCGATTGCTTTTATTACAGACTGAGAAATCTGCCATAAAACTTTCCAATTGAACGTTAAAGAGGAAGCTGACACTTTTAAAAGTGGAAGTTAAGTGAATTTCTTAGTAAAAGGTTTCAACCAGAATTGGTAGTATACGTTTGCAAAACAAAGCAAAACAGAACACCCACAAAAAGACTGCTGATTGCAAAGGATCTGCTTTCCTCCCACATACATGACGGAATTGCTGTGCCTGTTTAGTGTCCCCTGTCCTCGTTTTAGTGCCTCCTGTTTTCCTGTGGAGCTTTTTGCTGCACTGGTTTTCCACTCTGACTCCTGCCTCTTGGTGGCGCTCCCTCCTGAGGGGCAGGGCTGTGGCTGGTGCCTGCCCACCACCGTGTGGGGACGTCCTTAACACAAACGCTCCTCAGTAAACTCGGGCACACTTCTGCCGCAGGAAAGGTCTTCTGTCGACTGACAAACTGCCTTTTTCAGATAATTGTTTCATATTTACGGAGTGCCATTGTGTGAGCCACCACTGTAGGTGATAAGGACACAGTGGTGAGGAACAGGCTTTGTTTTCGTGGTGCGTATACTTTGCTGGGGAAGCTGTGCGGTAAGGAAATAAACGAATGAGTACATAGTGCCACGTCAGGAGTGGGTAGGGAGCCTTATGGAATTCACGCCCTCCGCACTGACGTCCAGGTCCTCAAAGTCTACTTTCCAGCTTAATGCTGTGTGAGCTGCTCAGGTGCTGTGGTGGCTGCTGTCAGCGGGGTGCTGTTAGCTTCAGGCTGGGACAGCACCCAGGTCTGCTGGCCTCCTCAGTTACCGCTCCCTGCCCTGTCATTTTGATTTTGTGTGTATGATTGTGTGCCCCTCCAGCTTTCGGTCAGATAGAGAGGTGACTCAGCATGGCACATGCAGCAGTGTCTCCTGAAGGCACTGACCAAAGGTCTTGGTCAGAAAGACCCAGTGGTGACCCTATGTCTGCTGAGTGTGGGTCCTGCTCCTGGGGAAGTGACATATCACATCTCCCTGACGCCGTTTCCAGCCCAGGCCCCTCCAAACCTGCCCACGAGGCTGGGAAACAAGGCGCTGAACTGAGGCCCCTGGGTGACTGCCTCCCCAGTGTTGCTCAGAGGGTGTAACCACTGGGCGAGTCACCTGGCCGCCTGCAGCCTGAGCAGCCATCACATCCGAGGGCAAGTCCCTCCAGGGCACGGTCTGCTTTTCCTCTTAGGATTGAGTCTTCTAATGAACTTGGTTACCTTTTCTCCTTCTTTATGTCCAGATAGCCACTAAATCGTAATCGTTTCCTACCCAGCACTCCAGATTTCGTTCTTTTTCCATTCCAATCGGTTTTATAGACTGATGCCAGACCGTTCTTCCTGTTAAATGTGTAATTATACTTTTTTCTAATTAACTTTAAATGATTTTTAAATACAGGAAGAATAAAAACAATTACTCACAATCCCAGACTCAGGTAATGCATTTATATCATGTGTGTACATGCTTGCAGTCTTTTTTCTGTCTGTAAATGAACTTTTTAAAGTGCAAAATTGAAAACAAGTTGTTTTTTTCTTTTTATTCTGGGAAATGCGTTTTCATGGCCGTCTGGTGTCCTGCCCTGCCCTGTGTTCATAACCTCATTTACTTCATAAGTAGCCTAATAGTGAGTACTCAGGTCACTGGTATGTTTTTGGTACCATAAATTATTCTGAGGAATGGAGTGAAAATCTTAATACATGTCTTTGATCATTCTCTAGGAATCATTTCCTAGGAGTAAGATTTATAGGTGAAAGAAAGTATTTTTGGCTCTTTTTTGGGCTTTTGGTCCATGTGTGTCGCCCTCCAGACTGACCTTTCCTGGTGGTGACTGAAGCTGCATTCCTCCGCCCTGGGCTTTGGGGTAAATCCCAGGTCTGCAGCCTGGGATTTACAGCCTGGGTGTGCTGGGCAGGCACCGCCCCTGCTGCCGGGGTCCTTGGTGGGGGGGGGAGGGGGGACCGGCCTGGCCGCACACCCCCACGTCCACTTCCTGCCAGCGTCCACTTCCTGCCAGCGCTCACTCAGCCCGTGTCTGTTTACACAACCTAAGAGTTTTTATTACTAAAAACCCACTTAATTTAAGAGCAGATTGTTTAATTTCTTTACATAGGTACACAGATCTGTGAAATAGCCATATTCCATATGTTTGAAAGTTTATAATTTTAAGACTGAAAAAAACTAGTCAGATTTATCTGAAAACAATCTGAAATTGATGACTATAAATTTCTTTTGTTATTGAGGTAAAATGTAATCACCCCTGAGTATACCTTTATTCATCTCCCTTACATGAATTACCTAATTAACATAAATACCCGTAAAAACAGTCATTTTAATAGATGCCTGTAGGGTCACTGCTGCTGCTAAGTTTTGAGTCCATGCGTGTTGTGCAGAGTTTACTAATACCGGTTGATTCATTATGGTATGCTGATGAATGGTTATGGAAATGTTTTTGTTTGACAGAATGCTGAGCACAGGAACCGAGGTGGAAGTTCAAAGAGAGACGGGACTGGCAGCCAGTAAGGAATATGCGTCCTTCGGTTGGCTGTTACGTATAACAGTTCTTATGGAATGCTTTAAAGGGAATTTTTCTTGTTGGGCCTAATTATAGCCAGTAAATGAAAATGAATTATGTGTCATTTACTCTAATGTTTTATTTTGTCAGTGTTCATTTAAAACTAACTGTGCTTTTGATTGTATTTGCTTTGTAGGTATGCGGAGAGTTTAGTAAGGAATAATGGAAAAGATGAAGACTCAAGAAGGAAGGTAAGATACTTGACATTGACTTTCCTGTGCAATATGGTGACCCGTCACCTCGGTGTCGTTTCCTCGGAAAGGAGAGCCTGAGCCAGACCTTGTTTGCAGATGGTCTATTTGAGTGGTGATTCCTGGAGGCACATAAGAGACACACTTTAGATTAAAAGACTCAGATAGCTTCAAAGTGAATAAATGGACCTGTTAAATCATCAAACCACAACTGTAACAGCCTGACTGGATGTCCTAGTCGGACAAAAATTGACTGACACAGAAAGTGTAGCAAGAGGTAAAGGGACGTGTTACAGTGATAAAGTAATGAGGTTGGCAGGAAGAGGCAACACCGAGAAATGAATACGTCCCTAACAAAAGCGCCCCAAAATACAAGAAGCAGAACCCGACAGAATAAAAGGGAGCAGTAGAAAGTTCCGTAGTGAAGGAGACATTAGCACCCCCTGTCACTAATGGCACAACAATGGCACTTCATGCTAACAAAGTAGACAGCTCAGATGAAGGGACAAGTTCCTGGAAGTTGTGAATTGTTGAAACTGCCTCAAGAAGAAATGCAACGTTTGAGCAGACCTCTGTTAAGTAAGGACATCTGCGTTAGTATTAAGAACCTTCCCACCAAGAGGCCCAGGCCGTGTGTCCTCCCTGAGCCGTACTCACAAAGAGTTGTTCGTGCTCACTGACACTCATAGTGCCCCCTCAGGGATTTGTGTTGTGTTCTCATTCTGGGCTGTGTGCACATGTGCACTGAGACTCACGCCTGCTGCTCTTTTCAGCGAGTGGATCAACATTTCCATCCTTTTAGCTTTGTGCCGTCTTCGTAATTGCCCTCTGAACAGTCTCCATAATGATCGTTGAATAGCTCTCAAATGGTGTGCTGGTTATCATCAAAGCGTTCTCCTGCTTTCTTCTTTTGTTATTATACATGAGGTGGCCAGCAGATTTTGGCTTCTGTTATTTCTAAAGAATCATTTTTTTCTTTCTTTGATAGTTACCTGAAACCCATGTCCCTTTGACATTTTGTGCCATATTTTTATGTCTCTTTATTTCACACCCATGCCCACAAACACAGAGTTTTACATGAAATTAGGTTGCACAGCATGCATTGTTTTGATGTGGGCATGTTTTATTCATTTACTTACTACCTGACTACAGCCACACCTAAGGACAAAAGTTAGCCTGATACACATTTCTTCCCATATAATCTTTCTTTCTCACGTCATTGAAGTATGTTTAGTTTTTCAATGCCTTTTTTCTGTTATACACATATAACGTGTTTCCCAACTCGTGGAAATCCCTTCATTTCTAATGACACATCTCTCATACTTTCTATAGATAAATTTGTTGAATTGGAGTTATTGGACAAAAATACATAATTTTTAAAAACATTTTCCTTATGTTATCCAAGATTTTTATAAGCTCTCAGCATTGTTCACTAGAATTATAACGTGAGCCACGTTTGTAATTTTAGATTTTCTAGCAGTCACGTTAGAAAACTAAAAAAACAAAATCAATTTAGTAATATTATATAATCCAGTATCTCTTAAACATTGTTCTTTGAAGATGGAATCGATAAAAGAAACTCCCAATGAGACATTTTACATTCTTTTTTTCACCAAAGGAGCAACTGTGTGGCCCTTTTGCCCCTAAGGAGTGCAGAGTGACAGTGAAGACACTGGACAGCTGGCTGTGACTGTCCCTGGGGCTTATGCTGTGTAGCACCATCGTGGGGCTGTCTGGCTTAGCTCTTCCCTTGTAGATGCCTGGAGAGCCTCCAGCACACCAGGATAATTTTCTGGGCACAAGGAAAACTCTTCATTTTCTTCATGGGAATCCCCTGTGCTGCCCCCAGTTTTATGCACTGACTAGTTTGGGGCAGTGACGTCTAAGAGCTGTGCCTTCCTCCCCTAGTGTCCACAGCAGGGACCATCATCAGCCTCCCGTGCTGGTGCAGTGCCATTTTATCTGCTCCTCTCACTGGCTCTAGGAAGTAGGTATTGTGATGTGCCCATTGCTAAGGTGGGAAAACCGAGGCACAGAGGGGGTTACTTGCCTAGGCCACCTTGTTTGTACACCTCAGAGCCCTAACTGCTGAGGGCAGCACCTCCCTGGGAGGAGCGGGTGGGCTGTGTGGGTGCTCTTAGACCCCCCTGCTGGCTGACGCTGCTGTGCTCTGTCCCACAGCACAGCCGTGACGAGGTCTCCTCAGCGTGGCCAGAGACTCAGAGGCAGGGATGTGAAGAAACTGAGGTGAGGGGAGTGTGTGCTGGCCACACTCACGTTCTCTCGTGTTTCCCTGCACTCATCGCACCAGGGTGACTGTCTCCTTTTGGACAACAGTACGTTGGAATGAAGGGTGGGAAGCGGTGTTAGGTGACACGTGCTCACACTTGGTCGGTCGTCATGTGGGAGGCAGTCTGGGTCACAGGGCAGGAAGGAGGTGACTGGCTTGCCGGGCGTGAGGCCCCCCTCCCCTCCTCATGGCAGAGCTTCAGGGTGTGGGAGGGCTGAGTAAGCAGGCGACCTGCTCACCTCTGCGTCGGAGTTTGAGAAGTTCCTGAACAGAGACATCATGAAACACATGACCGGGCCACTGTCAGTGAGAAACATTCCAGGTGACAGAACTTTTTAGAAACGTGTGCCATACCAGAGAGCAGGGCACTGGCACGGTGGTCGTGGAGGAGAGGCCCCGGTGACTGCCGAGTCTGTGCAGGACTTATGGGGAGGCCAGCGGGGCTGCGCGTGGTGCCGTGAGGAAGAGAGCTGAGCTCTTGGGTCGACACCGTCTTGTCAGCGTGTGCCCTGGGCGCTGACGTGCTTGCTGAGAGGGTGAGAAGTGACTGCACGTGCAGTCATGGGGTTGCAGGGACCTGGGACACAGGTGAGCAGGGGAGGCTGTGACTGTCCACAGTGCCTGCACAATGTTTGTTCTCTTACAGACCAGCAGGCATCCTGTTTGTGCGACAGATGCGTCTGTGCTTCCCTGTGACTTGACACGACCGTGTGCTAACAGGACCTTTGCATGGGGCAGCTTTTCCTATAAAGTATTTGCTCAAAGTAATGCCCCCCAGCCAGCCCCGCCCTGGTCCTCGGTGTGGCACACAGCGTCTCGTGTGTGGCACTGAGTGTGCACCTGTGAGGAGCAGCTGGTCGCTTGCCTGGCCCTGGTCCCCCGACAGTGTCCAGGCTCAGCGCTCACTCAGCGGGGCAGATGTGGCTGAGGCCCCCAGCCTCTCCCCTGAGCTGCGGCCAAGCCATGCTGACGTTCAGCTTCCTGCCCTCCCCTGATCCTCACTCCCTCTGCCCCCGTGTTGCTCGATGGCTCTGACATCTCCCCAGATCTTACCCCGAAAGCCTGGAGCTTTTCCTCCTTGACCCAAGCTCAGGTCCCCTCTGTTCACCTGGATTCTCGCAACCGCTCACCAGCCCCTGGAGTCCATGGGCGCCAGAGGCCCTGTTCACGGCTGCTGTTCTCCCTCCGCCGGGATGGGAACAAGACCCTCGGCCCATGTGTGGTGTGTTGCGCTGTCTGCCGTAGGCTGCTGAGAGCTTGAAAGCGTGTGTGGTGTGATCAGGTTTCTTAGAAGGATGTCTGTGGATGAGGGGACCAGCAGGGGTGACGGGTGCTGGACTGGAGAGGAGAGCAGCCTGGAGGGATGCGGAGGACGTTCCCAGGTGGGGTGTGAGACAGGAGGTGCAGGATGGCCAGGGATGAGGGTGTGGGAGAGCTTGGGGAGAGGAGGAGCAGCTCCAGGGAGAAAACATGAGTTTTTTAGACACAGATTTCGTTTCTGGCATCCTCTTAGCCTGAAACCTGGAATGGGCTCTCACTTGTCCTGACAGATGGCTTAGGGTGGCCCAGATCTCCAACTGAGCACACCTCCCACTGAAGGACTTGGCAGGTCCCTCTCTTCATCCCCAGGTAACAAGTGATGAAATTCAGGCTTGGAGGGGTTAGGTGACACGCCGAGGGCCCTCGGATTCTGAGGGGCAGGCCAGGGTTTGAGCGGCCTGCATTCCCCTGCATGCCAAGGATGGGACATGCTGAGTAAGCCTCCACCCCTGCAACCCCGTCGTTGATATTTCAGTTGTTGGAGCATGTGACAATTTAGGCGGGACGTGGACTGACATGCGTGTCTGTTCTTGACCATGCACACGTGGGGATATGTTCAAGGGCAGCCAATGAAATAGGGAGCGGCATTGCCGCAAGTTTGGGATTTATTTGTACAATACTTTTTCTTCCCTTTGGCCATTCGAGTTACAGAAATTTCTCAAAAAGGATATGTTATTAACTGTTTTCTCTTTTTGGTCATACGTATAACTTAGCAAATTCTTAAAGAATGTGAACTTAGGTTAGCTTAGTTTCATAAATACTTACTCTTTTAAATTAACAAATTCAAATCAGTCTTAGAAAACATGTATTTTCCCAATCTGTTTGCAAGATTCAAATTTATGATTCAATGTTTTTATGTGTTTGATTTTTACTTCTAGGAAATTGAAAAGGAAGACATTGACTTAGAAGAAGTTGGAGCTGATGAATATACAGCTGATTTTGAAGTATGTATAAAGGTTAACATTTTTCTTGGCTTAAAAATAATGTGTTCTTAAAACCAGCCTACGTATAGTTTCAATCTCTTTGGTTAAGTTACTCCGTTTGTTCATTGATGTTACTTCCGAGCTCACTGAACTGCCTGTCTCAGTTTTCTGGTATCTCGTTGAGCTTCTTTGTGACTGCAGTCTTGAATTGTGTGTCATTTAAGTCACAGTCTCCTCCGGCTTTGAGTTTGGTTTCTGCAGACGTGCCGTCCTCTGTGTGTGCTACCCTGCTGCCTTGGTTCACGTACTTGATGGATTGTTCCGTGCCGGGGAATTGGAGGTGTGGGGCTGTTTTCTGGGTTAGGTACCGGTTTGATCTTGACATCAGCAGGTTTTTGTTTTCAGTAGATGGCGCTCGAGAGCAGGGTTTGGTTTTCTCTTACCTGCTCTGCTTGCACCTCTGGGGTCAGTGGGGGACGTCCCGGTGGTCCTGGAAATTGACTCCTGGGTGACGAGCGTGGTGGGTGCCCTCACTGTGTCAGGTTGCCTCAGTCTCAGGGTACCACCACCATCGTGGTGGTGGGATGTGGTCAGTGGGGGGCGACGGGGGGTCACGAGCCTGTCTCTTGCCACTGGCACCCTGTGCTGCAGCCAGGAGGCCTTAGATGTGTCCCCGCTGCAGCACCCCCTGGTTCTGCCACAATGGGGGTGGGGAGCTGGATTCTTGGCGGCAACGCTGCTTCTGCCCCTTCCCCTGCTCTGCCCTGGCCGGCTCCTCCTCTGCTGCCCCCTCAGCTTGGGCCATGGTGGCCGTTGCATTGCGGACACCGTCCCTGTCCTTCCCCAGCAGCCCCCCATGCACTCCAGTGCTCCCACCTTCCGATGGATTGGTGCACGTGTGTGTTGAGCAAAGGGACCTTTTCTGGATTATACATGTGCAATTTGTAAATGTCAGGAGAAGAAGGGGCCTTCTCCCTCCACGATGATGCTGAAGTCTGTCTGATTTCGTGTGAGTGTTCTTTAAAGTCAATTTGTCCTAAAGCTTCTAAAAGCATTCTTGTTATTTGTAGGAGTATGAAGACGACTTTGAGATTTGTGATGGAGACGATGATGATAGCACCAGAGAGCCAGAATCTGGAGACAAAGTCGAAGAACTTCCTCTCGCCAGGAAAAGGGAGATACAGGAAATTCACAAAGCCATTAATGCAGAAAATGAAAGGATTGGCGAGCTGTCTTCGAAGCTGCTTCAGAAGCAAGATCACGTGGGGTGTCAGCGGGACTCGGGGCCAGGTACGTGCGTGAACGCTCAAGGTCCATGCTCGCCTTGGTGGGGCCACCATCTAACCCGGTGACAGTCACACAGCACTTCCTGCGTGCGAGGCACTAGAGGGACAGCGATAACTGAGCTAAGGATCAGGTCCCAGAGGAGCTGCGGACCGGCCAAGTGGCGCCCCCAGTCCTGTCCCTCCCTGTGCCATCCGCCTGCCTGTCTGCAGCACGTGCTCTTGTCTTTCTGAGGCCGCCACCGTCCTGGAGGTCCCTCAAGGGAGGCTCAGAAGCATGGGCAGGTGAGCACCTTTGTGAGGTGGCACAGGGTCAGGGGCTTGGCCCGCCAGGCGTGTTTCTAAGTGAGTCTTGAGTTCCCAGCAATTTTCTTTATGAAATTTGAAGTGTTTTGGTCAGAAATTCTTGGCATCTGGTTATGATAAAGTTACTTGTAAGAAGTGGAGGAGTAAATATTTTAAAATCCCTTTAAGGGAAAAATAGGACATTCTGATAAAAAATCAATAAAAATAGCACAATACACCAAATACAACAATATTAAAATTATTATTGGATAATATGCTACTTTATCTGGAAAATCATTAGTAATTAGTAGGGTTAATTATGTCCAGTAACGATGCAATGACCCGAATGACAGGGAGAGCAGTTACTGCCAGCGTTGTGCGGGTCGCACAGGTAGCAGACGTGAGCTGTGTGTGCTGATGTACAGAGTACTCTCGAAATTTACAGCTAAACACCGTGTTTGAAGCTGAATGGCTATCGTGGTGGCAGCAAGGGTCCCCCTGACCTCTCTGTGCAGCAGCACTCGGGGGATCTGTGACGGCACCCACAGCCTCCTGCCCTCGTGGAGTTGCCCCCAAGTGTGCGGGTTCTGTTCTTAAGTTCCTGGTTTCCTTTGCTGATCTGTGAGTGACCGTCTTCTTATTCACGTCCTACAGTGTGATGAGCATTCAGCCTTTCACAGCTTGATGTACAAGATTAGAATTTACAGCCCCGTTAAGGCATGATTTTTTGTTACATTTTTATTTGAAGGAATGACTCAGTCTGCTGTACATTGCCATCCAGTTAGAACTGCCCTTCATGTTGAGCCAGCCTGGCTGAGCCGAGGGACCGTCTCTACTGCAGGAGGTGGCACGGTGGTGCCTGCCCCCTTACTGACTATGTGACCTTGGCAGTGACGGAGCCTGTCTGCCTCAGTTTCCTTTCTGTAAAATAAGGGAAGGCGTTCTTTGGGGTTGTTGTGAGGAGAACTAAACAGGCCGATATGTGTAAATTGCTTCAGAGTGGAGTGTGAGTGAGTGTGAGGCCTGTGCAGCCGCCACCATCCGCTGGCCGATGGACGGCTCGTCTGTCCTGAGTGTCCGGCCCGCCATGCAGTGTTGTTCCTAGGCCCCAGCTGCCACTTGTGCAGAGGACCTGCTGGCTCACGAGCTGCACACCTGCCAGTTCAGGGTGCTGGGAACCTGGGGTGAGTCACTTGCCCAGCGCACTGGGTTCCGCCATGGTATTAGAAAGCGCTCACGGACCTGCGAAAGGTGTACCGTTTGCTCGGCAGCGAGTACTTCCGGGGTGTTGACACTGGGCACTTGTGGACGGGCTGCATGGGCGTCTTTATTCAAGGCTCTGTCCTGTGACTTTAACTACCACCCACGTTCCTCATTTTTAAAGCTGAAGCAGGATTTAGTAGTGATCTCTTGGTGTCTCTATGGTGCATTACAGCTGGCAGATGTCTTCTCAGACACGTCCTGCTGTTGTCCTCATGACCGTCCTGTGGTACATATGACAGATGAGGGAGTAGACAGTCGCAGGGCGAGCGGTGGGCAGAGCGGGGCTCCACGCGTCCCTCTGTGTCACTGGTCTCATGACCTTGATCCACGTGTAGGAGGGTGCTGTTCCTGCTCTCGGATGAGTTCAAGCACACACCCAGAAGGAATGGCACACCAGGGAAATAAACACGAAACAGTGTGTGGGGAACTGGTGCAGGAAGCCACAGATGTCCTGAGAGGGCAGAGGCGAACCAGGACTGTCCTGCCCATGGTGGGGTGGCAGGCGGGTGGCTGCCCTTCGCACAGGAGCCTTTTCGGCCGTCGCCTCACTGGTTGTCAGTCTGACCACCTCTGTGCACGTGGCAGCCTTTCACGCCTTTGCTTCCTGTCTTTGACACAGATGATCCAGTAGCAACTAGATCTGTTGTTGCTTTTTTGTATATTCATGTCCCAATTCCCTTCCTGGAGTAGAAAATTTAGCGGGGAGGTGAAGAGCATGGGGTGCGAGCATAGGACTGTGTCTTATATAAATTCTTAAATATTTCTAAAATACGTAATCGTGTGATAGGCATATCCACAGCAAATTTTGCCTTGCTGCGTGGGAGTTGTAGACAAGGTGAGCAGAAGCAGGCCCCTTAGGTGCTTGTGGGTGTGCACCAGTGTTCTCAGTGTTACGTGTGTGTAAAAACCATCGAGCACAGTTGTTACACTTGATTCTAATTTTTACTCAATTTTCTCGGCTTGAAAGAAATATTTCAGCTTCACAAACATACCTGTGGTTTTTTTTTTGGTATAGATGCAAGCATTTCCCCTGCCAGAGCCCCAGTTTGTGGAATTTATGTGGATTTTGCTACAGCCTCCCACCGTCAGAAGAATCGGACTCAGGCCCTTAAGCAGAAGTAGGTGTGCTAGGAAATTGGCGAAACGTACAGTGGAGTTTCACTACACTTTTCTCTTGAGTACTCTAAACACATGGAGCTTTTCACTTTTCACTTTGGTTCACTGCTGACTGTTCAATACCTTCTTTAAAGTGTGCTGTGTTTCTCTGTGTCCCGGCTGTGACGTTGACAACAGGTGTGTACACTCAGCGTCTAGTGTTGGGTCCTCGAGTTACCCTGGGCGTCACCCAGTTCGGCTGACGCAGCCCCACTCACGCGCTCGCTGGCCCGCCCGTGGCCAGAAAACCACGTGAGTTGCGTCGAGCCTGGCCCGCCTGCCCCTTGGGGTCGCCCCACTCGAGGGGCTGTCAGCGCCAACGGCCACCCAGTGCTGGGACGCCGCTGAGTGTTCAGCGCCGGAGGCTGAGGCGCTGGCACTGACTGTAGGAGGCGCTGAGGGCTTGTCCCCGAGGTGTGCAGGCGCTGTGCTCCGCCTGGGAATCAGCGCACACCCCCATCTGACGGACGAGCTCCCTCCGGGTCCCAGCTGCTGACTGTGACGCTGCGTTTCGGCCCAGGGCTGCCAGACGCCAAAGTCCATGCTTCCAGTGACTACATCTAGAAGTCTGTAAATTTTACACAGTGATAAAAGTCACAGGATGTATTTGCAAGTCCTACTTTAATGCAGGACCGACTGCATTGAACCCCTATGTGACTTAGGGGTAAATGTCAAATTCAGTAGGTTTTTAAAAAGTGGGTGAAAAGCCACCATCTCATCTAGACCAGTACGTGGCTGTAGTAAATATTCAGTAAGTTTTGCTAAATGAACAAATAAATCATTAATAAACTAATAACACTAACAATGAGCAGTTTTTACAGCATTCTTGTCCTCGTATTTTGGGCCTCCTGCTGAGGTAATAGAACCAGTTTCTGCCATTATGGCTTGGTTCTTTTTGTTTGTTTTGTTTTGTTTTTACCTAAGTCAAGTCTTAGACATGAAATATGATTTAACACAATTTTTATGAACTCAGAAACAATCAGAACTACACAGTGTATTGTTTCGGCATGTATAAATATGAGATATTTTAATATCATTATAAATATGATAAACATAATATTAATATATTATAAATATGATGTATTTTAAAAAGCAAGAAGAAGCCAGCCACCAAAGTCTGTGCAGCAGCTATTGTGAGTGGTGGGTGTTTGAGGGCGGGCCCTAGGCGGGCTCAGGCTGTTGGTTTCCTGGTTCTGTGATTGGGCCTCAGAGCCTAGGGTGGTAACTGTTTTACATATGTAACATGTAAGCATGTTACATGAATTCTTTTGGAGCAAAAATGAAAGATTTTAAAAATAGATTTAAAGAAATCAAAGGCTGAAACAGGAATGAATCGATGGTAAATAAAAGTTTTGGAGAAAAATGTAGGAGTACTTAGGGGTATGTGGGCGGGTTCTGGCATTTGTGTCTTTGACTGTTGTAAGGAAAGAAAGATACAGAGAAGAAAAATAGACGCTGTAGAGCACTTACACTACTAGTTATAAAGTTAATAAATTAACTAGAAACTCAGAGGTAAATATATACCTGCTTTACAGTGTCTCCAAGACAAATTCCAAACAGAGTAAAACATAACTGAATGATAGGGCATAGGTAACGTAAGTAGTTATTTCAGTGATAGGAAAGGACTGTCTGAGAATAAAACAAATAAGTAAATTTCTATAAGGTGCATTAGTCCATAGATTTGATAGAATGTAAAGGTAATTGACCAGTTGGGAAAATATATTTGCAAAATGATAGAGGTTTATTACTATCATATATAAACTATTTTTCTAATTTAGTAAGCAAAGACAAATATCACTACTTAAAAGTGGGCAGAGGTCGTGTAAACCTGAAGATCAAGACAGGAAACCTGAGACCCTCTGAGCATTAAAACAAGGGTATGATGCCGGGTGACCAAACAGGGGAAGCTGAGTAGCTGAGTAGCTGAGCAGGGGACAGGGAGTTGGGCAAAGCAGGCCTCTGGCAGCCACTGAAGCTGGAGGGAGAGGGGGGAAAACGGTGTGCTCATCTTCTCTTACCTGCCTCTCCCAGCCTCCCACCAGAGGACCCAGGATGGTGAGGACACAGAGACCCAGTAGAGAACATTAGGTTGTCAGTAAATAATGGAAATTGGTCCATCTTTTGAGTAGTGAGAAAAATGGATGTTCAAACAATAACAAGATGAGTGTTCCTGTCCAAATAGGGGAGGTTTTAAGAAATGGTAATATTTAAGTGTTGGTGGGGATGCAGAGAAAAGTTTGCAATAAATTAGCTCAACCTTTCCCAAGACAGTTTTCTATAATGTAGCAAATATATCTACTAACCAGTAGTAACTGCTAAGGATTACATAATGTGAAAAATGTTCCAGTGATGAACAAAGCGTGTCATGCAAAAGGGACTTCTGCTTCCTTTTGGGAAGGAGTAGGTTGTATCAGAGAAACACTCCTGCTGAAAACAGCTGTGTGAGCTGGATTAAAATAAACAGAAACAGATGATTGCATACACTGGGGATGACCAAGACGGCGGGACCCTAAGGCCTAGGTGCTGGAGAGATGGGACACGTCTCGTGGCCCCACTTTTCCTGCTGCTTCTCCCCCCAGGGGCTTGCTGCTGTCTCTCAGGGCAGGAGTTAGGGTGGTGCCAGGACGTGTGGGAGCCTCCCTGAAGGAGAGCGCTCCCTCTCTGTGAGCCCAGGCTGTAGCTGAGACCCCGAGGGCCTGGGCTCTGGGAAACGAACCGAGCCCTGCTGACATCAGCATGCCCTGCCAGTACTCCAACGGCCAGAAGAAAATTCAGTAATTTGGGGAGGAAAATGACAATATCCAGAGTTTCTATAGTTTTCCTGTACAATGCCTGACTTTCAGTGAGTTACTAGGCATATCAGGAGTTAGGATGAAATAATCACAAACTAAGGAGAAAAAGAGTAGTGATAGACCCGTGTGGGACCCTGGCAGTGCAGTTATCAGATACAGGTGCTACAATTGCTGTGAGTAATACATTGAAGACAACAGATGAAAAATGATTAATTTTAGCAGAACACGGAAATCGAGGAGAGGATCAAGGAAATTCTAGACAGACCCCCCCCCCCCCCACACACACACACCAAAATAAAAAAATTAAAAAACACACAACTAAAATGAAGAATTCGGTAATGAGGTTAGCAGCAAATCCTGGAGATGACATGGTTAGTGAGCCAGAAGAGAGGACAGTGGGGAGTGTTGCGATCAAAGCACAGAGACACAGAAGCATGGAAATATACAGAAAACACTGTCAGAGAAGATGAGACAGTGAAAGTAATGGAACGTGTGTGAGCGAGTCCCAGCCGGGAGAGGAGGAGGAGGAGGCACGAGAAATCCTCGGAAACCCTGGGGTTTCTCCGTGTCGATGGGATCTGTCTAACTAACTTGAAGGAACCGTAGGGTTCCTTACACTCGCCTGTACTTCCCTTCATATATTATTCCATTTAATTTTTGTCTTGTTTCCCATTTATTTGAAAGGATACGCAGCACAAAACTGCTTCGGCTTATTGACTTGGATTTTTCCTTCACGTTCTCTCTCTTGGATCTGCCACCAGTGAATGAATATGACATGTATATCAGAAACTTCGGGAAAAAAAATACCAAGCAGGTTGGTAAGAGGTGTTAACTCAGACAGCATGCAGGTACAGTCTGGTCAGGTAACGCTGTGCCGTGTGTACTTGTTCTGGAATCTTGGGGCTTGGGAATGGCATGGGAAGAACATGGACTTGAGAAAGAGGGGCCCCTTCATCATGGGGTGCTCATCACCCTAGAGAGGTTTGCAGACATCCACGGGGACTGCCCCCACGCTGCGAGCACAGCTTCATGGGGAGCCGAATGTCACCTTTGGGTCCCCTGCTGGGGTTCCTGGTGAGCACGTGGCTGTCCTACTTGTGTGAAATCCTACAATGCAGGGTCTCCCAAGTCCTGTGCAGACAGCGCTTCCCCAGCTGCCCATGTCTGGCCTCAGCAACCATTGTTTGTGTCCCATTGTTCCACTGCTGCCTCACCACTCTCAGTGTGTCCAGCCAATCAGTGGCCCCTCGCCAGGCCCTCCCGTCACCTGCTGTCTATTCTCTGTCCCCTCGCCAGGCCCTTCCGTCACCTGCCTGTGTATTCTCTGTCCCCTCGCTGGGCCCTCCCGTCACCTGCTGTGTATGTATGGGCTATTCTCAAGGTGGACCCTCCCATAACAACTGACACTGAATGCCCTCTTTTTCCTAAGTTGCCACCACCTATCCCACATATTTTTGTACTTCCCTGGAGTGTTTCTTGCCATTAATTTTGTGGTAGTCTCACTTCCCGAAGTTTGAAGTGAGAGATCACCTCTCACATTTTCCTTTTGTCTCTGTCAGTGCCACCAGTCGACAGGCCCGTGGAGGCCTCCAGTCAGTATTGCTCTTTCAGTAGGAAGAGTGTCACAGGGCAGAGCTCAGGAAGCTGACGGCTCATCCCGTCTTTGGGGCTGACTTACCCTGACCTCGAGCAGATAATCTAACTTCTCTGCTTGTTTTCCTCATCTCTAAGCTGTCAGTACCAAAAGTGTCTTTACTGAAGCAAGTACCTTTTTAAAATAAAAAAAGTGCCTTTGATTTTGCAAAGCCGGTCTGTTCCAAAAAAAGAGGGTATCGGTGGGCGAGGCAGTGGTATTTTCACACCAAAGCTAAATTGTTTGATGTGACTTTTGGAAGACACTTTTGAAAAGTGGGCCTATGTATAGCAAATGTTTAAGACACTCAGTCTTTGCATGATTGTTATTTATGCCGTGGTCTGTGTTTTGACAAAAGCACACAGACCGCATTAATAACTTCAAACATTTTGCTTGTCTGTCTTGTCAGTACTGAGACATGGCTGTGAGGCCGAGACCAGTGCTGACTGCAGCGCTCCTCTGTTTTCAAGGCGTATGTTCAGTGTAATGAAGATAATGTTGAGCGAGACGTTCAGACTGAGGTTGTTGACACCAGGGAAGCATGGACCCAGCACCCAGGAGAAGGCACGGCTGTGTCTGGCGGTAAACAGCCTTTTGCCCCGACCTTTGAAAATTCAATGTGTTTACATTATTTTCGGTGTTGTGTTCATGATGACATGTCTTGTTCTTCTTACATCTTTCTCTTGAGGGAGCTTGTGAGCATGTGACTGGAAATACCCAGTGTTCTTTATGGGAACAAGCTAGCTTTGCGAACCAGTGGTGTGAGCAGTGAGCTGGGGGCCAGGTGGATCACACTTTTGTTTCTCAACATAACGAAGGAGTCCGCATTCCAAACAAGCAGTTTCCAGAGGGGCTTCTGGAACGCTCTCTGCTTTTAACTGGGGCAGAGTCTGTTCTCAGTAGTAGAGGCTTCCGTACGTTAAGTGCAGTCTGCAGACACGGGGCATCGATGCAGATGGAAGGTTCCAGAGTAGTGTCCTGCACGCACTGGGTTCTCTGCAGGTCCTGCATGCCATTTGCCACATTCCCGCTTGTTGTCATTCTGAGGCGTTACCCCTGCTCGGGAAAGCCTCACCCTAAGAAATCATATACCGAAATATAACACTTGGTAATTAAATCGATGCCTTTAACCATTTTCCTTAATGCCTTTTAGTAGGGCTGGCTCTGTTTGCAGACTTCATACAAAACAAGATGCAGTTGTTTTTTAAAATAAATTTGTTGGGGTGTCATTGGTCAGTGAGGCTGTGTGAGTCCAGTGCCCAGCACTGTGGTAATGACATCTGCTCCCTGCCCCGTCTAGGCACCTTCTGTCAGGTGCAGTTCCTAAAAAAGTCAGTAGGAGGTCCAGAGACTAAAACATGGAATTTCTGATTCTCCTTTGGAGTTCTTTGTGTTCATTGTGGGTAGGGCCTCTGAGCTCCAGGGTGTGTGATGCGTGACTGTGTTCGTCACCTTGGTTGGTTTTCACTGATGTCGTCTTTTTAGGGAGCGAGAGCAGAGACCTGACTGATGCTGAGGGTCCACCGAAGGTCGACACGCTGAGACTGTGCAGCTTTCTCCAGGCAGCCTGCCAGGTACGTGCTTGGTGAGACCTGTTACGTGGCCCCAGCCCCACTGCTGTGCATAGGATCTGCATTTGTATGAGTTGCTTACATTCTGAAGTACACATAGACTAAAACACTGACATGTTAAGTCGGCACGGCAAGGCAAGCATACATCGAGGGTATTTCAAACTAATAAGCTCATGAGTTTTTAAACTGCTCGTGGAAATTTTCAGAATACACGCAGAGATAAAGGGAGCAGTGTGGGGAACCTCAGGTACTTCAGCAGGTCAAGCCGTCTCATCTGAGCCTCCCTCACCCACCACCTGCCCCCTCGATTCTTGAGACACAAGTGACAGTGACCTTCCCGTTCTCTCCTGGGTGCTCCCATCGACTCCAGGGGAAGGATGGACATTAGTGGCCTATCTGATAGCCAGTCCAGAGCTGGCGCTCGGTCCTACGGCAGCCTCACGGGTTTGCACAGAAGCAGTCTGCGTGTGACGTAGCGGCCGTGTGGCCAGTGGACTCTGGGCGGGCGGCACTTCCTGCCCACACCTCTGTCACACTCATGCTCACACAGTGTTCTAACGAGCTGCTCTTTCAGTGTGAGCTCCCGGGGACCTCAGAGGAGGGGGCAGATGGATGCAGGTGACGAGCAGGGAAGGTGGCTGCAGGAGGAGGGAAGTGAGGACCATGCGACCCTGGCCTCCCAGCTGTCCCCGTTTCCTCCCCCAACCTCCACAGCCGTCTGTTAGTGCCACGCTGGATGTTTCTCCTGAGTCTGTGTGTCCCCTCAGCCGTCACTCTGACCATGGCCGTCAGAGCAATGGCAGTGCTTTGCTGCCCATCCTGGTCCTCGCTGTCACTCGGTGGTGGTGTGTGGCTGCAGCTGCTTTACATCCTTGTTTAGTCCAGAAAAGTTGCATGGTCCGCCTATTATTTTAGCACAGGCTATACCAGAAAACCAATATGGCCAGTAACTCCCGGCTCCTGGGGCACTTGGTTAATGCAGGTTCACCTGCTGTTTTCTGCTGTGTAGATGGAACAGTGTAATTCGACTCTGTTACTTTTTATGACATCTCAGAGTTAGGCAGTTACCTTAAGCTTAGCATGGATACAGTGAATGAGCAGCAACGTGTGTCTGTTTCTTGTAAAAGTAAGACATCCAGTACTGACTGAGTGTTGACTGATGGCTGCTTGCTGTCTTTGAAAGGTGGTTACAGTGTTGCTGGAAGAGGACCGTATGGCAGCGGCACCCGGCTGCAGCCCTGGGGCACAGGGTGGCACGCTGCCCTTCAGCGACAGCGCCGCCCAGCTCGACACCTGCCTGCCGTTCCTGCAGCGTAAGCGGTCGTCCCGTCTGTTAATGCTCAATAAACCCCCGTGTAGAAACCATGCCCTTTCCTCCCATCCTGGGTGAGTGATGGGCTTAGTGCGCGTGAGCAGAGCTCCGACATATGGTCAGCCTGCCGTGAGTGGGACATTGAGCCCTGACGAGTGCTCGGCCACGACCCGAAGGGGGCTCTGCAGGGTGGGAATGAGTGAGAGCCCTAAGTGAAAGGGGCTGCGTGTCTGTTCTAAGTCGGTTTCTTTTCCGTTCACTTCCCAGTGTCCCTGGGTTTCCTGGAGGAGAGGAGCTGGTTGCCCCCGGCGTGCTCAGGGCCTGCTGTGGGGGTGAGCAGCAGGCTCAGTGCCTCTTATGGGTTCTTGGGCTCCAGCTTTAAGTCCGTCCGAGCTCACAGAACAGGTGCTCAGCGCACGAGGCCCTGGTCAGACAGGACATGTAGGCACGTCCAGCCCTTTCAGTCTGTTTAAGCAAGCTCTTTGCACGATCGAGCTGCAGCTTCTTAGCTGGTCACCATTTTGCTGGCCCCTGGCTGTGTGCAGGGGGAAAGGGGACGTGGTGACACTGGTGCCCACTTAGCCTGTTGCTCCCGGGCCCATGGTGCCCCTTGTTCTAGATGTTTCCTCTGTCCTAGCTGCTGCCTGGAAATTTACACTCATGTTTCTCTGCATTTATGAAATAAATGCAAGTAACAAAAACGGCATTATTAGCTTTAAAAACTCATGTTTGGGGGGAGTGTTTTTGTATTTAAAATATGAATTACCCTGTTGGAAAAACATTGTGTCTGTGGTGCTCAGGACGCAATGGGCACGTGCCCACCCGCCATCTCTTCTGGAGCTGCTGTGGGACGTGCCCAGCGGGCCTGGCGGCACCTGTGCGGGTGACACATGCTGCTAAAGCCCTCATGAGGGACAGTGGTGCATGTTTGTTCCTCCAGGACAGGCCCTTTATATTAGGGGAGTGACTTCCACTCATGAACAGAGGGATGTTTTCCTTGTTTGTTTGCTCTTGTGTTTTAGTGAAATAATTGTGAGGTGACAGGAGGATAGGAGATCGGGGTGACAGGTGTGTGACAGAGTGGGTCGTTCACCCACCCTGGGCACTGGGGCCTTGGTCCCAATACACGCGTCTGCACCGTCACCACTGACCATGCAGCAGAGGAATGCAGCCTGCACGGGCCTGCTCATCCGTTGTTGACAAACGCTCAGCGAGTGTGGACAGACAGACATCCTGCTGGGGCAGACAGACTACTGACTGGCTAACGAGGGAAATGTATAGGCTGTTGGAAGGGGCATGTTCTAAGGAGAAAAATCAAGTGGGTCAGGGAAAGGAAGTGTCACGGCAGGTGACCACCATCCCTGATGGAGGGGTGCCCACGGGCCCCCTGGGTGGCTTGGCTCCTGCCATGCTGGGCAACCTGGTAGGCGGGAGCTCGTGGACAAGAGAGGAAGCACTCCCCTCACGCTGTACTTGCCGAGTGGGAAGCGGTGTTTCTCAGCCAGAGCGCAAGGCTGCTGTGGACAGTTGTCCAGAAGCACCCTGGCCACTCGTCACACCCCGGCTTCAGGCTTGTTTGGCTTTGAAAGGCACATGTTCGTTTCTTCATTAAGCTGGAATTTGGGTATTCTTCAGTGTGTTCACTTAACATGGGTTCTGGTGGATCACTAAAATGCAGAAATGTTTTCCTTTTTGTCCCTAGATCGAAAAGTGTCCTTCTTGCACGCCTCTCCGGCTCAGAGACAGACAGTGGTGTCCGTGCATGGCCAGCTGGCCGAGGCGCGTGCCTCCCCGCTGGACAGCAGCTACGTGCTGTGTGTGTGGGACATCTGGCAGCGCTGCGGGCCGCAGAAGGTCCTGGTCTGTGAGTCAGAGGTACAGCACGGGCACTGTGCGCTTTCCGAGACATGGGCGCGGTGTCGGGGACGGGAACGTGCAAGGTCGTTTCTCTGCCTTCCCGGCTGCCTTCAGCTCGGCCTGTGCAGGTGTGAGGAACCTCTGAGGGCCACTGGGAAGTGGCCATAGGCTTAATGAAAACACTGCCACTCTGGGCACAGCTCTGCGGTCCCAGGAGTTACTTTCTGCCTCCACTGCTTGGCTCATGGATGTTTTAGAGGTTTCTTAACATGCTTGAGATTTTCAGTCTATAGTGCCACACGTTTCCTGGCCCCTGAGCTTTCTGTGTGTCTCTAGGTCACATGCTGCTGCCTGAGCCCCGTCAAGGCCTTCCTGCTGTTTGCGGGAACCGCACATGGCTCGGTGGTTGTGTGGGACCTGAGAGAGGACCCTCGGATGCATCGCTCCGTGAAGCTGAGCGATTGCAGCTGGACGTTCCGTACTGCCACGTTTTCCACAGGTCAGTGACACCCCTGCCTCAGGCGTCTTCGAGACAAGCCCGATAGGTCGCGGGAGTCAGGCGTTTCTTGGCATTCGTTGTTCTGGCTACAAGGGGTGGGATGTGACCTATGGGCAAAAAAGGCGTTTGACAAACAGAAACTAAAACCCTGCGGGTGACGTGGAGCCGGCGACCAGCAGGTTGCAGTGTCCCCGTTCTGACAGGCGTGTTGCCCGATGTCACTGTGGTGCTGACGTGCGTCCTGCTGATGACACGGGTGTGCAGCTCTTGTTGGGTTTTAAGAGTCTTTTGTATGTTCTGGAAGCCAGTCCTGGATCGAAGTCTTTACCGACATTTTCTCCTAGTCTGTGGCTTGTCTTCTCGTTCTTAGACTTTTTCCTAATCACTCCTCCTTGAAATTTTAATGCCACACATACTGCATATCTGTTTGTGTGCTATGTGTGCTGTGTACATAAAAAGAGGAAGTTTTTCTTTGTCCCCAACAACCAGTTTTTGGCCCATTGGGGGCAATATTGAGCTTTTGAGAATGTTGAGTTGACAGGTACCTCATGGGTTTGAAGCTATTGTTTAAAAATGTGCATTTTTAATTGCTACTCATGTTACTTATCAACCTTTGAATTCACCACTGTATTTGACACACTAAAACTCTTAAGTTTGGAAACTAGAAACATGAATAAATGACTCCATTAACATACTTGCAGTTTTCTTTGGCCATCTACACCTGCGAAGTTTTAGTGGGCTGCCAGGGAGAGAGGACCGGGGGCCTTGTCTGCAGACCCCACGCCCGCGCCCAGGCCACGGCCCAGTGTCAGCCCAGGCTCACCACCACAGCCCTCTGCAAGCAGTCTTCATCTCTGAGATGCTTGTATCTTTTCTTCAGGTTCTTTCCTGAGTTCAAACCAACTCTCACTTTGTTCCTGTCTGCTTTTTAAATCTGTTTCTGTTCTGGGTTTCTGGTGTTGTTGTGTGTTTGTTTGCTTTACACATGCAAATGCTTTTCGAGGTGATACGGTTGGAAGTTTGTCTTATGTTCCAAGTGTTTTTAGAGGAGAATTTTCATCGGCTGAGACGCTTGGGTTTGCATTTCCCAATTTCTTCTTACAGGCGCTTCATGTGGAGTTTTGTCTCCTTGTTTCTACTCCTGGACATTTAATAACGGATACTGTGGTCCGAGGGGCTTTGTTGCACTGGGTTGTAGAGTGTCGGGTCTCCCGTGGGTGGCAGGGGCTGCGCGTCTGCCTGCACTGCCAACCCCGCGCTGCTGTCTGAGGCCCTCCCCTGGCCCCCATTGTCCCCTCTGTTTTGCTTCCCATTCCAGCCCCACTGGCCCTGGGGCTGCTGAGGGGCCCCAGGGTCTTGCCTTGGGAGTTGGATCCTCCCTCTGGCTCCCAGCCTGTCTTTGCAGCTCCCTCTTGCCAGGGAGGATCTTAACCTCCCTCCCGCCATCCGTGCCTGTAGACGGGACAGATGTGGCAGCTCATTGGAATGGCTGCCTATCTCCCTTGTCACTGGGGTTTCTTTAATGGCAATACTGAAAGCGATTCGTGTTGGTCTGGTGGTTTTTGGGCAGCACGTGTCCCAGAAGCAGCCTAATATTGATTGTGTTTCTGTGACTTACTGCTTAACTTACACACGGCTGTGTGCCTTTCACCTAGATGGCATCCTGACGTCTGTAAACCACCGCAGCCCTCTGCAAGCAGTAGAACCTGTCTCAGTGTCTGTCTACAAAAAACAGAGTTTTGTATTTTCACCCTTTTCTTCTCAAGAAGGTATGTGGTCCTTCACTTCTCTACAGTCCTTAGTTCAAGATAGGAAATGCACTTTGCTTGTTCACCAGCCACTTGGTCTCTCTGTCTGTTCTCATTAGAAATGTCAGGTCTGTCATTCCACATTGCTTCCTTGGACGACGGCGGGGTCCTCAACATGTGGGTGAGTGGGACGCGCCGTCTGCATGCACTGACCCTGTGACCTACCAGTGTCCAGGGAGCTGGGAGCATGAGGGCAGAGGCCTCCTGCAGGGTCCTGCAGGGCCGGGAGTGAACCAGGTCAGAACTCGCTGCAGGTGCTGCTCTGAGGCTTTGTCCATTGGCCGGCCACTGAGGGGACAGAAATGGTCAGAGATCACAGGAAGGGGTTTGTGGCATATAAGATGCTAGTTCTGAGGTAGTGCTCATTCTTTCTTCTGGAGCAGTCATATTTCTACACCTAACACAGCATACTGTCTTCATTAATATGATGCTTCGCTTATATTGTTTCATCATTGTACGATGTATTAACACTCATTTTCAACATTCTGTTTTTAGGTGGTTGTGGAATTACCAAAGGCAGATATTGCAGGTTCAATAAGTGATTTAGGTAACTATTAAATAAAAAAACCTAATTTTAGTCAGTGTCTGCTAAAGATACCAATCACTGCTTTGAACGATAGGCAACTAGCTACTGAAAAACGACTGTGAAGTTGCCTCTTTTATAACCTTACCCACCATCTCACAAGCACCTCAGTTAGAGTGACTGGGTGACATTCTGGCTGAGTGTGTTCATTTCAGCAAGGTTAAGCATTATGTTTATGCCTGTGTGTCACTCTGTTCCCTCCGTTGTAAGTTAGGGGCGTCGGGGTGGCTCCAAGCTCTGTCCTATGTGTGTTAGATTAGTGGCCGGTCACAGAAGTCAGCTCATGCTGGGAACTAATCAGCAATCTTTCCTTTAGTCACTGCTGGAGTGTTCTCTGAGCAGGCTGGGTCCATCCTGCGTGGCAGCAAACACTGTGACAGGACTGGCACTGCCCCAGGAGTGTGGGTTCAAGGGACATGTCATCGCTAGGCTGGGAAGGGTGCTTGTCAAGGGCTGCGGGCCCAGGTCAGCGGCAACTTCCCAGGGGAGGTGACATCTGGGCCATCCCTCCAGGGGAGCAGCATGCCAGGAAGTCGGGGGCACTTTCCAGTCCCCTGGAGGGAACAGCAACACTGAATGTTGTTGCATCAGAGTGCCCAGTGACGGGCATCAGGACTGTAGAAAGAGCCCCGTGCTATGTCATTGCAGTCACCCTTTGTACTGCAAGGTGACCTTAGTACATCCTTTTGAAGGCAGTCCCTTGCCCCGAGTCTGGGTTTCAGTCTGCATACATTTCTAGGGTCCCCTTCGCAGTCATTATTGAAAAGAAGGCTGATGTTGGGAGTAGACAAAGGGAGCACATGGCAGAGGGGTCAGACTTGTGGCCATGGGCGGTTGAGGTGGGGAAGGAGTGGCCGGGAGGAGGGTAGAGCTGAGTCCCCACAGTGGCAGGTGCAGGGCGGGTGTCGTGGTTGGGAAGGGCTATCCCATCACCTGCACTTGTGTTGGGATCGGAGGTGTGTTAAATATGGATATTCTTTGCTTAGTGTGCTGCCCTTATTTTACCACATCTAATCCTGTGACGACTCCTGGATCCTGATTCCACAAGGCTCGGAGCTGCATGGCTCCCCCAGGGCATTTTCAGGAGCCCTGCCAGCGTCGGGAGGCTTGCTCAGACCCACCTGGTTCCTATCCTGCCTCCTAACACAGACACTTAAGCAACGAAAGATGACCCCAGGCCTGGAGTCAGGCTTGGGATGAACTTGCATGAAGAGACGCACTGATTTTCGGTTCTCCGCTTGTAGGGTTGATACCTGGAGGGCGGATAAAGCTGGTGCACAGCACTGTGGTCCGGCTGAGTGACAGGTATGACCCTTACTCTGAGCTCAGTCCCCCATCACGAGCCTGTCCCCCACAGGAGGGGTGGCCTTGGGTAGTTGCACGCCTGCACGGTAAGTGGGAGACTGGGGGAGGGTGAAGATCCCTCATTGTGCTCTTGCTAAATAGTTTATAATTAACGAGTTAGTGCAAAAATATGGTTTCTGAGTGTGGAACTAACATTTTTTCTTTAACATTTTTTCCATCTTATAAATTGTTACCATTTGACTATTTTTCATCCACTATTGATACAACCCTGAAGTTAAACATAATTAGATAAATTTCAGGAATGAGAAACATTAACATGAAAGTTTAATTCAGAAGTTTAGATTTGTGCTTTTACTGATACAACTTAATATGACATAAAAATTCTTATTAAACATACCAGTGTCGTTTGTGGTATTTACGTGCTCCATGTTAATCTGTTTCTGGAAGAAATCTGTTCTTGTCCCTTACGCAGTCAGTCGCTAACTATCAGCATGGAATTTACCCTTGAAAATTTTTATTAGCCTGACTCTGCCTCAGCCGGAATACCTGTGCGTTGTGCTAATGCGCGCGTACAGACTGTAAATCACCTTTAGTTGATTTAAGTATGCTTAACAAGGAATCAGCTTGTTTAAGAAGTCATCTAATACATTAACAGCCAACCAGCGGGTGGTCCCTGGGCCAGTGAGACCCCCAGATCTCCTGTAGGGACGCAGACAAGTAAACAGTAGTTATTGCAGGCTGGCTTCCTGTGTGTCAGAGGAATGGAGTTTAGTGGGCCGAGGCTTTTATGGTGACAGCAGACAAGTGGGAAGCAGGTTTCAGAATCGGGAAAGAAGCAGTGGCCTGTCGCATAGGGGTGATGGGGGGAGTAGCCAGCACGGTACCATCGCTTCCTTGTTTTCAAACAACCGTCTGTTCATTTTGTTGTTTTTTTCCAGCCTTTCCCATAAAGGTTACGAGTTTTGGGGGTACACACAAACACTGAATGTCAAGTTTCTGCCTTCAGACCCTAATCACTTTATTGTTGGCACCAACATGGTAATAGTTAAACCTCTTCCTAACTTGTTCTTCTTTCCTAGAGTTGCTTGATAAATATCCTCATTAAAGACTGTTACTGTTTGCTTTTATTATAACATTGTTTAAATTGTTTCAAGACTAGCAGCTTTATGCAGCCCTGTCCCTGGCCCTCTTCTTGGGTTACTAGGGTGTGATAAGCCACGGCACCAGGCATGACTGGAGACTGTCGCCCAGACTGTTCAAACCCCAGCACCGTGGCGTGCGCCCCGTGAAAGTGAATGTGATTGATTTCTCACCGTTTGGAGAACCAGTATTCTTGGTAAGAAAGTCTGTCTTTAAAGCCCCAGCTCTGTTTGGGCAGCAAAGCGCTTGTCGTGATCTGCTGGAATTCTTTGGGTTGCTCATGGCCGGTGCAGCAGTGGGCTCGCGGGGAGACATCTGTGCACGAGTCACTCCTTGGCTTTCTCAAGGCCCTACCTGTGCAGGTCGTCCCACCTTGCTGCTGAATAGATCTTCCTAAAACCTTTGATTCCGACACAGTTTCAGTCTCACAGAAGAGTTACAAGAACAGCAGAAGGGTTCCTGCCCACACGGCACACACGTGTGCTCCCTCTGTGTCGATTTGCGTGCTATAACTGTCTGACAGGAAGCTGCAGGAATGGAGTCCGACCCGAACTGGTTGGGTGCTGGTTCCTGTGTCCTCCTGACATCGGCTTGTCAGCCCTTCCTTGCTCTTTGGTACAATAAGCCCAGAATCAGCCATTTCTCCAAGTTGTCCTGGCTGCTAGTAGAAAAACGAGAAACCGAGGTCTGGGCAGTCAGACGCGCTGGTTGTGCCGCACAGTGTCGCCACCGGAGGGCGCTCACGGCCACACCTGTAACTTGGGGTACCCTCCCACAGCGGGCAGCCGCCTCGCCAAAACGCAGAGCCGTTTGTGACTGCTGACTGAGGCCTCTGCTTTTTTTTGAGTATGTGAAGGATTAACTATATTGAGTAAAACAATTAAAAGCATCTCTTTCTAAGCTAAAAATTGGTCTTTTCTGAAGCAAGCTTTATTTTATGGAAACTCCAACCCAAGGGGCTATATGATTATATTATTGGTGCAAACATATGTAATTGTTTTGTGGGTTTTTTTCAAAGATTTTATTGGGAAGGGGAACAGGACTTCACTGGGGAACAGTGTGTACCTCCAGGACTTTTTCCAAGTCAAGTTGCTGTCCCCTCAACCCTCAGCCGTGGAGGGCACAGCCCAGCTCCAGGTTGTCCATTTGCCCTTGTTAGTTGCAGGGGGCACAGCCCACCATCCCTTGTGGGAGTCTAGGAGTCGAACCGGCAACCTGTGGTTGAGAGCCCACACTCCAACCAACTGGCCCATGTGCACTGGCTCATGTGGGAATCGAACCGGCAGCCTTTGGCATTAGGAGCACAGAACTCCAACTGCCTGAGCCACCGTGACAGCCCCATATGTAATTGTTTTTAAAAGTGGCTTATTTATATCCATGGAGGCAGTCTGAATAACTTATGCTTTAATCAGCGAGACTGAACTTTGTTAAAAACACCTATTTTCATATTCATTGAATACTAGCCGTTTTGGGAAGGGGGGCAAAGTGTATCAATCTCCATGGTGAGTGCTCATCTTTGCATTTTGGGAGGACAGATTTAATGTTATAATTTAACGTTTGGAAAACAAAAAATGAACCAATTTTGTTTTGCCGTACAAACTAGAGAAAGCTAACGGTCTGAAAAGTTTCCCTGACTGCTGAGATTGGATAAACAGAAAAAAGAACCAGGATGAACAGTCTCCCCACTTCTACCCCCACCCCCACCCCCAGGCCGGCTGTTCTGATGGAAGCATCTGGCTACACCAGCTGACGTCCGAGCACCCTCTCATGCAGTGGAGCGACAGCACCGGTGGCCACGCCGTCACAGGCCTGCAGTGGTCCCTAACGAGACCAGCCGTCTTCCTGGTCCAGGATGACACTTCCTGTGTTTATATTTGGGACCTCCTGGAAAGCGATCTGGGTCCTGTAGCCAAGCAGCTCGTCTCTCCAGACAAGTAAGTGAGGCATCATCACGGGCAGTTCTCACACAAGCGTCACTGATGGTCTTTCTCACTTAATTTACACATAAGTTTGCTACACTTAAATTGTAGTTATTTAAATTGAAGTATTTTTATATTTATAAATTTAGTAATATTTTAAGAACCACTTTAAAGTGTCTTTATTTCATACGTAGTTTGGAATCGTCTGGATTAAAGAATTCATACTTTACTGTTTCTCCATCGTCGTCATTCTGTAAATAAAAGAAGAAACTGTGAGCTTCTTCGTTATGTTCGTTTACCAGTGTTACACGTTCAGTGTGTACTTGAGTGACAGAGCACACTCCTGCGTTCTAAGAAGGGCTGTTACATGGGAATCAGCAGGTCACATCCAGTCACTGCAGTGACGTCCCTGTGCCCCTAGTGGTGTCACAGTCACACCGGCCATGTGGTCTCTGCATGGATGCCTCTGGAACCCATTCATGCGAACGTGGGACGGGGCTCACCAGGGATGTGCTTTCAGTAATTCCTTGTCTTGTTTTACTAATTAGAAGTTGAAATATTTATAAAAGCTTTCATTATGAAGGGTTCTCTCTTGACCCCACTTTGTCTACTCGCCTATCTTTTTTCTTGATATTTTATATTCCAGTAGTTCTACTGTGAAGGCTTATAACCCGGGGAGGATGGTGGAACACCCGACTGTAAAAGTGTTCCAAAACAGAAAATAGTTTGGCAGAATGTTAGGGGCGAACTAACAAGACCTGAAAAAAATTAAGAATTGCAATTATGTAGTTCAAGTACTAGGTATATGTATTATTCAAATTATTAAAAAAATATATCATCAAAATTCAGACTGTGATTCACATATAAATACATAATATACATGCAGTTTATTCCAAAAAGCTTGTCAGTTATTTAATAAGAAAAGTAAATGTTCATCGAACTGCTGCAGGCACCGGGTGAACCAATCGGTGGGCTCTCGTCCTTGTGGGGCAAGATGGATAATGAAAGAACAAAGGCAAGCAGGTCCCACAGTGTGTGATGGGGATAAATAAGCAGAGTGGGGCCAGGACTTTGAGTAGGGAAGGACAGTCTGACTGACAAGGGGACGTTTGGGCAAAGACTAGGAACGGGGGTCTTGGGACAGGTCCAGGCCCACCAGTCCTGGGGCCGGGAGAAGCGGGGAGCAGCAGGCCTGGCCTGGTTGGTCAGTGTGTCCAGATCTCAGGAGGGCAGATGGGCTGAAGACCCGCAGAGCAGGGAGGCTGTCAGGCAGAGGAAGCAGAGAAGAGGCTTCGGAAGTGCTCTGGAACATTCGCCCTGTGTACCTCCTGTCTCGGTGGCTAGCAGCAGTGTTTGAGTTAAAGAAGTAATCACAGAAAGTGCTCACTGAATTTTCTCTAGCTGTAAAGAAAAGCAGAAGACACAACAGAGCTTAAAAGGCAGGCTTTTTGATAGAAGAAGACTGCAGTTTCAGAGTTGATGAAATGATAGTGGTAACTGACCCGCTTGTCCGCGGCCTGGAAGAGGGTGGGTGGTTGTCACACGGCTGCAGGTGCTGCTCTGGGCCGAGGAGGGGGCGGTGGCAGTGCCTGGAGCCCGGGCTGTGGTGTCCTCTTCTGCCCTCTTTGCTGGGACTCTGTCCGGTGCACAATCCCAGCCCATTTTCAACTGGGCAGCGATCGTACCGACTGGTGTTTCTGTGTCTATTTTAATGTTTTCAAATTGAGATGGTTTAGTGATGGGCTGTGTTCTTCTCATGCCTTGTGTCCCCAGGCCAGGGAAACCTTTCCTGTCTGACGCCATTACTGCTGTTTCTGAGTTTGAGGCCGTTGAGCTCCCACTGTGTCACCAGTAACTGAACGTCAGTGTTAAAGTGTCAGCTGTTGGTGAAAACCTGGACTTGTAATTTTTCAAGATTTGCTCGTTTGTGGTCTTATGAGGGTTGAGCTCTCACCTGCCCCCCACTCCGAACGGTGCCGTGGTTCTGGCGTGGACTGCAGTGCCTCAGAGGGGCCTGGTCAGCTCCCTACATGGCGAGTGCAGGCGCGGAAATGCGCTGTGGCCAGGGCCCGTCAGGGGTGCTTGGGTTGTGGGGCCCAGTTTACAGAGTAGCAGCAGGCAGGCAGGCCTGGCTGGGACTCTCCTGTCCTGCTGCTGTCTGGATGCCTCCAGATCCTGGCTCCTGTGCAGGGGCCGGTGGCCCGGGTGCTGTCGAGAAGAGGCAGGTATGGGGCCCAGCGGGGTCAAGTCTGGGATGAGCGTTGAGAATGGGATCCTGGGTGCCATGGGGCCCCTGACAGAATTAGGTGTAGTTGGGGGATGGAGGAGGTGATGGGGGTGACAGAACTGAGCCAAGTCTTAAAGGGTAATGGAGGTGACCAGGGGAAGAAGACGGGTGGACAGTGTCCAGAGAGGTGCTGGTGTGGGAACTGGGATCTGGGCAGCCTGTTGCCTTGAGGACATGGGGTGAGTGTTGGGTTTCTGTCAGCTGGGAAGAGGGGCAGTGAGATTAGAGATGGGTCAGGGGGAGGGGACGGTGAAGTGACACAGGCCGGGGTCCTGGCTGTTGGGGTGACTCCAGGTGACATGTGGGCATTGGTGATGGACGGTGTTGCTGTTGACGGGAGGAGCAACCCAGACGGAGAGGTCTGGAGCTCAGGGCATGGGGCGGGCTGGACAACAGGCGTGTCAGTGCCTGACCTCAGCCCTCAAGCAACGGTCACAGGCAGTCAGTCCAGCAGCCCTCCTGATTTCTGAGTCAGTTTTCAAAACCATTTCCGTAGATTTTTATGCGTTTATTGGTGTGCTAACCTTTCGTTGTGACTGTTACTGAAATCTATAGAATTTCTCTTCCTTTTCACACCTCCCTTGTTAGATAGAGAATCTGAGACTCACAATCACACAGCTGTGCTTGTTGCTTTCAGGTTGGTGGCCATGGCGGTCGTGGGTGAACCGGAGAAGAACAGCAGTGGCTTCCTGGCCCTGGTGCTGGCCAGAGCCTCGGGTAGCATGGACGTCCAGTTCTTGAAGAAGGAGTGGGTGAGCCCAGTGGCTGACGAGCAGAGGAGGCTGCAGCTGCTTCTGCAAGAAGCTGTTTAGGGCGAGCCTGGGTGCTGTGGAGACGGCCAGGCTGCGAAGGACCAAACGCAGGAGGCTTGATGACACAGCGCGTGCTTTCTGCCTCGTGAGCGTGTACACTTGTGTATATAGGACACATTCTGTACAGGATTCATTTTATGAGTGTGTCCCTCCAGTATTCCTAAGAAATAAATTACTAGTTTTGAAGAGAAACAGCAGACATTTTTAGTGTATTCTGAGCTTCAGAGGAAATGTAGTCCTGTCCAGTATGCTCTTTTCTGAGAATATTTCTATTTATTTTTAGAACAGCCTTAAAATATTGTCAAATTTATTCTAGATTTTAAGCAGTCCACCATGAAGATGTACTTGAATGAACAGCTGTCTTAGCCGTGCGTAAGATGACACACACACGACTTTTTTCCGAGCAGAGGCTTTTCTCTGCCCTTGTTTGTCACTGACCCCCGAACACCTACTGCAGCGATTGGTACATACACAGGGCTCAGGTCTGTGTTAAACAGATGATCATCTTGTTCCTGTTTCCTCTTCATCTCCCTAATACTCGTGACAGAGTCACATCAAAGCGGGAAGTCTGCGGGGCCCTGCTGTTAGTGAATGAGCACATCCGCCCTCCGTCTTTTCTTCTTGCTTGTGACCTACTTAACACCTGGCCTAGAATAAAGATGGACATTATGTTTGTAGGCTTTTACCTTTCAGATTCCACTGTACTGAACATCGGCATTGTATCTTTTTCTTTTTCTTTGGACCGCCTGTTTGTCCCCGTGTGACCCCGGCGTCCCCCTTAGCACCTGGCTGGTGCTCCTTCCTTCCTTCGCTGACTCCTTGTTACCGGGAGGCAGTTTGCTTGGGCTCAGGTCCTTGGAATGAGATGGACGGGTTCAAGGGCACTGTGTCATGCATGCCACTAAGTCTCTGGCTCCGTGTCATGCCCTGAGCTTGTGACACATTGTCAGGAACTGCTTTTAATGGTACATGTGGCAATACAAGTGTGCCCCTCTTGGTTCTGATTAAAGATTGGAACCCATGTGACTTGCATGTGTGGTGGCCAGTGTTTTGAATCATGCCCAGAAGGTGTCACGAGAGGGTATCCTGTGAGGGTGAGGGGCCTGCATGTCGTCCTAAAGCCTTGGAGAGGATGACTTTCTTTGTGCTAAAATTCCCATTGTTTTTTTTTGATAGCCATCCGTGTGGTGGGTGAGATGTGAAGCTGTGCCTGTGATTTGTGGCCACTTGAGCGGGCTTCTCACCCTGTCACTTTCCCCGGCAGCCAGGCCAGGCATCCCTGCCTGCCTTACCCCCAGGCCCACAGCGTCTGTGAACCCTCATCGCCTACAACCCTGTGGATACTTGACTCTCCGGGGTTGGTGACACCTTCAGGCCGTCTTCAGAAAGGAAAAGGAAATGGGGGGAAAATCCAACATTTCCCACAGGTTAGGATGACAGAAGCAGAAAGAGGACTCCGTACACAGGCCCATCTGTGCTCCTACTTCCTGGCTTTCCCTTCGCCCTTCTAGCTCACGATTCCCTCAATCTGTGCCCACGCAGGGGTCCCCAAGCTGCACATGCGTTTGCCTCACATCATGCTTTGGAAATGGCCGTGCCTTTCCTTCTGCGAGGCTTCCAAGTGGGGGCTGGAGTCCATCTGGTGAGGGAAGGCTGGCTCTGCGACTTGCTGTTGCTTCAGACTTCTCTCGGATGTGTGGGTTCAGAGTGCATTTTGTTTGTCAGGGTTTTCTTCTGTCTGCTCCATCCTCAGCTCGGCGCCCAAAGAGGTCTGCCTCCAACAGGTGACTCCTTACCTGACGCTTGTTGGCCTGTTGGGGGTGGGCTTTCTGTTCTGATAGACCTTCTATGCAGGCACGCCCTGGCCTCCGTGACCCAGGGGTAGTCCTGCCCCGTTCACAGCCATGCCCTGCGCCCAGCCCTTTTCCTAACCCCATCCCCACCAGGAACCCTGGTTTTATAACTTCCCTCCTGGCTATGTGGTCATCACCAGTGTTGTGAGGGTGACAGGAGCTGCCTTCCCCAGAGGTTAGGGCTTGCTCTGGGGGGAGACAGGAGGCAGGTCCAGGAAAGAAGCCTGCAGAGGTGGGCCCCTACACAGATCACCTGGCCGTCGCGGCCAGCGCCTGCCCATGTCCACATGTCTCCTGGCCCCGGGGTCTCCCCAGCCCACCGCTGGCCTTGTTGGCTCTGCTTAGAGCCTGGGCGGCTGCGCGGGTCACGGCCCGTGCGATGTGAGAGCGTGGCCACACGGGGGCAGCAAAGTGCTGCCGGCCCCGGGCTTGTGGCCAGAATTCCAAAAGCAGACGCGCGTGCCAGGAGCGATACAGGTTTTGCGTTCCCAAATCACCGTTTTGCAAATCAGATTCACCCTTTTGCAGAGCAAAGTTTTCACAAAAGCGTTTTCTTAATCTTTGTAATAAAAATAAACCCAGTGTTGTTATTGTTAAAATTAAACATCCTATTACATGCATTTCATAATAAACATAAAATACTTAACATCAGAAAACAATTCTTCAGTGGGGTTCATCATTGGAGAGTACGGCGGTAGAAATAATGAAGCGTGTCTCGTGTGACTCACAAGATCGCGTACTTCCTGGGCTCTGCGGAGGCTCACGTTGTCCAAAACCAGCCACGCTTCCTGCTGTAAGAGTCTCTGAAGAAATTCGCAAAAACTATTTGAGGTAACCGTAGAATGTGCGATTACTTTGTGCCACACCATTCCCTGAATGTTTATTGCTGCAATTAGGGAAACATTTCGTCCTCTAACCATTGGCACGGTCACACTTTCCATCACGCCTTCCTTTTTCAAAAATTAAGTTCTGCAGAAGAAACATTTTGGCTGATCCATCAAACCATGAACAGTTAGTTAGATGTTCTTAATCATTCGGTTGCAAAAATTGCTCCTACACATTATTTTATGAATATGTACATGAAATTACCAAGAGCAGCGACGTACATTACATATGAAGCTATAAGTAAATAAGCATTTCTGATGTTAGTTTGTTTATTAAATACATGCAATAAAATGTTTAATTTTAACATTAACAACATTGGATTTATTTTTGTTACAAAGATTAAGAAAACATTTTTGTGGACAAATTTGATCCGCAAAAGGATGAATTTCATTTGCCAAAAGATGAATTTGGAGTGCAAAACCTGTATCAGAACCATTGAGGAGCGTGTGTTTAACATCTTAAAAGTATGTTAAGCAGTAACATGCTAAAACCCGGCAAGTGTAGGGAACACGCGGGACCGTGCACGTCTCACTCCCCACGAGTCCCCAGGACCCACGTCCCGGAGTATGGAGCCAGCGCCGCGCGACCCAGTGGAGCGGCCCGGCCCGGGGGCCCGCCCCATCCTGACTGGATCCCCGCGTCGCCCCTAGGCCCACAGACGTGGACGGACCCGTGTCCGCGCCCGCGCCCGGCGGCGTTCCGCAGCGAGACCCGCCAGGCCGGCGGCCACACGGCCCGCGCTCCCCGGGCTCAGGCCGGGGGGTGGGGGGGGAGTGGGGGGGGAGGGGGCGGCGGCCGGACGCCGCGCCGCGCGGTGACGTCTCCCGCAGGCCCCGCCCACCCCTCAGGGCTCCGCCGTTCTTCCCCGCAATCACGTCCCAGGCCGGGCCCGCCCGCCCTGCGTGGTGCGCGCCCCGAGCCCAGGCCCCGCCCGGCGCCCCGCCCCGCCCGCCTGCGCGCTGACGTCACACGCCGCCGCGGGCGGAAGCGCGGGCGGGCTGGACCGCGGCGCCGTCCCCTCAGAGGGGCGCTGGCGCGCGGGCTGAGGCGCCTCGGCCGGCACGGGACGCGCTCGCGGCGCGGCGGGCGGCTGGCGATGAGCGACGCCCCGGCCCCGGGCCCCGAGGCCGGCGCCGCCCGGGCCGAGCCGGCCGGAGCGGCGCCGAGCGTGGACGTGGCGGAGCTGCTGGCGCAGCTGGCGCGCAGCTTCGCGCTGCTGCTGCCGGTGTACGCGCTCGGCTACCTGGGCCTGAGCTTCAGCTGGGTGCTGCTGGCCCTCGCGCTGCTCGCCTGGTGCCGGCGCCGCCGCGGCCTCAAGGCCGGCCGCCTGTGCCGCGCGCTGTTGCTGCTGGAGGACGAGGAGCGCGCCGTGCGCCTGGGCGTGCGCGCCTGCGACCTGCCGGCCTGGGTGAGTGCGCGGCCGCTGAGGGGCGGCGGGCGGCGGGCGGCTCCCGGGAGGGCGGCGCTGCTCGGTCGTCGCGCGTCGCAGTCTTTGGAAGGGCCGCGGGGGGCCGGGGCGCCGGCCTGCGGGCGGGTGGGGGCCGCGGCGGGGCGTCCTTTCCCCGGCGAGTCTGCGCGCCCCTCGGCTGTGCGGCGCGGAAGCGCGGGCGGCGGCACTGCGTGTGCGGCGGCCGGCGCGTGTGGCGCGGGGCGACGTGGGAGAAGCACGCAGGTGGCCGCGGGAAACGGGCGTCGGGGGCGGAGGGGGCCTCGGGGCGTCCGGTGTCGGCGCCGCTCCGGCTGGGGGCGCCGGCGGGGCCCTGCGCGCCGGGCACAGGCGACACCGGGCGGCCGCGGGCCGAACTGCACAGGCGCCGGCGGGGCCCTGCGCGCCGGGCACAGGCGACACCGGGCGGCCGCGGGCCGAACTGCACAGGCGCCGGCGGGGCCCTGCGCGCCGGGCACAGGCGACACCGGGCGGCCGCGGGCCGAACTGCACAGGCGCCGGCGGGGCCCTGCGCGCCGGGCACAGGCGACACCGGGCGGCCGCGGGCCGAACTGCACAGGCGCCGGCGGGGCCCTGCGCGCCGGGCACAGGCGACACCGGGCGGCCGCGGGCCGAACTGCACAGGCGCCGGCGGGGCCCTGCGCGCCGGGCACAGGCGACACCGGGCGGCCGCGGGCCGAACTGCACAGGCGCCGGCGGGGCCCTGCGCGCCGGGCACAGGCGACACCGGGCGGCCGCGGGCCGAACTGCACAGGCGCCGGCGGGGCCCTGCGCGCCGGGCACAGGCGACACCGGGCGGCCGCGGGCCGAACTGCACAGGCGCCGGCGGGGCCCTGCGCGCCGGGCACAGGCGACACCGGGCGGCCGCGGGCCGAACTGCACAGGCGCCGGCGGGGCCCTGCGCGCCGGGCACAGGCGACACCGGGCGGCCGCGGGCCGAACTGCACAGGCGCCGGCGGGGCCCTGCGCGCCGGGCACAGGCGACACCGGGCGGCCGCGGGCCGAACTGCACAGGCGCCGGCGGGGCCCTGCGCGCCGGGCACAGGCGACACCGGGCGGCCGCGGGCCGAACTGCACGCACGCGGTCGCTACCGGCCTCCAGGAGCCAGCACACTTGGCTGGGATAGGACGGGGTGAGTCAGAGATGCTCCTCCTGGGGGTTTCCTCTGCGTGGTGTTAGCCGGTGACCCATCGTGTTCATCTCACACAGTAAGGAACTCATCTTTTCTCCAAGCTCCTCACTTGTTTATTCTACATTTGTGCTTGTGCGCGCATCACACACGTGTGTACTTAAACACGCCGCATTGGAACGATCCACACAAAACTAGCACTGGTCACATCCGACAGAGGCGCTAGGAGTCGGCTTTCAGGGACGTTGTGTTACTTTCATAATAAAACCCGGGAATCACACTTTCTGGAAGCATGCCCGCTGTTTTGCTATAGTCGTAGCAAAGCAACAATAGAAGAAGCCAGGCCTAAGTTCAGATTTCTGCATTAGTAGGTTTTTGAGTTTCGCAGTCCATGCTTAGGTTCTGGGGCTCTGAACTTTGGGCTGGTATTTGCTTTGCATGAGACGTATTTGCAGAGATTTTCATGACGTGTCATTAACAACTACGATTCATAGCAGGGCTGGAAGCGTAGGAAAATTTGAACTGATGTGGTGCTCGCTTCCAACCCCACTTTGGGATATGTTCACTTCACGGTTTTTCTTCTTTTTAGTTAGTAAAGTGAAAATTTAAACAGGATATGGGCCCTGTCAAATTAGACTATGGGTGAAGAATATTGAAGAGTTTTTGTAGAGATGAATAAGAACAATTTTCCATTGCTGTTTTCATTTATTTGAAAACTTAGATCTTGGTGGGGTGAAGTCTTCCACTGAAAACCAAAACCTTTCCTGATTTTTCTTCTGCCAGTAAATGCTGACTCTGGCTGCAAATAAGTAGCGACCCAAACCTGTCATATACAGTATTACTCAACTGTTTTGACAATTGGTCTTTTATTACTCTGATACTTTGATGATTGAGATTTAATGCTGTTCTATACTATGGCACACAAGCTTTTCTTTGGGAAAGCTTTATTCTCATGGTTGCTCTGGGAAGTTCAGAAGAATTTAACTGTAACCAAATTTTAATATGTGTAGACTAAGAAACAAATGAACAAAAGAGAAGAATACACTGTAAAGGAAAGGGCAAATACTTGCTTTTGTTCTGAGTGTTAATCATTGACTTACACTTTAATGAAGTTTTGTGAAGGCTTGTAACAAAATAGTTAGTGTAACTAAAGCAGGAATCACAGTTTATAGTTGCAACTTTGGCACTTAGATCCTGGCACTCTCATGTGCTTGGGAAAGTGTCCGAGTCCTTATGGCGCTGACGGGGGAACGTGGGCTTCTGTTTGTGCCTACACTGCTGCTGCAGTTCAGGGGGGGGGAAGAGGACTGTTGAGTATGGCACTGCTCACAATGTGAGGAGGTCGAAATGCTTCATTAAGTTAGAACAGAAGGTCCCAGGGTTGCTAGACAACAAGCAGTAAATATCTGTGTTTTAGTTTAAACAATGGATTGCAAGTTAGGATATACGCATCCATCAGCTTGTATGCTCTGGTTTTGGTAATACAAACTTCTGTTTTCAATGAATATTCATTTCAAGATGGGAGAATATAGAGCTAGGACTGAACTATAAATAAATAAATACATGAATTGAAAATATGTGTAATATATTTATATTAAACAAACGTAGTAAATTATATAAAGTATAATATGTATTTGTAAAATATAGATCTGAATCCTGTGAAGAACCAACTATGAAAAACTGGCTAGTAATTTGGTGTTCTTGTTAGGCCTAGTGAGCCTCTTATCTTTTCTGTAAGTTTTCATGATTACATTGTCACAACATTTAACCTTGAATAGTATCAGAGACATTATGAATATACTATAAACCATTAAATTGTATACTTTCAATGAGTGAATTCTATGTGAATTTTATCTCAGTAACACTGAGATATACTGAGGCATTGAATTTCTTTTAAAAACAAAGAAGTGAAAAAGGTGATAAGAAATAATACAAAGTAAGTCGTAAGTACCTCCTTGCTTATGGAATTCCTGCTAAAACTGTTGCAACTTTTAAAAATTGTTGTTCCAACTTAAATTTGGAGACATTTACATTTTAAAGAATGTTTAGTGAAAGGGGCGGGCTTCTGAATGGCAAACATTTCTAGGGAAGTATTTTCACCTTAAACCTAATGTTACTATAAACATTGATGTGTATTGGCTAACCACATTCTTACTGAATAACACTAGAACTCATGCTTCGTAGATAGAAACACCTTAAATGTGTGTTTTTCTGTGAGTTATTCTCAACTCTTACCTTCCTTTCAGGGTATTAGTACATACTGATCATGTCTGTGGGAGAAATCTAGCCTATTAGATGCATTCCATCATAGCATGAATTTAGAATATACTACTTGTGGCCTGTTGCCTTTTGTTTTGTTAAATCATTATCTTTTTTAGTTTCCGTGACAATGCTGCCTCAGATGACTTTTCTTCCTGCATTTAGACATCTAAGGACCCGCTATGTATGGAAGTGTAATAGGTCATTGTGTCCTCATGTGTAGATAGAGGTTGGGTGTGTTGCCTCCACGTGAGTGCCGTGGTGGGTTAGCAGACAGGGTGGGAGGTGGACAGTGGTGAAGGGTGCCTAGAAACTCACTTGTGGACATTTAAGAGTGGAAGGGCGCAGCCTCAGAGTCGGTGGGAACAGCAAGACAAAAGCACACATTGGGAGGCAGTGTCCCATCCGGAAGGAGATGATGGGAGGTGGCGCCTGGCTCATGACTTTCGTGGACCCATGGCTGAGCAGTAGACGTGCTGGGACTGCTCTGGCCTTCCCAGGGAGCCCAAGCTGAGCATAAACATAAACACGGCCAGCGCCTAAAGAAGGAGGAGAGAGTGACGTGTTCAGAACTAAGCTTGTGAAATCAGAACATGGAAACCCCTGTGCAGTGCAGTGGTGTTCTCATCTCGCTTCAGCTGCCAGACAACTTGCAGCCAAGATTAGTGCTGGATGGTTGTGCTCTGCACCAGTGACTCACCTGCAAGTGCCCGTCCATCTTCCCGCCAGTAACTGTGGCTTTTACTCCAATGATCTTGCTGCGCCTTAATGACTGACTCATCCCGTGTTCTTTTGGAATTGGGTGGGGCACTCTTCTTACATAAACAGTGCCAGTCGTTGTCTTTTGCATGGAACTACTTTTCTACTTAACACGTTTTACTTATAGATTGCTCATGGTCTTTCTCCTTGTCGCTGAATTTTCTTCATTTATTTTTCTTAACTGTTACAAAAATCCTGTAATTTATTTCAAGGAAACCGTTTATTTTGGTAAATTTTTCTTAGAGTCGATAACATTTTAAGGAGCTAGCCCAGCTTATGTGTAGGGATTACAAACAAGCCTTTACTGATTCATCTGTTCACTCAGCCTACATTTATTAGAGGTACACTCTGTTCCAGGTACTGTGCTAGGTGCTAGAGACACAGACGTGAGTAGGACGAGGTGTTGAACTCAAGAACTGAGAGCCGGTACTAACACAGATCTACGAAGAATACTCGTGTTAGTCGTAGTGTATTGGTAATTCTTTAAAAGTAAAAGTAATACTACTCATTTTTCTTTAATGCCGGAAAATCGTTTATTCAGGAACATATGGTTTAAGATTTTAAAGTTTTCTAGACTCACAACTACATATGGAAAAATGAAAGGTAAACCTTTCTTAGACCTTTCAGGTTGTGCAGTGGTATGTTCATTTTTCAAAAAATTACGCCATTAGAGCATTTTGTACATTTACTATGGTAATAAATAGCTCTTTAAATCAATTTTATTTTAAAACAAAGACTTTATTGATGAGGATTGAAACTTTCCTGGTGTTTGTTGACCTAGCTATGCATAAAAGTCCAGTTTTGTGCTCTGCTGTCTCTGCCTGCTTGGTGGTGCTTTGCGGAAAGTGGTTTTACGAGGACTCAGCGCACTCGTCTGAGACCTGCGGTTCAGTACCGGGTGTCTTTGGAGTGGAGAGCATGCAGATGGCAGTATGGAAGCAAAGTCACAGCAGCTCAGCGTGAGTGTACGGTGTGTCCGCACAGTAGTTTCCTGTTTCAAAGAACTCTTTTTGTGCCTGGGGTCTACACTTGAGAGTTATTGATGACCACACAGAGGACAGATGTGGAAATACTAACGTGACAATGTGCTTTGTATTTCGTCTGTTAAGTCGTCCTTCACCTTGACCTTTAAGTGCTTTTGTTTGTTCAGTCACTTAGTGAAGTTCTCTTTATGTTTATTTTTAATGAACCTGCCGTTGGGTTTTTATTCATTCTGTTATAATTGGACAGGTTTTAAAAACATAATTTTTCTGGCATGAGAAGAATGCATACTCATTGTAGAACATTTCAAGCTTTGGAGAAGAAAGGAAAAAAGTCACCTGCAGTCCCACTAACTAGTGATAACCATTGTAACATTTGGTGATTTTCTGAATCTTTAATGTGTGTGGATGTGCCTGTGTGTTAGGTGTACCTTCGCCTGAAGGGGTACATTGTGTGCTTGTTGTTGTTCTTCAGACGTGACTTTGGTTACTGCCATATCATCCGTCTTCAGGGAGTACTGTGCTTTATTTAAATGGTGTCTGATGGACAGATTCAAAAAACGACACTGTTAGCGAGCATATGGTGAGAAAGGATAAAACTGGAGTTTGAGATACTTAATTTTTTGCTCTTTTCAAGTTATGAAAGAATATTTGCTCGAGCTATTTATCAGATCTGTCCAGGATACATTAACTGTTTTTGAACCCATGAGAGTAGCATGATAATTTTATAAACAGGAATCTAGCTAGGGAGGGCAATGTTTGTTTCTAAACGGTGTGGTGTTAAAATCACATGCCTGGTAGATTTACCCAGGTCTCTGCTTATGTAAATAACCTGTAGAAGTAAAGCATTCTTCCCACGTGGAGTCATAGCTTTAATAGCTTTTCTTCTTTTGCTGAGTTGGGATATTAAAGCTTGTTAACAGGTAGAATATTTTAAACTGAAGTAGCACAGAGTTGTGATGGTTACTTTGGAGGTTGCTGAGAAGATTCACTTGTCGCTGGCTTTGTCTGAAAATAACCGTCTATGTGACTAGTGTCAGTGCCATCCGGCAGCTCGGTCACAGAGTGGGTGCTACTGTCACATTGGGGGCTCCCCTCTTGGTGCCAGTCTGACACGTGATGGCCTAGTTGCTTAGGTACACGCCCATCTAGTGATGTTCATGTCTGAGACCCTTCCTGGCCCTGTGTGATTGGTGAGTCTGTTAGAACCTTAGTTTCCCCATTATCAGATGGACATTGAAATGAGCCTGACCCCAATGTGCTTACGAGCATGGGAGGCTGGGATGAGGGTCATGCTGTGTGAGGGGGCTGAGTGGCTGATGTTCCCCCTTCCAGTGTCTTGCTGCCTGAGTCACTTCTCTTACCCACCTTGCCACCTCCTACCCCCTACAACTGGAGGGGGCACATGAGGCATAGAGCTTCTCCTTGTTTCTGTTTCATTGCAGTTTGTTTATTTTTTGTTGCTAAAATTTTATCTACCATAATGCTTTGTTAGTATTCACAGTCGAAAGTGTTCCTTACCATTTCTCTCTCTCTTTTTTCTTGTACACACTTAAAATATACCTACAGAGCCCACATTATTATCCCTCATCCTCGCTGCTGCTTCTTTCTTAAATCAAATGCTGCCCCGAGGACATGGTTCATCTTTGCTCCGCTTGCTGCAGCTGCCCTGATGCAGTGATGGATTATGGATGGAGGATGGATGGATGGATGGATGGATGGAGGGTGGATGGATGGAGGATGGATTGATGGGAGGGTGGATGGATGGAGGGTGGATGGATGGAGGATGGATGGATGGGAGGGTGGATGGGTGATGCATGAATGGGTGGGTGGATGGGTGATGGATGGATAGTGGATGGATGGATGGTGGATGGATGGATGGTGGATGAATGGATGGATGATGGAAAAATGGTTGGTGGATGGATGGTTGGTGGATGGTTGTATGGATTGATGATGGATGGATGGATGGATGGATGACTGAAAGGCAGGAAGGATGATGTTGACCTCCTGACTGGGACGGTGTACTATAATTGTGTAAGATAGAGCCATTGCTAGATGCCATGTCCTTCTCTTGGCTGTGATGTATTATTGTGTGGTCACTGTTACTGAATGACAAACAAGTATAAAGGGGGAAGTACCGAAGTCTTAGTCTCAAAATCCAGTACAAATAAATGATTACATTCAGGAAAAAAGTCCTAATGTTTTCAAGTGCCTGATTATTTACTGTTTTTCATTGTGTACAAATAATGGAATAAAAGGAGAAAACAAGTAGCTTTTAAGTTGGTAAATGTATCTGACTTAATTCTCATAACTCTTGAAATATTTACTATCTGTGTAAGAATGAAATTAAGCTCTTAGAAGTATATAAACCTATTCCTTGAAAATGAAAAATTCACAGTAAAATTTCAACCATGATGTGATTTCTGAATCCATGTAGACGTTTGATATTCCTGTCAGTTCTGTAATTCTAAGGGCTTTGAGAGTTCAAAGTCTCATATAGTTTCTTTTTTTTAATAGTAGAACAAAGCTGGAATGATTTCACATAGTATACAGAACAAGTGTAATTAATTCAGTACTACAATTACGTATCTATCTCTTAGTCCATTCCAGTGAAAACATAAGCATGTAAATTTGAATAGTAGCATTTGATTTGAATTTAAAATAAACAACCAGATTGTCTATGTGTTTTAGTAAAGGAGATGAGAAGACATGTTTCCTATTCTTGGACTCAATTTGTGAGATTGATATAACGTATGCCAGAACTTCAGCTTTAAATCAAGATTGTCAAATAGTTTACTTGTATGACCTTTCTTTTAGCAGTTACAGAAAAAATGTCTACATGACTTTAGAATTTTAAAAAATATGCTTCAAGCCTTTTCCAAATCTCCATAGACATGCTATACATAAGGGTTTATTTAATAATAAATCCTTTGACATTAGTATTTTGGTGAATGGATATCTAGTTGTTCTTTTGGGTAGAAATTCTGATGTGTCCCTGTTTTTCCTCTGCCAAGTGTTAGTCCTGGCTTACGTTCTCTTATCATTCCATGCAAGCACTGAAACTTAAGTCCCCGGTCAAAAATAAGTGTATCGATAAAGAGTGTATCTAACATCGCAGATATGTTATATGAAATTACAGAAGACCTCAGTGTAAAAATCCTTTAAAGTATACATTCTTTCAGTGAATTAGAGATAAGGATTGGTTTTCAAGTAATTTTGGACAGCTTTGTTAATTTTAGAAGGTATGCTCGGATACACTGGGCTTTTAGATTTTTATTTTACTGGTTCTGATTTACAAAAATAGGTACTGGTCATTCATATAACAAAGAAATAGTAATGAATTGTTGAAGATAAACATGCTTTAAACAAGCACTTGTCAGAAGCGGTACATAAATCTTTTCCCTCTCTGCCACCTCTGCCACTCCTGAGTCCCAAGGAGCCTCACGTCCTTAGAGCTGACCTCTGGCCCAGGCTGTGGCTCTCCACTGTGGTGTCAGCCATCGTTCCTTTTGGCAGCAGCCAGTTCTTATGTCGAACTGTTAGAATTTGAGACAACAGAAGAAAGCAACAAGCTTCCCCTAACTGGTAGGTTTGTGGTGAGCTCATAAGGGAGGGCTCCTGGTTCCCACCGGTGGTTTCAGGTAGAGACGGCGCATACGTGCCGCTGCGGCTTCCCCAGTGAAATTTCTCATTTTCCCTCATGTGAAAAGCACCTAGGGAGAATTTTGACACTGTCTTCTGGTAGGAAAATGCCTTAAACAGTTGGATTTTGCAGTCCTGTCGATGTATTTTAACGTCTTTGTAATGACGTTGTTTTTGGTGCTGTATTGAGTCTCAGTCAGTCATCCGAAGCCAACCCAAACCACAGAGGAAGTTAGGATGTGGGCTGTGAAACAGATTGGCTGCTTTATTTACTGTGTGAATTGATTGCCTGCTTTTTATGTAGACAAGAAACAGAGAAACCCAGTTATTTTGTGTGATTTCTTGTTACCATCCAAAGGTGTAATTTGACTACCTGTTAGCATTTTATTACAGGATTGGCAAAGGTTCTTCTGAGAGACACATTCTCTCCCACCCTTTTAACCTTGTTATTAGCTCTCCTAATAGAAGTAGCTATTACCGTGTTTCCCCCAAAATAAGGTCTAACTGGAAAATAAGCCCTAGCATGTTTTTTCAGGATGACATCCCCTTAACATAAGCCCTAATGCATCTTTTGGAGCAAAAATTAATATAAGACCTGGTCTGATTTTTCAGGGAAGCATGGTAGGAGGAAGCATCCCAGTTTCTTAGAAAAAATATATTAAGATTTCTTGACCGTGTTTTTCCAATTTCCACACATATGAGCCTCTGGAAAAGATGAGAGACAGATTGGAATTAGGGTTTTAAGGAGAGAGAGATGGCTTACAGTAACCCTGTGGGAAATGATTAAGGAAGTTGAAATATGAAAAGATGGGGGTCACTTTCTCCTGACACGCTGACGGCTTGTCTGTAGGCATGCAGAAAGCCCCCTACGTGAGCGCCACAGCAAACAGGCAACATGTTGCTACGAGGCTTCAAGTTAAATTTTTAAAAATCCTTTTCTTTGGAAGTTTTGACCAACGTCAGTGTTTAATGCTGTCTCTCATGCTTTTTTCTCCCCATAATTATATAAGATGAAGGAATTGTAATGAGTTTCTCCATGCCCCACACAGATGCTCCCAGTCCCCTCCTATTTATCTCAGCGGGCCACACACATTGTTTTCTGTGTCTGCCATGACTGGAAAGCTCTGGGGGACAGTCCTGGAGAAGTCCGATGGATCCTGGCTCAGGAGTGAGAGCAGTTCCTGACACTCCTGCCTTGGGTCTACTCCTTCCATCACGGCTGCATGTTAGGCCCTCGGGCTCCCTTTGGTTGACTTGTGTGTGAACCAAAAATTTTCTGGGCAATTCTAACTCTCTGCGAGTCTTTTCCCCATTTTCTTCGATTTTAAGACTAATCCATGTGTAGACCAAACAATACTAAACGTTTGAAGATTTTTAGTTAGTATCTCAGGTTAGGGCTTTTTAATAAACCTGCAGCGCGCTTTCAGGCACAGGTGTGTGTTGATTCTTAACAGTTTCCTGAATACAGTTTCTCTTGTGATACAACGAATAAAACACAAGTGTCTCATGTTTTCTTAGAACCTATGGTCCTGTTGTCCTGGTCTTGCCTCATCTACTCTAAGTTTTTGAGTAAGTATTATTTTTAGACAAGGAAACAACTCCTGTGTAGATCTTTTCAATTTGTGGACTTATGGAGAGTTTGCCGTGTGGTATGGGGAGGTTGGTGACAGTCGTGCTGGGTGGCGGGGCGGCAAGGTCGTGACCTGCAGGGCCTCTGGCGCTGACAGACGGGGCTGTGCTCAAGAGGACACACTCAGAGCTGGTGTGCTAGGAAAATCAAGCGCCCTTCCCTGCCCCCCAAGATAGTGGAAGAGTTTTTCCACTGGAACCAATCATTGCTCCAAGTAAGCGTTCGGTGTTTCTTTTCTTTCTTTTTTTTTCTGAGCTAAGTGCCTAAAAGACTGCAGAAATGAGCACTGCTGAAATCCTCCATGGAATGAGGAAGAATATGAAGAAATGAACCTGATTGACCAGTTTACTATTTGAGGTTTCCTGACATTTGGTTTCTAAAATGATCATTTTATCCATTTATCTTTTGAATTTTACTTAAAGATATTAAATCATCAATGCTTCAGGTATAATAGATATGTATCTTCCTATTTTTCCCGACACTGATTACCTTATTCTAGCTTTTTTAGTAAGGGAATTTGTCGACAGCATTAATTTATGGTGCGTGTTTCAGTGCTGCTGTGGGATTTTCAGAGGCCTCCCACAGCCCGGTAACATACCTGCTGTAACCTGCCAGGACAGACCTGGGGTTGCCGGTGCTCAGTGCTGTGTGGCCTTTGGATCGGACTGTGAAGTCCCAACCTGAGCTGTCACAGTCTCTCCAACAGGAGTGCTGTTGGATGTAGACAGTTCTTTTATTTAACTTCAATTTTAAGTGTTATTCCATATTAGGTTTTTGATGGTCAGAAATGGGAAAAATATGATTTCATTAGAAAAGTTTAGCTCTGTATAAATTTGTTTTATCTATTTTATATTCCAGGTATAACAGGGAGGATGTTAGCACCCTCTGGGTCTAGTCCACTTACGTCCTCAGTGACCAGAGACAAATTAGTTCTCCTCTGGGTTTGGTAGATGGAGCCGTTAGTTGTTCAGAGGGTTGTTGTGAGGATTAAACGAGATAATGTAGGCGACACCCTGGCATACCGTTAATGTTCTGTCTTTGTATATTTAGTTCATTTTTTTCTAAACAAAACAACATTGGTAATATCAACGTCACATTAGAATCTAAAATAATGCCTTTATTCTTAAGATGAAAAAGGGATTTCTTAGGTAGTGTCAACTTAAATATAATCAAAATTTGAGCAATCACTCAATGATTAGTTCTAGTTTGTAGAAATAATATAAACTATGAAAACATTTTATGATTTGACTTATAAAGGAGATTTAGTGGGTGTTTTTTTTGTTGTTGAAAGATAGGATTTAAAACCAAATGATTTGTATTCATGCATTCCTATACGATTTAGAAACATGTTTTCTATTTTCCCTGTACATCCCAGTGTTTCTGTGTGATGTTTTTGCTATTTTAAATTCTGTTTTGTGGAACATAAGCAGGTGTTTATGAATATGTATTAGTGAAAAGCAGATTTTCAATTTAATGAACAGAATTAAAATTTTTAACAGATTTCTGTTCTTCAGTTTCCATATACTCTTTTTCTTTGGCACTTTGAAATCAGCACTGATGTTTCGGCTTCAGCTCTTACCATTCCTCCCATCTCCTAATGTAGCCAGAGTACATTGCATATGCCATTATTTTTGTGTCAAATACTCTCTTATTTGCATGCCAAAAACCAGCTAATTCTTTCAGGCCCATCGCATGTACTGTGTTCTTGCCGAATCTCTTATGGATTCTTCAAGGCAGCATCAGACCTCCTCTTGCCTGCATTGTCCTTCCCTCAGGCTGGTGGTCACCTGTCTCCATGCCAGTCCCCTCCACCCGCCTCGAGCTGCCCAAGCTCAGGAGCATGTCTAGTCCTGCGTCGCAGCCTAGCTCTGGGCACAGAGCCAGGCCCAAGTCACTGCCCGAAAAAGGCACTGCAGCCTGTTCAAAAAGAACAAACTATACACGTGCTATGGTAGATTAAGGAATGGCATGGTGATGGAAACTCAGTGACAGAATCAGAATTTGTACCAGTCAGACTGTTTCTGTTCTGGTGCATAACAATGAGAGGAGAAGCTTCACTGTTTCGTAAGTTTAGATTCTGTAGGTGATTCGTGGACTGGTGTGTGTTTTGCAGGAGCAAAAGGAAAGCTGTGTGGCGTTGCTCTGGCTGAAAGTGTGACAGGACGAGTAGGGGTTTGCTAGCACACTGGCAGGCCTGATCTGAGACGTTCAGTGCTTAGAGAAACCTGATAATGTCAGAGCAGGCAAATGTTTTCATTTGGGGACACTTTGAGGAGTCATTTATCATATTTAATCAATAAGGTGTTTGGCTGAATAGAGTTACGCTTTGCCTTTAAAACTTGATGTTTCAGAAAATGTTTCTTTCAAGTGAAATATGGATTAGATTACTTATGTCATGAGAGAGTCTTGTTTCTAAGTATCATTCTCTCTAATGCAGTTAAAATACAGCTTCGCTTATGGGAATTCTCTTCCCACAGAACTGTAAAGTTGTGCAGTGTATGAACCAGTTCCTTTGGTGGCTGCGCGGCACGTCCCATCTGGGAGTCCGTGGTCGCTCAGCCGTATGCGTGGCCAGTCGTGCTCTGCGTCTCTGCTGCTGCACACGCGTCACATGTTTGCCAGCCTGTCTTTAGGACAGAGTCTTCCAAGTGGGATTGATTAATTGCTGGGTCACAGGGTGGATGCATGTGGAATTTTGTCATCGCTACTTCATTACCGTAGCCCTCCCATGGGAAGGAGTGCGAGTGTTAAGTAAACCCATCTTTAAATTGGCCGCTTCTTAGTCGTGGGTGCAATACTGGGTCTAGTAACAGTGCTTTATTGTTGAGTTGTTATCGTGTTTACTGAGCTTTGCTATCAGCTGTTTCAGGACTTACTGCACTTAATCTAGAGAGTCTAGATAAATAGATCTCTAAAGACAAAGTGTTCTACTTCTGGCTGTTACCAATACCTCTTACATGTAAGGCATGTCGCCTGACTTTGAAGCTGTAATCTTTGGTTGGAGCGTGCCCTGCCGAGAACTAGGCTCTGTGGGCTCTTCCCACTTTGCTTCCACGCCCCTCAGGCACAAAGCCCTCAAGAGCACAGGCACACAAATCTGGCCTTTTATCTCCATTCTGTCACTTAGTAGAATCCGGTAAATTTGTCATGTTAATAGTTCCTATTTGTAGAGTTGTTGTAAGAATTAAGTCAGACAGTATATGTACATAGTTTCGCCCAGAACCTGCTGACTGCGTAGTGGTCCATACTCAGTAAATGGTGGTTACTTTTGTTGTTTCATAGAAGTATAGTTGGGTCAGAAGACTCTTGTTGCCCTCACTGATCTTCCAGCAACCCAGTTCAAGGGAGATTTCTTTTCTGTTGTCTGCCTTCCCTCATGGCCTGCTCCTCTGAACCTTTTGCATAAAGGGCTTTGAAGAGTGTGTGGCCTTATTGACCACCTTATGCCAGGATTGTAACCCTTTTGGTTTTCTGGACCCTGTGAATGTTTGGTGACTTGGTCTGCAAGCAGATTTGCACGCAGTTTTGTGCACATGGACTCCCGCACTAGACTCCAGCCGGGAGCCTTTCTGGGATAGGAAGTGGGTGGAAATCTGGATTGGTCAAAGCTTTCTCTGTGCGAGGTACAGTACTTGGGAACGTGGTTGTGGGCCTTCAGACCTAAACAAGAACTCAGTTCTTCAACGAAACCAAGGAATCTTAAAAACATGAAAACCACTGTGATCCCATTTTCCCTTCTGTAGAAGCAAAAAATCCTGGTGCACATAAACTGCAGAGAAGTAGTTTCTCTGAGGTGTGGAGGGTCAATAGATGGCTCCCCACCAGTTCTGAACAGGTACCGGCACTTCCACCCACTCGCTGGGAGAAGCTGCAGCCTGTCTGTCTGGCAGGACCTGAGGGTGTCCTGAGCCCTGGTTCCTGGGGGCTCAGGATCCGTGTGCAGAGGTGCTGTGCAGCCCCTGCCAGCCCACCGCCTTCTCAGCACACATCTCATGTCTGCTTTGCTGACGATTGCGTCACAGACTGCCATTAGGGTCACATGCAGTGTTTTGGTTGTTTACTGGCGATGAGGTATAAAGGAACATACCCTGTCACCTCATAATGTTTGGCGGAGAAGAAAGGATCTGACAACAGGTCAAAGGGAGGCTTCAGTGGCAGCCTCACGCCGTCTTGCTGTGATTTCATCAGAGGACACGACATTCGTACTCACCACAACCCGCTAGCCGAGGGCGTCCTGTTATCTGCTGTGCGTAACTGTTTATTCCGTGTGGACTTCCAGCACTGTGCTCAGATTTTATGCTTCAGATGACATTTTTCATTAGAGCTCAAAGAATGTACAGTAATTATAGTAATATTCTAACAGACCATTGAAAAATCGTCCCGAAGCCAAGCGCATACAGAGGTTCAGGAGCAGTGTCGTTACAGAGTGTGGCCCACTCTTTACAGCTGCATCTCTTTAGCACGCCTCTCAAAAGACAGTCACTTGTCTGTGCACGTGTGCAGTGCGCTGAGCGAGGGGCAGCTGTGGGCACACCATGGCTGAGCGTTACAGTGACGTGTGACACGTGTGGGATTGTGGAGAACCTGAGGGCAAGTGCCGGGATGGCGTGACTGGGTGGTGTGTGATGGGGGCCGTTGAGAGCCGCGTTGAGCTGATCGTAAGGAAGAAGTGGCAGCGAGGGAAGCAGAGACAAGGTCAGAGGTAGACAGCAGAGCCCACCTCTGTAGAGGAGCCATGATTTGAGCCTTGAAGTGGAAACCCCTCTGAACACATAGCAGCCGAGGGCCTGGAGGCCACGGGAGCGGCCCTGTTCCGGAGCTGGCAGCTTGAGGTGGTGCCGACAGTCACAGATCCCCAGAAAGCCAGGCCTGCAGAGTCCTTGGCTCTGTCACGTGCTCTGAAACTAAGAGGAGGAGCAGTGTGCACTGAAGGCGTCCCTGCTGTCCCCAAGTACAGGGTGCTCCGGGGCAGCCTGCGGTCCTGGCCCACCAGTGGTTGGTTGGATTCAGAGGGACGGGGACAGAAGGGGAGACCATCTATCTCCCAGAACATTGCTGCGTGGACCACAGGTAACACCTCCTGTAAGGCTTACATGCCCTGGAGTGGCAATCCGGTCACATTCCTGACCTGACTTTCAGAGTGCTGAGCTGCCTTACTGTAACGTAAAGAAATGGCGGGGTACAGCCTGCAGACGAATCGCACGTACTTAATTTTGGGACCTAGTCTGTCTAGTTCAGTGAGCCCTCCAAGTACCCCCCAGCCCCTCATGTCCTGTCATGGGAACGTGCATTCCTTTCAGCGCTCCAGTCCCACTCAGGTAGGTCACAGTGGGTCTTGGCCAGTGGTTGTCACCATCTCTTTGGTTTTGTCCCAGATGGATTCAAGCTAACTTAGAAAAACTTAGGACACTGTAGCCCACTGTCATGGTTCAGGCAAGAGAAAGGCTTTGCGTCCTGTGGTTTGAGGGTGCAGCCTGCTCAGGCACGGGACACGGGTCAGGTGGAGCCTGCTGTGGCTTCTCTGGCCAGGGACAGGCTGCTGCCAGGCCCCCTTCCGTGTTTTACTCTTAGGCGCCCAGCAGGAGAGGCGGAGTTGGTTCTCCAAGAACCTCTTCTTGGGACAACCCGCCCACCCCTACCCCTCCTTGATAACATTCCCAGGTCAGCCCCTCTTCAGGCAAAGTATGGAGCGGGGGCTTGTCTTTCACTGGCTGCAGTACGTGTTACTTAGGAAAGTGTGGCAGTTCCAAAAATCTGAACGTTTTTCAGCACGTGTCAGTCACCAGGACAGAACTGCGTGTGACCCAGTGTCCGTCTAAACCACAACTGTGGTTTTGGAACCTAGTTGTGGCCTAGATGCTTTTTTTTAGGATTGAGGGCCTCAGAGGAGAGCACCCTGCTCCAAACAGCTTCAGCCTTCCTGTGCAAGGGCGTTATATTTCAACAGCAAAGAAAATATGTTTTCACTTTTTTTCTAAAAGGCTTTCAGCTTCAGCAAACGCTTGTTTTCTCCAGTGGCTACGGGCTACTCATGAAGAAGTCTATTACAATACTCATTTGGGAGGGGGTGGGAGATGGTATGGAGAGGAGCCAAACCTGGAAAAGCCTCTCCAGCTGGTTTGGGCCAAAGAGGAAACACACAAGGAAAAGGCGGGGTTTCAAAGGCTTGGCGTCCAGGTCCCTGGGGTCCGTGATGACTGCAGAGTCCGTATTCCAGTGAGTGTGCTCTGGGCAGAGGCTTGTAGAGAGGGGCTGTGGCATTTGTTGGCATTGGATGTTTCTGCTTCCCAGTGTCCTTAGCATGTGAAGCTGGAGTGCCACATCCATTTGCCAAGCGTCAGGGCAGGGTGTTTTAAAGCGTTATGTAAACAGTAGGCCTACAATGAGAATACCAGTGGGCTACGTGACTGGAGTCAGTAAGTCGCATGTGTGTGTTTTTCTCTTAGGTCCATTTTCCAGACACTGAAAGAGCGGAATGGCTAAATAAGGTAAGAGTGCAGAGTCCTGAGTCCCAGACATCATGGGTATTAGGGGATGAGGTGCCATCTTTCCATATTTGGGAGTTGGGATGTTGACACTATGTGAACTCATTTGGACTTCGCAGTTGGCTTCTGCTCCCGAAAGAATGCAGTCATAAATGATTCGTTAGTTTGCTTTTCCAAACAGTGAAAACGGGATTTCTGCCCTGAGGGAATTAATGAGGCGTTCGTGGTTAGATCTTTGGCCTCTGTCTTCTTTCCTGATCAGCTACTGCTCACATCTACCGTGTGATAGTCGTTAAGCCAAGGTTTGGGGAACATTATGATGAAGAGGGAAATGACTCCCCAAAAACCTAGTGACAGAGAATAATCGTCTATTTTTATTTAAAAGGCTCTGTTTTTAGATCGGTGTACTTTGAAGTAGATCTCTTTTATCTCCGTATCCTCTGTGTTCTTAGAGCAGTGGAGTGAACAGTAATACTGGGAGTTAGTCCATCAGTAGAGAAACTCATCATGTGTATTAAGATTATACGGTTGTAGAAAGCTTTTAGCAATGAGTTGGAACCTCAGGATTTTCTTTCTTCCCCCCCCCCCCCCCGCAATCATTAAATGTGCTGATATGCTTAAATAGAACATTTAACCCGAATAACTAATTCCTGCAACATATTGGTTAATCAATAGTTTGTAAAACATTTTTAAATTTAAAATTGTGTTGAATTTTGCATAACAAAAAGGACCCTCTCCCCTTTAATTTTCAAAAATTCTGGTAAACTGTAGGGGCATAATTTCTCATGGTTTAAGTGCGCTTTGTGTTACAGCATTTTGTTTAACATGAGTTCTTTGTCCTTTCCAGACTGTAAAACATATGTGGCCTTTCATTTGCCAATTCATAGAGAAGTTGTTTCGAGAAACCATCGAACCAGCGGTGCGGGGAGCAAATACCCACCTCAGCACCTTTAGTTTCACGAAAGTCGACATGGGTCAGCAGGTCAGTTGCTTCTAAGTACCCTTGCTTGTGCACAGGGTAGAATTGCTGTGAAGACTTAAGGTGCCATGTTCACCTGTTTCAGGTTCTTTTCTGGAGAACCTTGCTCCCTGGGAAGGGGTGGCGGGTCTCCCTGCAGCTCCTCCCCGGCCAGGTCTAGCGCTGCGTGGGTGCCCGCACTGCGTCTGTTGGGCGTGCTCACTGCCCTCTTCTGCTCACTGTGGTCTTTCAGCTAGTTCAGGTTCACTGGCGGCGGGGGGGGGGGGGGTTCCCTTAGTTCTAGCGTGTCTTTCTATACCACACCCTCTGTCGGGATGACCTCTGTGTAGTTTTCAGCAATCTGGTTGGAAAGGGAGGTTGATACGTGAATTCACACGAAAGATTCGGTAATTGACAAAGATGTCTACAACAACTAAGGACTCCACTGCCGTCTTGTAGGCATCGCCTTAATGACATAGGTGAGGGGAGGGTAGATTTGTTCCGAGGATTATGTTACAGGCATACCTCATTTTGTTGTGCTTTACAGACAGTGCGTTTGTATTACAAATAGAAGGCTTGTGGCAACCCTGCATCATGTCCATTGACACCATTTTTCCAACAGGCTCAGGTGATGGTTAGCAATTCCTATCAATACGGTATTTTTAATTTAGGGGTGTACATTGTTTTTTGGCATATGCTATTGCACACTTAGCAGACTACAGTACAGTGTAAACATAACTTTTAGAGGCACTGGGAAACCCAAACCTTCACGTGACTTGCTTTATTGCAGCCTTCAGTCTGGACCAAACCCGCAGCATGTCCACAGTCTGCCTGTAGGTGCCAAGGAAAGCTGCTATTCCTAATGGCACTCTGGTGAAAGTCTTAGGACTACATCTGAATTAGTTAATCACGGCAAGTTTCCTTTTTTATTTTTTAAGTCACTGTTGACTATAATTAGCAACAGTTTAAGGTAACTGTTTTACTGAGGTGTGGTTGACATAAAACATATATTAGTTTCTAAGGTAACAATAAATGTTCAGAGCCCGGTACTTTATCACCCTCCGCAGTTGATAGGCAGTTAATGCCCGTACGGCAGAGCCAGACGGCACGCCATCACCGTACCATGTGGCAGGGTTTTCATGGACGTGGCTGAGGCGTGTGAGACCTGGTTGCTGTGTTGTGTTTGTCCCGGCAGGTCCGTTCCCGCCCACACTCTCCAGGTCAGTTTCCCCAGTGGGAGGCAGTCTCTGTGCCCAGACTCATGTCACCTGCAGTTACTGCGGTGCGGGCGCGTGCCGGTGTGTGGCTGTGTCCTCCAGTGCCAGTGGTGAATGCACAGGTGCCCGTGCTGTGTCCTTCTGTAGCCAAGATGGTGGCAGCAGATGGATACAAGTTAGAGTGCTGTGTGGGCATGATGCAGGGCGCAGGGCAGGAAATATTTCCGTTTTCGACATCCACATAAAATCTTTTCCTGCATATTCTTTTCACAACCCCTTAGCTGGTTCCCTTAAACAATGTGAAACCAACCTTAGCCAGAGGCCAGCTGTAGCCTGCAGGCCTCTACCCCCAATGTAGGCTTGCTCCTGCTGGTGGAGGCTGAGAGTTTGGAGCCCAGCCGGTTTGCTTTAGGACGATTTCGTTGATTTTCATCCCGTGCTTTAATTGAGCTCATCACTGGCGCACAGTGAGAATGTTGGGGGAGTGCTGACTCAGTGAAGGTGTGTTGTATCGATTGCACTGACACCTTCCAGGTGCCAGCGGACACCAGGGCCTGCAGAGCCCTGAGCTCTGTCCACACGGGGTGTCCGAGCTGAGTCCCTCAGGGCCCTCAGGGGGCTGTTCCTTAGTGCTGCTGGGTCATCTGGGGTGGGGCTGGCCTCCCTGCTTCCAGCCTGCCATCTGAGGATGCATTAGAGGAAGGACGCATTCTCGAAGCCACACATTGAACGAGAGAGCACTGAGTCCTGAGCTCACCTTCTCTTGTCCCTGCAGTGAGCCGACTGTGTCCTTTGTTGTCATCAGTCTGTACTGTCTGAGCTGGTCCCCTTAGGGGAAGCCCGGGACCCTGGCACAGTAGGGAAGGCAGCCTCCCAAAGAAAGACGCAGAGTGTCATCCTGCAGCTTGTTGAGAGTCAGATCTCAGGACACCCAGATTGTCCAAGTAAGCAGTAGCGACTAAAGGGCAGGTATTTCTTCAGCTTGAGTTTTTAATGCTCAGATGTTGAGAACTTGCTTAGACATGATCTCAAATTCATAAATGGGAAAAGGTTTTGAAATGATGTTATCAGCAGGTCCTTAAAATATAACGTTTATTGAAATCTGCCTTTTCTTTTTACAGTCATTTGATTCAGACCCTATGTCATGTGTTAGGTGTGTTAGGAAGGCAGATTATATCTCCAGTTAGTATTTTTGATACACTAAGAAGTCCCGTTTTTGTGAAAATCTTAAGAAATGAAAAATTACAAAACATAAAAAAATGAAAGGAGGTTATGTTTCAAACAGTGTAGTCAGCATAGAGTAGAGAGAAAGTAAATTGGAAGAGACGAGGGCTGAGGGGCTTGGGAAGGAGCAAACCCCATGACTCACGACTCTACAGGCGGACCGAAGCACTGTCTGTGTCACTTGGCACTCAGTGCCCGCCCCAGTGTGTGAAGCTCCTTGCTCTCCTTGTGTCCTGGAATTTCACAATAACCTCATGAGCTCAACCCCAGTGTTCTCGTCATCTCACAGACGACAAGACTGAGGAACAGAGGTTAAATAATATGCCAAAAGTGAAACACCTACTAGGACGCTATGAAAGCAGAGTGTTCACTCCCGATGCTAAAGTTTGTTCTCTTCTGCTCTATGCCCTATTGCAAGGTTTCGTGGTTTGCTGGTTTGTTTTTCTTTTAACGTCCCTACATTTTAAAATAAGCTGCCTCTTGTTTCAGCCCCTCAGGATCAATGGTGTTAAGGTGTATACTGAAAATGTGGACAAAAGGCAGATTATTTTGGACCTTCAGATTAGGTAAGTTTATATTTGTATTACAGTTGTCGTAGTTAATGTCACTTAGCTGTACCCATAAGGTGGAGGGTGTAATGAGCACACTTCTTCACTGCTGTTTGGTTGGGTTGACCAACTTCTTGATGAAGACCCAATTTTATTTACTTTCTGGGTCTCAGTTCCTAATAGTCTAAATAATTGCCATTCTTAAAACATGTGAAATGAAAGAAAATAAAGGCACTACAAAACTATAGACAAGTATCACTTATAACTATTGATGCCAAAATCCTCAACAAAATAATAGCAAACTGATTTCAGCAGCATGTTGAAAGGATCATACACCACGACCAAGTGGGCTTCATTCCTGTGGCGCAGGGATTGTTCAACATGTGAAAATCAATCACTGTGACACACCACATTAATAGAATGAAGGAAGGAAACCACGTGATCATCTCAGTTGATGAAGAAAAAATATTTGATATAATTCAACACTGTTTCATTATAAAAACACTTAACAAACTAGAGAAGAAGGAAACCACTTCAGCATAAAAGGCATAGTTGAGGAACAGCAAACTCCTCAGTGAAAGACTGAAAGCTTTCACTCTACGACCAAGAACAAGACAAGATGCCACTCTCACCACTGTATTCACAGAGTACTGGAAGGCAGATTAGGTAAGAAGAAAAAGGAATAACAGGCATCCAGGTTGGAAAAGAAGAAATGAAATTCTCTCTGTTCACAGATGATACAATTTTCTATATAGAAAACCCTGAAGATTCCACAAAAAATCCTCTTAAAACTAATAAACAAATTCAGCAAAGTAACAATACAAAATCAACACCAAAAAATCAGTTACATTCTATACACTAAGAATGAACAACAAAATGGAAATTAAAACAATTTTATTTACAGTGAATCAAAAATAAAATACTTACGAATTAACAAAGGAGGTGGAAGACTCATACAGTGAAAACTACAAAGTATTGCTGTGAGAAATTAAAGAAACCATAAATAAATGGAAAGACACTCCATGTTCATGGTTTGGAAGACTTCATACTGTTAAGTGTCAACACTAAAAGCAATCTGTAGAATCAATGCAATCCCTGTAATCATATACATGATAAGGGATTGATCTCTAGAATATATAGAGAACTCCTACAACTCAACAACAAAAAAACAAAATAACCTGACTGAAACATGGGCAAAGGACTTGAATATACCTTTCTCCAGAGACGAATACAAATGGACAACAGACACATGAAAAGATGCTCAGCTTCACTAATCATCAGGGAGATGCAGATCAAAACCACAGTGAGATACCACCTTACACCCATGAGGACGGCTCCTGTGAGGCTCCAACAAGTGTTGGTGAGGATGTGGAGACATTGGGACCCTCGTGCACTGCAGGTGGGAATGTAAAACGGTGCAGAGTCTGTGGGAAACTGGAGGTTCCTCGAAAACTTAAACATATCACCACATGACCCAGCAACCGCACTTCTGGGTATATGCCCAAAAGAATTGAAAATAAGGCCTCAGAGATACTTGTGCACCCGTGTTTATAGCAGCAGCATTCACAACAGCTAAAACACTTCAATGACGGGTGAATGGATAAGCAATAAGTGGTGTATACATTCAATGGAGTATGATTCAGTTTAAAAAGAAGGAAATCTTACCATATGCTGCCACATGGATGAACATGGGGACATTATACTAAATGAAATAAACAAAAGGACAAATTCTGTATATTCCACTTATATGACATAGAGGAATCAAATTCAGAGATAGAAAGTAGAATGGTGGTTACCGGGGGTTGAGGTTATGGGTCATTAGTGGTTAATGGGGACAGTTTAACTGTAGTTTTGCAAGAAGAAGAGCTCTGGGGATGGATGGTGGTGATGCCTGAACAACAGCGTTAACAGACCTAAGAGCACCGAACTGCACACTTAAAAATGGTGGATTTTTTGTTACGTGTATTTTATCACAAACAAAATTGGAAAAAAATACATTGAGGTGCTGACAGATGCCAGATGCCATGGCTGTCATAGAAAAGGTTGTTTTCTTTGTTTCCTGTCCTTATTCTTCGTGACCTTGCTCATGGCTTCCTGCACTGTGTGAGGCCTGACCCGTGGTTGTGTTTACAGGGCGACTGCGGAAGTGTGCTGACTGATGGACACGGCTCAGTTCTTTTCTTTTTTTGATCCTTGACTGAGGATCATTTTATTTTCTAATGTCATCTTTGAGTTTCTCAAGTATGTGAACATAGTTAATGGATACAGGTAGTCCTAATTCCCTTCATTTTAGAGAAGGACACAGACTGTCTGTAATGATCTTATGTGTAAAAATCTGCATCATTAAAACATTTGGCACTAGTGTGAACACTTGCCGTCAGAGGAACAGAAGAGGACACCCACGATGTCTGTAGTTCGGCTGTGCCCTGGACGAGCGCTCCACCTGGCTGGTGTGAGCTTCGTGAGGTAGGCGCCTGTTCTGGTCTGGCACCGAGGGAGGACTTCACACGCATTCATTACACAAACGTTTGGATGTGTCAGTTCATGGCTGCCGTTCCGCAGATGCAGTCGGACTCGCCTGGTTTTAGCGATAACCACAGGTGCAGACTATGCTGCTCAGATACTCAGGTCTGAAAACACCTGCATTCTGCCTGTCTTGTGTGTTCCAGACAAGGACCTTACCTACATTATTGGCATTAGAGATGCGGAAGGAGTGATTGAAAGACATTAAGGAATACAATGATCAAGTCTTAGGGTGAAGAAGAGGGACGTATCAAGATGGTTTTATAATAGATTATTGGTGATTTTACAAATTAGGCAGAGAATCGTGCTCTGTGAGAAGAACCTTAACACCAGGACAATGAATGTTGGAAGGATTTCATCCCAGATGCCTTTGTTAATATTTTGCTCATGTGCGTAGACACTCTGCAGCGTTCGTCAAGCTGCCCACACATGTTCTCAGGCAGGAGTGTGACTTCTTTTATCTGGAGTCAAGGTGGGGGTCAAATCAGATCCCACCCAAAACCTAGTTGACACTTCACGTCTGTATTAAGAATAGATGCAAGCCTTCCATTCAGCATCCCACTACATTCATGTTTGTTTCATGATAATGGTTGAAATGACTTAATCATTGAGTCAAATGATGTGTCAGGCACACCGTTTCTAACCTTTGACGGCATGGAGTGCTGGAGCTCTGCTAAGTAGTTTTCCCAGGACGGGGGAGCGCAGGCGCAAGATTTACTTGTGGCGAAATAGATCTAGACTTTTTTATGTTTTAAACAAATAAATTTGTGTATAAAATAAATCAAAACTACATCCCGTCATAACACTGCTCCAGCATTGCACTTTGGGAAGTAGCACTGGTAACAGTTAAGCCTGCAGCAGGTGGCGTGTCCGATCGGAGCCATGACGGCTGCAACCCCAGAGGTGAAATGCTCCCACATTGGACCATAGTTCACAGCTTTGCCCACAGCCGGGTTTGGGCTGCTTTACTATTGTTTTCTTCAGATTGTATGTCTGGTAATGGTGACTAAGAGAATGTAATACAGAACTTTTTCTTTGCTAGTTTTGTAGGAAATTGTGAGATTGATTTGGAGATCAAGCGATATTTTTGTAGAGCCGGTGTGCAAAGCATACAGGTAAGCTTTCTTTTAATTTCATAGTCTTCAGTGTTCTGGTCAGAAAGAAAATTGTGAAGTGTTTATGAAGTCGGAATTTGTTTGAAGTTCTGTTTTTATCTGTAGGTTAGACTTGAGAAACCGGAAGTCAGATGCTGAGTCATTCAGGCAGGCGGGCGTCTCCTCACATCAGTAAATGTCCTTTGGAGTGGCTGCCTGTGACATGTTCTGGTTTCCCGTTTCAATTTAGATTCATGGTACGATGCGGGTGATCCTGGAGCCGCTGATTGGAGACATGCCCTTGGTGGGAGCCCTGTCCATCTTCTTCCTCAGGAAGCCAGTAAGTCGAGGTTCTGGTCATTCTTCCCCTTCACTGAGGTGAAAGGGCTCCAAAGGGAGAGGCAGCTCTCTCCTTGGCTCACTTCTCTCTCCCCTTTCTGCATGTGAATCCTGTGCGTGCTCACGCTCCTTTAGACCCTAACGGATGACTCCATTTCCTTGGATAGATAACTTTTTTGCCTTACTATAAAAATGCCACGTTTGTTACAGAAGTTTTGGAAACAGAGACTTCTTTTTAAGTGTAGGTTTCTAATAGGCATTCAGCACCTATCACTGAGTATTTATAGATATTTATAGACACTAGCTCGTTTACTCCTTGTACTGCTGTTGGTAAACACAATGTAGTTTCTGTTACTGACCAGGACTGAGTCACATTTGTCATTTGTCTCATAAACAGTCACAAACCAGTGGGGCTGGAGCCTCTCCTGGACCAGCCTAGTCTGCCAGAGCTGCTGTTCTCGCCCTACGCCCCCTGCAGTGTCTGCAGCTATGCACTGGGCTTTTAAGTCATAAAGATGTTATGATTGAGTTATATTCTAACACTTGGATAACCTATAATGAATGTTACCGTTTTACATTGTTACATACATGTTACTCCATTTTTGTTATAAGTAGTCAATACTTATTAGCCACAAAAGTAAGACAACAAAAATACCCTTCCTATCTAGAATCCTCCCTTTCACCTGGGAGGCTCCTCCTCACGGGCTCCTGCAGCCTCTGACTGGTGCCCTGCCTTGGCTCTGTCCTCAGGAGACCGCACCACAGGGCGGGCCATCTTCCCAAGGTGCACACTGACCCTCAGGCATCAGCCGTCTCTCACCTGCAGACAGTTGCCGTGGTCTCGATAGGGTTCTCTCCCAGCCTTGTGTCCTGGCACTGACCCCAGAGCGTCCCAAGTTCCAGCCACAGGGAAGACACAGTCCGGGGAGCGCACTGACCCATCATCCCTCACCTGTTCCTTTTCCCAGAATGCCGTCTTGGCCTTTTGTGTCACCCCTTCCCAGGACAGAGGTGTCAGGTTCCCTTCTCACTCCCTTGGCGCCCAGATAGGACTGTGGGCTGTAGCACACTCCTTGCTAACTCTGAGAAAGCCACACCACATCCGTCTCCGTAAAGTTCAGTGTCTGATGGATGAATCGATCTGTTTCTCAGGCACCTCTCCATGAGATGCCATTTTTATAATCTTTGATGTGCCCTTTCTGGAGGTGCCATTAACATCATGTATATTTTAAAATGGGAATATTTAGTGTATAATTTGATTCAAATAACTTAATACAAATTACTGTTGTTGGGTTTTTAAAATGTGGGTTCATGTAGACCAAACTACACGTGGTACTGTTTTGCATAAAAACAGAAGAATTAAATGTCATCACTTTCTGTTAATATTGACATTATTCCATTTGCTTTTTATTGCTTAAATAATGGGCTTATTTTTAATGTATGTGAACTACAGTAGTCCCCTTTTCTCCATGGGTTTGCTTTCCGCAGTTTCAGTTACCCATGGTCAACCATGATCTGAAAACATTAAATGGAAAATTCCAGAAATAAACCGTTCATGAATTTTAAGTTGCGTGGCTTTTTGAGCAGCAGTGACGTCTCGTGCTGTCCTGCTCATCCCATGTGGGACGTGACTCATCCCTCTTGTTCCGAGTCACCACACTGCACACGCTCTCTGCCTGTTAGTCACTCAGTAGCTGTATTGGTTATCAGATGGACTGTCGCGCTGTCACGGTGCTTGTGTTCAAGTAACTCTTACTGTTATAATTGCTCTGTTTTATTATTAGTTATTGTTGTTAATCCCTCTCTGTGCCTAACTTATAAATTAAACTTTATCATAGGGATGTACATATAGGAAAAAGCATAGTATATATGGGGTTCGGTACTCTCCGTGGCTTCAGGCATCCACTGGGCGTTGTGGCACGGATCCCCCCAGGTAAGGGGGGAGCACTGTACACACAACATGGTACAATTCAAAAGCTATGAAATTCTGATGAATTTTGATAAATGAGGAGATTCATAAATGATTTTAAATGCATGTTTTATCCCCACATACAAGTTGTTTAAAAGCCAGTATGTTTAAGAAAGTAACTTCATTAATGGGAGTGAAAACTTGATCTTTAACAAATTGCTACATATTTTTAATTTACAATAAATTTTTTCAGAATTTAAAGAAAGGCCTTTTTTTTTCAGTTTAGAATGGGACAAAATCCACATGTTCCTCAAAACCTAGTGTGGATCTGCCATAGGTATGTTTACCTTAAAAATAACATCATAATATTAACTTCCAAACAAAGTTTCAGTGCTCAGCAGAGAAGGATGAGGCTGTGAAAAGTGTAGAATCATTCATTTCCTTATATGGTGAGTAAAGTCACCAAACATGCCTCAGAGGGAAGGGAATTTTTTTCAGTTACTTTCAACTGGAAAATATGACAACAGAATTCACTGCTGGCTGCCAAGGAATTCTTCTCTCTCTAGTGAAATATACAGCTGGAGAGATTTGGGGGTTTTTTTCTTTTCTTTTTTGATTATCCAGATGATTTAGAAGCATAGTGTCAGAGACCTTTATGAAACCTTTACACATTTTCCTGCTTGTTGATTTGTTCAGATTAGTTTTGATAATGTGCTACTTGTTTAATAAAAAACTAAAACAAATTCTGAAATGATGAACTTTTGGAGCACAGTATAGCATGATGGTTAAATGACCGACGGTTATCAGACAACCTGGTTTTCCACCCCTGGCTCTTTTCCCACTATGTGCTTTGAACAACATTTTTAAGCCTCAGTTTCCCTGTCTGTAACATGGGGATTACAGTAATACCTACCTCACAAGATTAAACTTCAGTGGCTGTAAAACACTTAATACAATGCCAGGCACGTACAAGTGCTCAGATTTTTAAGGAATTAAGTATTTTCCTTCATGTCTATTTAGCATTTTGGTAGGGTCCCAACACAGGAGGCCAAGTATTGGTGAGCACAGGGCTTGGGTGCAGGTTCTGGCAGGAGCCAGAATAAGCCAGTGTCTGCCTTCGGACATGTCTGTGGACGTGGCCACTCACTCGTGCTAACTTGGCAGTTGGAATCACTCTGGCATATGCTCATAGGGGTGTTTCAGAATCCTCAGGTCTTTCTTAGAACTATGCTAAGAGTACCGATTGGGCTAGAGTCTGTGTAGGAGACCCTTTCCAGAACTTCTCCAGGAGATGGGTGGGGCTTGCTCGGAAAGTGTTATCCTAAGCAGGTGCTCAGCTAGCAGAGGACATGTTTCCTGAGTCTGGACCACAGATGGTGGCAGTAACATCTCCCTTTTAGAACGACTGTGAAAAGAAATTGAGTCCTGTTAGCTAGGACTCCAGCAATTGAGGTACCTTATGCAAAGGAGGGGCTTTATGTGAAAATAAAAACAGCATATGTTGGTGACTCATGAAGCCTATCCAGGGGCTGCAGTTAAGTGTAAGGAAGAGACTGCAATGTGGAATTTGAAGCCGTCGTGACTGCCTCTCATGCTGTCACTCCTTTGCTCTCCTCTCTGTTGCTGAGGCCAGCTTTTCTGTCCTCCAGCCCACGTGCCAGAATCATGGTTGCCAGTGCTCCCAGCGGGCACTGAGCCTTTCTGCTTTCCTTCATCCTTCCCTTGCCTGTTCCAGCTTGATCAGAGCAGCGGGAGAAGGAAGGTTACAGTGTTTGAGTAAGGCTCCCAGGAGCCAAGCCTACGGCCGTGCATAGGAGGCGGCCGTGAGGTGGAGAGGCAGGCGGGCTGGACAGGTCCACATGGGCCACTGGCCTGAGGAAGGTCCCAGACCCACACCTCACACTACGTCACCGGGATGCTTTGGGGGTGTTTATCTTGCCAGGTCTTCTCTGGGTTCCTTTTATTTTTTTAAAGAAAAACTATGAGTTTATTTTTAAATATATGTCACATGAAAATACTTTGGAAATGGGATAGATTATTCAATGATACATCTATACATATGTGACCACCAACATGTGGATATAATTAGAATTTCTACATGATCTTGATGGATTTCTCTGGGTTTCTTGGATCTGTGGTTTGAGAGCTGTCACTGGTTTGGACAGTCGCGCCCGTCCCAGCGGTGGGGTTGGGAGCTCTGCGTTGCCCCGGCCCGTCTTGGGCCGTTGGGCTCTTACAGTGACCCTGCCCTCATCTCTGGAGGGTCTTGTGCAGGTGGGTATTGACCCAGCCATCGGGGGTCTCTCATGGCCACAGCTTGGGTGGTGTCCGCCCTCCCCAAGGCACACAGGGTGTCTTCTTCCCTTCCTGCCCCGCAGCGGCAGTGGGCCTTTCCCTGTGAGCCCCTTCCCCAGGGCTTCTGTTCCTTACAGTGGGAGGCACGTTTGTCTTTCCAGCAGCAGCTGCTCCCTCTGCAGCCTCATCCCTGCAGGAAGGGTTCCCTTCGGCTCCCAGTCTTTGCAGCGAGCACACACAGCTCAGCCCCCCGAGTGTCTGGATTGCAAAGGGTTTACGTTGGTCCACCCACACGTGGCCTTCGGCCATTAGGATCTAGCTGGAATCGTGTCACCTATCCAGTGGTAGCCTCGTCCTCCCCTCGAAACTGCCTCTCAAGCAGGGTTTCAGGTTGGCTGGTGGCCCTGTCATCTCAGGTCTCCTGTGCACTCGAGAGTGACGTTCTTTCCATTTTCCTCATCCCAAGTGGAAGCTGGAAGTCCCAGGAGCTTTAAAACGTAAGGAAAACATTCTTGACCTTGAACATCAGCCCAACCGACTGATTCAGAATTGCTGGAGAAGGGTGGGGGCTACCGGGCTGTAGTCTTAGGGACTTGCCAGGTGATTCATATTCTGTACTGCAACAATAGTTGGACTATAACTTTTACTACGTCCATCACACAACGCATTATGGAAACGCAGAGGGTGAAGCGCATGTCTGGTTTTCATGGCATACACGGGCACGCTCGTGCTGTTCTAGGTGACATGTGACCGTCACTCATTCTGTTTCTCAGAGGAGCAGCCCAAAGAGGTGATGTCCTGCCTTTGCAGACAGACTTGCTGGCTCTTCAGTTTCCAGAAGCAGGTCTTAGTCATCCAGACGCGGGGGCAGGGGGGCACTCATTCTAGTCCCTGTCCCCCCATGGTGGCTTCCTCCCTGGGTTCCCGGGCGGCTTTCCACACTCAGCTTTCAAACCCCTCGCACACACTTGTTTTCATGCTCACTCACACAGTTACACACTTGCTCTCACATGCTCATTCTCACACCTGTTCTCACACTTCCACGGTTACACACTTGTTCTCACACACTCACATATGTTCTCACAATTACACAGTTGTCCTCACACACTCACACGCTCATTCTCACATCCATACATTTATTTGTTGTCACTCACACGGTTACACACTTGTTCTCACACTTCCATACCTATTCTCACACATAGTTACACCCCTTCTCACACGCTCACACTTGTTCTCCTACACTCATTCTCATGCTTACACTCATCCTCACATTCACTCCTGGTTGCACACTCGTTCTCACACACTCACTCACTCTCACTCACTGCTCCCTTCTCTCTCCGCTCTGGGTGCTTCCTCTTCCCCAACCTCCCTGGTGCTCAGGGTCGTGTCAGCTCGGGGCCCTGAACTTGGGGCCCCTGCATTGGGGGCCTTCTTTCTGGCATTCAGACCTCTTCTTCTCAAACCCAGCTGAGTCCTGGTCTTCCACAAGGCCTGCATCTGCCTCCCCGGCGTTTTGTTTCTTGAACTTGGGCAGCATTTAAAGGTATCTCGTCATGTTGACGAGGGTCATAGGAGCAGGCCCTTTGTCGCCTGATGAGTTTAGAATCTCTAGGTGGCGTCCCTTCCAGGTGACCTGCCCTTTGGCAGGGCCTCTCATTAGTTCTGGAATGTTTCCTTAAGCTTTCTGATTCACCAAGATGCTGCAGGCCTGGAATCTACTGTTTCTTCAGAATCGCTGGTTCCTCTTAGTGAAAAATATATGCAGAGATGATAATCGGGGTGCACGGGCGTGTGGTTGCTCTGGATGGTCATTGCTTGTAGGCCTGGTCTTCCATAAGGGCCTGAGGGGAAGCAGGAGTTGATACTAACGTGATCCATGCAGATTTAGGTCTCATGTCTCTTACGCGGAAAAATCATAATCTCCCAGGACTTCAAAAAATTGTTGCTATTTAGTTTTGATCTTTCCAAAAGAACCTTGATCTTCTAGTTGATACTTATTATAACCATCCCCTTCTCCAAGGACCTTGAGAAGGATTCATTACTCCAGCCACATACATCATGCGGTTTCCTGTGAAATTAGCATTTCTTTGCAAATACAAAGCATGAGGAAGTTTATTATATGCAGTACACATTTTGATAGGAAAAGCAGTGTTTCTAATCAGTAGTTTTTACCTGTCCACATCCACTTAATGGAATCTTGGCCAACTGTGCAGGGATTATTCTGGGATAAATACCCACTAGAAAAATGAGGGCTGGCCTGGTGGCTCAGGCGGTTAGAGCTCCATGCTCTTAACTCCGAAGGCTGCCGGTTCGATTCCCACATGGGCCAGTGGGCTCTCAACAAAAAAAAAAAAAAAAAAAAAAAAAAATCCCCACCTTAAAAAAAAAAAAAAAGAAAAAAAGAAAAATGAGCAAACAAATAACAAATGTTGAATGGATGGATGGAACATATTCCACGAGTATCAGGAAAATGCAGATTGAAACATTGATAAAGTACCATGTTTTAACTGCCAAATGGACTAGTTTTTAATATCTCTTTTTAGTGAGGGTATAAAGAAAGGATATTTTCATGCACTTTTGGTGGCAATATAAATTGGTACAGTATTTCTTTAGGGTAATTAGGTAGCAACTATCAACATAAAAAATGAACATGTAAATTTGACTAAAACATCTACCTTTTTAAATTCTAGTTTGCATGCACATGCAAGAACATGTGTGTAAAAAGAAATCCACTGATTGTTCACCTAATAAAAGAGAAGTTGTAGATATTCTAAGTTCCCATCCATAGTAGTGTGGGTATATAAATTATATGGTTTTATTGGAGAAAACTAGGATATTATAAAAAAAACAAAAACAGGCAGTTCTTCATGTACCAACAAGGGACGGTGGCCTTGCTGTTGCAAAAAGTGAAAAACTAGGTATGGGGGGGTACTATATTAACTGAGAAATAAACCTGTATGATTTGACTTGATAATTGGAAATTATTTGGATATTTTTAATATGTTTTGTCCTTTTTTAAAAAACAGCTTTTAGAAATTAACTGGACAGGACTGACTAATCTTCTCGATATCCCTGGATTGAAGTAAGTATGATGCCATGTCCTGTGGTTAGCTTGTTGATGGTGTGATGTGCATTCTCAGTGTCATGGAAACAATGAAGGGCGTTAAGGCCAGTCTTTTCCAGGCAGACTCTCAGCTGACACTCGAGTGAACAGACTGCAGCTGGGTTCTGTTCTCACAACCATGGTTCTCACAACCATGTCTGAGACCGCTGGACCCAAATGCGCTAAAGCACAGTGGTTTTAGGACTTCAGACTGAATCACTCACCCTGCATTTTACATTTTGTTCATTATGAAGCCGTTTTTCAGTTCTGGTGTTTTAGAATAGTAGTAGCCTTTTAATATCCTATAAATTAGTTTTTAAATTTAGTTTTTATTATTTTTCCAGAAAAAATAAAACTTTAAAAGTGAATATTATGTTTCAAAACTCGCCCTTTCTGGGTTCTTTTCGAGCTGTAGCCATTCCGCCTTGGAGGGTAAGTGTCAGTACTGGAGCTGGGAGCATTGGGAGAGGTGAGAAGCCTGAGGTTCTGCATCGTCCCTGGAGCCCCTTCAGCAGTCTGTAGCAACACAGGGTCTAAAGCACGAGATTTTCTGCAGTGGGCCTATGAAACCATTAAGGGCACATCCCCACTGGGAGAGAAGTTGTGTCACAGTACATCTGTCCTACGTGATAGGAGGAGACTGTGGACAGCACACCTGTCAGTCACTGCCAAACCGGAAGTTCTGACAGTGTAGCCTTGAAACCAGCTTTTGCTGGTTTTACTACTGTACTGGAAGTTTAAAATGCATTACTTATTGGTTAAAGTTACATATCTTTCGAGTGGGTACTTTGCAAATCTGTGAATTTTCTTTTGCCTAAATTAGCTTAGAAAGTAAATTATGGAAGGTTTGGTGTTGGTCTGTTTTTTCTATTCCTGTGTATTTATTTATACCCCTGAAATGGCCATTAGAACTTTATTTTGTTTCATTCTCAGGGAAAAATTTGGACTTTAATAAACTGAGGCATAGTGCTAAAAATAAAGGTCTTTTTTAGGTACTGTGATTTAGTGGGAATAGAAAAATACTGTTCTTTCAAAAATCTTTGGAAAGAAATGACAACTTAAAAGATTTGTCACAATGTTCACTAAAATTCTTGGTTGCAAACAACCACCCCAGCTCAAGTGGTGTTTGGTAGTGAGTAAATTAATGAGTGGCGAAATACTGTTTCTTAGAGACAGTTGCTCATTTATCCCACAAGTGGGGACCGAGCGCCTGCTCTGAGCCTGTCCTGATCTTAGTGCTGGGGTGGGGTGCAGCCAGGCACAAGACAACCACACATTCCGCTGAGAGAAGCCTGAGTGTCGTGGGGTGCCTTCAGGCACAGCCAGGTGTTGTCTGGATGATGCTGTGAGGTCTCTGTGTCCAGCTCTTGATTCTGCTCCTCTCTGTGTGGCCTTGTTTCCCGGCAGCTCTTGCTATGAGCTAGCAGCTGCTAGCCTCTTTTCTGCAAGCTGAGCAACCTCAGTCAAAAAGGAGCCTTTTCCCACTACTAGTTCCAGCAAGTTCCAGGGCTGACCTCCGTTTGTCCATACAGCCATGAACAAATTCCTGTGTTTCTGATTATCAGGTTGGGGTCTTGTGCCCACCCCTGGAGGGGGCGGGATTAATGGCAACGTGTCTTTTACTGTAATAATTTTTTCTTAATTTAAACATTCGCTGTAAATTTTTGTCACACCTCGTAGTATATATGCTTTTAAGAGTGTTCACGTGTACCTTACTTAATTCTCACATTTACCCCGAAGAATAGGCAAAAACATTAAAAGTGCATGTGTTTCTTTAGTCTCCACATTTTTATCCATATCCCTTAGTTCTCTGTGCAGTGGTACGTAGTGTTGCAAAATTGTTCCAGTACTTAGTACCCATGTAAAAATGGGAAGTGAGAATAAACTGTAAATCTTTTACTTCCTTGGGAGCTATGCATATATAACACAAGAGACATTTAACATGATAAACATGAAAAGAGTAAATGGATGTTACAGTATTCTCTGAAATATTATGGACATTTGAAATATTTCATGTTAAAAATAGAAATTTAATGAAATGTATATTAGTTATTTAGTATTAAATTAATGAGAAGGTATGTAAGCATGTATGAAATGTAGCAAGAATAGTACCTTTTGTTCTCAGGATAAACCCTACATAACAGTCACCATAGCAGCGTCACAGTTAAACGGGTGAACGGCTGGTTTTAGATTTGTGTTGGGGAGTAGACGTCTCAGTTGTTTAAGTGGGGCACGGTGTCATGTCTGTGGTGCGATAACTAGCGCTGATGTGTCTGATACCCGTGTTTTTCTTGCCTCCCACCTAACAGTGGCTTATCAGATACTATCATTTTGGACATAATTTCAAACTATCTGGTGCTTCCCAATCGAATCACTGTTCCTCTTGTCAGCGAAGTCCAAATCGCCCAGTTGCGGTTCCCGATACCAAAGGTAAGCGGCGCCCAGCCTCTGTTAGCACGTAAGCATGCCATGGAGGCACTGTCCCGTCCCTGGGTGTTGTCACTTCCTGTGACTGCCAGTTCTCTCCTGGCAGCGACCCTGCCCCGTGGGTCTCGGTGCAGTAGGTAGTCCGTCCGCTGCTGTCCCTGGGAGGTGGCTAGCGTGCATCCAGACCTCAGCCGGGAAGCTCACGTCCTAAAGGACACGGTGACAGCTTAGTTAGCGTCTCAGGAAACCCACAGTGTTTGTCCTCATGAGTCGTAATAGCTTCGTGTTAGCAATGGGCACACAGGTGTTCTCTCAGACTGAGAGTGGAATGAAGAACACGGGAGAATAGAAAAGTGTATCTCTACCTATGCTGAGTGGTCGGGAATATTACCCCGTCATTTTTAAAAAGGGTTTATGGGGAGAATGCCACCCTACCAAAAGACAACCTTACTGCCTCTGTTTGCCTTGAAAGAAATATGAGCAAATATTTTTTATTTTGTCACTTACACATTTTAGGAAGAGAGAACTAATTTGAGAGTTTATGAATAGTATGTATTTCAAAGTTTCTGTTACCTATCTATAAAACAGGATTAATGTCAGTATTTCATAAGATTGTTCTAGAAATTGAATGATCAGTGCATACCAGGGGCTCAGTAGTAGGTCTGATACATCCTGTAATTTTAGTGTCACTTACGGAAGAACCCAGAGTGGGTTGTTCTGTGACCCACGATACCTGTGTAATCTGCCCTCCTCCTGCCCCCTGTGCGAGCCTGGCTCCTCGGGCTCTTGCAGCAGTCGCCGTGTGCCCTGCGCCCTGCACCCTGGTATCTGCACCCTGTACCCTGTGCCAAGGGAAGTCTCGCATCAGCAGCCCACACGTCCTCCCTCCTGTCTGAACAGTCCCACTCTCACCCTGTCGTCCTGCACTGCTTTGGTTCTCCTTAGCACTGTCCCCAGAGGTTTTACACGCTGCTGCTTTGCACGAGGAGAGGCTCTCTGTTCTGTTCCCCGTGTGCCGTGTTCTTAGGATGGGCAGCACGCAGCAAGCGGTCGTCGTCTAGGGGAGCTGGGGAGCCATCGTCCCGTTGTCCCCTGCTTTCCAGGGCGTTCTGCGGATCCACTTCATTGAAGCTCAGGATCTGCAGGGCAAGGACACATATCTGAGGGGACTTGTCAAGGGAAAGTCAGACCCCTATGGAGTTATTCGAGTTGGCAACCAGATCTTCCAAAGCAAGGTCATCAAAGAGAACCTTAGTCCAAAGTGGAACGAGGTGTACGAGGTAAGCACATCTTGTTTGCCCCCAGCTTTGTCCCCAACTCGCACCCGAATGTGGTTCATTTAGGCAGCAGTTCCAGTTCTCTTTGCTTTAACTTCCCATCTTTAAAAAGTATTGCGCCTCTGTCCCTCACTCACAACATTCTTATCAGGCCAGCAAATAAAATTTTAAACCTTAATTACATAAACTATCACAATAATAATTGGGAAAATATTTTTCCTAATGTGAAAAATGCTTTATGTTGTTCCATCACACATACGCATGTGCAAAATGAGATGATGTACTGTTCTGTAAATTTTCTTTTGATACCCCGGACATCTGTATATGTCAGTAAATCTACATGGACCCCATGTGTGATAGCCGTTGACTGAGTCGATCTGTCGTTTCTTTATCCTGAGAGTCCTTGGCTGTTCGGTTCAGCTTTATAGCCGCTGTTGTGCAAGTGAAAGGTGGATGGATTTTTCTTCACTTAAAGCTCTTCCAGGTGGGATTGCTACACAGAAGTTACATGTGTTTGAAGTCACTGGTACACTTTTGCAAAGCTGTTGGGCACTAGTGCAGTTCACGTTCCACTAGTCTCCTCACCTGGCCCCATCTGTGGCCAGAGTCCCCAGTCTCTGAGCGGTGCTGTGGCGTTTGTGGCGCTTCGCTGGCCAAGGACCCTCTGAGCGGGGCCTGCACCAGGCTGTGTTGCTGTCCTGTTCGGGCGCCCTGGAGACTGACCCACTGGAAACACACACAACAGACTATTACTATGTAGGCACGTGTTTCCGAATGAGGAGTGTGTGTGGTTGGACAGTAAGACAATGTGAGTGCTTTACGAGGACTTAACCGCTGGGGAAAAACCCAGAAATCCACGGTGATACTTATTATAATGATCATGCTCAGTACATAACCATGTTAGCAGAAATGGGACCTCATTGCCAGTCATTCATGTCACAGGCCTTGGTCTACGAGCATCCTGGGCAGGAGCTAGAGATCGAGCTCTTTGATGAAGACCCCGACAAGGACGACTTTCTCGGCAGGTAAACCTTTCGAGGCTGCGAGCACAGCGCGGGGCGGGGCCGCCCTTTCCTTCCAGTAATCTTTTAAAGCGACAGCTTCAGAAATATACTCGTGCACATGTTATATGTATTTTTAAGTGGCTCTTGGACATTTGTTTCACCTTAAACTTCCTAAATCATGTTTTATTCCTAATAAGTTGCACACTTAAGTAAGAGAAAGAAAGCTTCTAGATCTGTATCACAGCAATCACTAACCACAAGGAACTATTTCAATTAAATTGATTAGACAAAATTTAAAGATCACTTTTGAGTTGTGCTCGCCCCATTTTCAGTGCTCAGAAGCCACGTGTGGCGCTGGCCTTCTTGCCGTGCGGGCAGCTTCGCGCTAGACAGCAGAGAGGGCTTTTAAACTTTTTCAATTTGTTGCGGTTTTTGGAGCGGGTGGTAATTTATATTGTGCCTACCCACTGAAGAAATAAATGCTGATTTGTTTACTTCAACTGAACAACCAGTACAACTGGAGGGAAAAAAAGGAGCTTTAAAAAAAACAAAAAGCATCAAATATATGGTGATGGAAGGAGAACTGACTCTGGGTGGTGAACACACAATGGGATTTATAGATGATGTAATACAGAATTGTACACCTGAAATTTATGTAAATTTACTAACAAATTGTCACCCCAATAAATTTAATTTTAAAAAAAAAGCAAACAAAACCACTTTAACCTAAACTTTACATTTAACTGAATTTCATTTGGCAAAAAAGATACAGGAATAGATGGCATTGGAAGGTATGGCCTCATCAAGAGTAGGCTGTGTGTTACGCTGTGACTTTAAAATTCATTTAATAAAGGAGCAACGGAAAGATTTAAAGCAGGGCAATGAACAGATCTAATTTGCATTTTAGTAAAACCCGTCTGTAGATGGATTGTTGAATGGAGACTGGAGACTGGCAGATCACCAGGAGACTATGTAACAGGGCGGGAAAGAGATGCGAGGGCCTCACGTGAGACAGAGCAGAGGGGCAGAGAGGAGGGGTAGCTGGCAAAAGAAACACAGAGGCAACCATTCTTTGTCAGCTCTGGCTTCTGGGGGTGGTTTCAGTCTTTGCAGTAGAGCAGGCTTATTCAGCGGACATGGAACAGGCTGCCTGGACATGCTGAGCGAGAGGCCACTGGGGCTCCAGGCACACGATGCTGCAGAGTGCGGTGCCAGGCAGGGAAGGCGTCAAAGGCCTCACTCAGGTCCGAGCACTTGAGCTGCAGGAGCATGTTAGACGAGGGCTGCTAGTCTCGATCATTTTGGCACGTTGTAAATACGCCTTGTGGGAAGACCAGCCTTTTTACAGGTCTGGCCTCGGCTTTGCCAAATTGAGTGCTCTGACCTGCCAGAAATTCAACCCTTCTCTTTTCCTCACCCCTCTTCACACCCTTGGCTGTAAGCTGGAGGAAGCTTTTGGGAGAAGTCTGTTTCCTGATACACTGGGTAGCGTTTTGTACTTTTTCATAGACAAATGCCCGAGGTTTTTTCAGTTGTAATGAATCTCTTAGTGTGTCCTAACGTGTTGTTTTGTTCTTTCTGCAGTCTTATGATTGATCTGACTGAAGTTGAGAAGGAGCGCTTGTTAGATGAAGTAAGTTTTCTCTGAGAATTGTTCCATTCAGTGAGCGCGGGCAAGGACCTGCTGTTTCCACCCTCAGGGTGTTCCAGAAGCGTCTCCTCGCCAGCTGAGAGCTTCAGCTTTCTAGTAACAGCAAAGGGAAGAGAAATAGGTTGAAGAGCCCAGTCATACAGTATATACTGAGCACCTCCCAACGGTAGAGATACCAGCACAAGCCGGCTTGATTCAGGCGGGCACGTGCTGTCCTTGGGGAGTCAGGACAGAGGCCTGGGAGATGCTCCCTAAAAATGGGCATTCAGAGACAGCTGGCGTTAGTGGCAGAGCTGGCCAGTGCAGTCAGTGGGAAATTGTCACATGAAAGACATCTGTGAGTGCAGTGGGAAGTGACAGGAAGCAAACTACTTCCAGCAGGATATTGCTATCCAAATAAAAAGTACAAAAAAGGAGAAGGTGGGGAAGATTTGGGAGGTAAAGCACAGCTGACAAGAGTGCTGCGATCCTGCTTGCAGAGCTGCAAGCACGGTGGCGTCCGGTGGGGAAATAGCTGAGTGCCTGCTATATCCCCTTGCGGGGGCTGGGGTGGGGGGGTGGGCCACAGGCCCTGCACTCAGAGCCGTCTCTTCACACAGAGTGTGTGGGTGTGGGGACCCTCTGTGATGACCCGCTCTGTGGTTTGGAAACTCAAACAGCTGCATATTATTTTGTTAATTAGTATATAATGAATAAAAACAAATATGCTAACTTGTTTGATATTGAAATTAGTATTTGGGCTTGATGTCCAAATACTATGAATGACGTCACAAATTCTGTTCAAGTCTGTACACAGAAGCCTGACTGGGAGGTGCTTGAATCCTTGTGTGTAAATTAGGGATGAAATAGCACCCACCTCACGGAGCTTTGTTAGAACTCAGTGAGTTAATATTGGGAAGCTTTGAGAATGGTCGTGGGCAGTGGGCGGTGCTCTGCGTGGTGCAGCGGGTGGACCTCAGAGCCGGCTGTGGTGGGATTTGGTCCGTCAGCGTCTGAGAGCTGAGGCCGCTCGGAACTGCCTGTGACTCTGGTGGGGACTGTAACCTGAGTGTGGATTCAGGCCTTCTGCTGAACTTGTGCTTTTCCCTGCAGTGGTTCACCCTGGATGAGGTGTGCAAGGGGAAGCTGCACTTGAAGCTGGAATGGCTCACCCTCATGCCAGACACCTCTGCCCTGGACAAGGTGCGTGGCCCGATCGGCTGGTGCCCCTGGCCCTGCCGGGCTCAGTGTGCACATCGTACTGTGCTCCTCGGTGAAGTCACTGCAGCGACCTGTCCGAGTATTGTGCTACAAGTCACTGCGCAGCAGCATCGGAAGACGCACAAGACAGGGCACCCTTTAAGAGATTCACACGTCATTGCACCTGCCTCATGGGCTTTGGAGAGCTGCAGGTCGCCTGCGAGCTTCATTCAGAGATTTGTAGTCTTGCCATTAAAAGATGTCCATTTTCATTCCCTCTGCTTACGGATAGTAGATGGCTGGTTTCCCACATTTCCTGTCTCCTTGAGCGTTAGAGGCATGGTCAGGCCACAGTATAAAACTTGTGGGAACGTGCCTGCTCAGGCTTTCCTCCTGTTCTTCATAGGTGCTCACAGACATCAGAGCCGACAAAAGCCCAGCCAACGACGGTCTTTCCTCTTCCTTGCTGATCTTGTACTTGGATTCAGCGAGGAACCTTCCGGTAGGTAGCACTATGGGGACTCACAGGGTGCTCATTCCTGTTGCTGTTTCTCTTCACTCCAGCCGAGTGGCAGTGGGCGGGATACTGTGACTTTCTGCTCGTACATCTTACCGGTCATTCAGGATGCTCAGCGGTACCTTCCCCTGACGTGTTTTGTGAAGGAATCGCAAACACAGAGGAGGTTCCCACAATTCCCTAGGAGTTGAGGAAGATGTACTGTAGAAAATCACTAAATATTAGAATTTAGTTGCCTAAAGTATTTATTCTCCATCTGGCACGGGAATAAAACAAGGCAGTTCTGATGACGGACCCAGAGTTCATCGGGGCGGGAAGACGGGACAGTGGTGGGAGACGAGAGTGCTGTGCACTGCCCCTGATGGCCTGTCACACACACAGCTGGCTTCTGCGGCTTGCATCAGAATGGTTTGCTCTTAGAAAAACACCTGTAAACAGTTCTTGTAGGTCAGGATAGTGACGGGGAGGAGATCGTACGCCTTCCACCCCGTGAGGCCACCTGCAATCCCCAGCACCAGATTTGACCCCACTGCTTGGGGCAGAGTGTTCACGATAAACATACAGTCTTTCTAATGTTTTGAGTGCCTGTTCACTCATTCAATAGATGGTCGTTCTTGCTTTATTTCATTGTGTCAAAGGCCAGTTTTGTTGAAGGACAGATGACTGCCCCAGGTGCAGGGTGCTTTCCTCCCAGGGTTATAGTAAATGCTCATTCATCAAGTGCATTTGTCTATGTCTCCGTGTCCTCTGCCCCTGTGGAGACAGAACCGAGCATGTCACTCAGTCCTTGGCCCTGCACCTCAGTGCTTCATGGGACTCCAATCCTGGCTCACTGGGGGCACCATGGTCAGTCCATCTCCTTTATCTCAGAAACGCATTCCCTCGTTTCATTCAGCACCTTTCACGGGTTTAAAATTGTGCAATAGTTGGGCTCTGCTCAAAAGAAGAGTAAACATAGTTTGGGTGTTGGTACGCTTTATTTAAAGTTTATTTAAAATCTGATTGATCATCTATTTTTTTCATACTGGGAACATGTAATTGAACTCTTTGTATGTAATTATATATACAGTTAACCCTTGAACGACGTGAGGGCCAGAGGTGCTAACCCGAAGACAAAAATTCACGTGTAACTGACGTCACCCTCCGCATACAAGGGTTCCCAACCTGGGATTGAAAACATAGCTGACCCGAGCGACACAGGCATGAACTGTGCGGGTCCACTTCTGCACCTGTCGTTCAAGGGTCACCTGTAACTGACTCTTTCCATGAAGGTTTCTTGACTGATTGTAACTTCTCAGTTCTTAATTTCTCTTACAGTATTGCCTTAACCTTTCGGCCAGCCTTCCAATCTGAAGTCTGTGGCTTTATCTGTTATAAACTCAATCTGGGGAAAGTTGTTTCCTTATTATTTAACCATTCGTAGCAGTTCCTGTGTGGTAGAACTTTTTATTTCTAACTACAATCATGGCTGTTATCAAGCCTTATAATGCGTGACTGAAGTGAATCTGCTGTACATTTTAGGAAACAGAGAATAGTATTGGGGAATTGGCAAGAAGGCCCTAGGCCTCTCTTCAGAACTGTTTTATCAGATTAAATTGAAATTTGAGAAGCATCACGTGAGAAAAAAAAATATGACTTTGTTAACCTTCTGTTAAAGGGGCACTTTGGGCAGAAGGGTGCTTGGCCGTCAGAGGCAAAGGATCTCTGCCAAACTGCTGCCTGCTGGGCATTTATAGTAAACGGGAGAGACTGCCAGCGGCTCTCCCGTGTTTCGGGGGTTCCTTGACTGCCCTCTGCACTCTGGTGATTAGTGCTGCTTCTGTGCTCATGACCACAATCCATCATTCTGTGCTTTCTCTTCCCATTTCCACTTTCCTAAGAGTATCTACGAGGGAAACTTTGGGTGTGGCTACTTAAAAGAGAGGCGAGCATCGGGACTAGTGTTTTGTGAAAATACTGCCTCAGTCTATAGAGCACTATTTGTGAGTTCTCCTGTGTTTTCTTCCTTTTGTTTTAATGGAGACTGCTAGAATGTGGACTGGAAATTCTAACCATCTATCAATGGTGGAGTGACGTGGCATGCTTTTTAATTTTCTTGCATGATTTCAGGTGTGTGTGTGTGTGTGTGTGTGTTTTGTGTTTGTTTTGTAAAATGTGACAGTGCTGTAACTAACACTGGTGATGACATCTGATGATGAGATGAACAAACCTGGTGAGTCATCAAGAAGCCTTAGATTCCTAAACTGCTACTCGCCCACCAAAAAATAGAAATGAAAATTCTTCTGAGGAAAAAAATGAAGCCATAATGATTCAATTGATTTTGTCATGTTCATCTCAGTGTGAGATGTAAATGTTTCTTTGCAAGCTTGCAAAAGATGTCGTTAAATCTACTTCCTCCTGACCAAACACAGAATTGTCTGGACTTGGCTTTCCTTAAAGTCCCAGCTGTGCCCATGGGGACAGACATTCACCTCTTCCCCTGAAAACTTGACTTCGATGTCACTGTTTAACCAGAGTCCCTAAGGGAGGAAAAGATGATGGAGTTTGTGATTGAACATCTTTAAAGGAACTTAAAGAATTTCCTGGAGTGGGCAATCGGGTGCTCCTAAGCTGTCCAGGCAGCTGGTTTGGGTCTCATTGTGTCTGTCTCCCTGCGGTCTTGCTCTGGCACCTTGACTCCTGGCACTGTTCTCGGTGTTTTAGCAGGTAGTTATTTTTACTTGTTTTGGTGTATGAGGAAGCCACCCATGACTTAGTCATTAGTCTAGAGAGTCACCCTTTCGAGATTGAATACTGATTAAATTCAGTCACAGCAGCGGTTCTGACACCCTCGAACCTGGTCGTGATAGGGCTATGCGTTTCCGAGGAGTTCTCGTTTCTGCTTCCACACGCATTCTCAGTTTATCCTTACTTTGCGAGGGAGGGGACAAAACTGGAAGAAGAGGTATTTTATCCCAATTTACAGATGAGGAAAATCAAGACCCTGAAGGGTTGGATGCGCTGTTCAGAGTCACATCGACTGTGAACGATGTGTCTCTTCCCCTACCCTCTTCCCCACACCTGTGCAAGCGTATCGGCATTTGTTTTCTGTCACTTTGCACTGAAATGATTTTCTATTTCAGTGTTTCTTAGAGGAAAGTTGTATTGTAAGCTGCTGTAAGTGACAGTGTATACGCTGAATAAAGGGTCAGTCTGTCGCCAGAGGCCTTGCTAGGCTGCTTCTCTCCATCCTGTAACTGCTGCTCTGAAAGGAAATTCTTCTGACCTTGTGTCAGGCTCTTGTAATGGCTCTGTAATACTTTGGTACAACATAGCTCGGTTTTGGAAACTATCTTCCTTCCTAGTTACCAAAATCACACACTCTGCTCCATGATGCAAAAACTGGCATCAACAAAGTCTCCCATAAAGTACATTTGAACAGCTTGGTTTTTTAACCCATTGCTTTTCAGTATGAAGTCAGACCAGTGCTTACTGAAAGCCTGAGCCCTTCACTATTTCTAGTAAAGGTTTTGATGGTTGCCAGCCCATTGCTGTCCTGCCTTCTACCTGTTCAAAACACTCTTAATTTTCAACCCCATAAGTGCATTACCACTAGTGATACTCATCTGAAAACTCTTAGCACAACAGGACTTCACCCCAAACCGGAAATGTGCTCTTTACAATGTGGACTCCTACCTCATTGCCCTCCTTTTGGCATAGTCCAAGGTGGGAGTTTCAGAGGAACGTGAGGGTGCTGACCAACTTCTGGCGGCCGGCTCTACTCCGCCGGCTTACGGGGTAGCTTAGGTGCTGTGTGCCCATCCCATGGGTTCTGCTCTACAACAGTTCAGTTAGTCTCAGGCCACCGTCTCAGACCACTTCTCAGAGTAGGGAAGAAGACCCACGGAGCATGAGAGACCCAAGGTCACAGCTAGTAAGTGGCAGAGCTGGGATTTGAACTCAGCATGTGACCCAGAGTCTACATTTTTGACCCGTCCTGCCTGCTTCATCCTAGTACACAGCGAATTGATCATGTTATTAAGTTTCTGGTGCTGTAAGTAGAGTTGATCTAAGCTGGGTGGCGGTTACCCCAGCGTCCGTACATGACGGTGCTGGCTGTGTGATACGGAGGCCCTAGGCAGTGGTTATGCTAGTGCTTTCTCATTAAGAAGCACAGGTGGCTGTTGCTGCCTCCGTTTGGGGTGCGTGGCCTCACGCTGTGCCCTGCCGAATGCACCTGGATGGCCCTGTCTGTCTCACCCCCAGCTGTGCACCTTCCACGACCTCACATGGCTGCCCTGCGCCCCCACCCCACCCATGGCCTCGCTCCTGGCTTTGCTTTACCTGATGCACATCAGGGCAACATGTGCATTTAGTACAGGTCTCGTTTATCTGGAGAGCTTCAGAAGGGTTCTGTCTGTCCTCACACCTCAGGGCAGTCGTTCCCCACCTCACCTGTCCAGGCTCCCCGCCATGGACCCTGTGGGCCCCACATTCAAGACTGTGCAGGCTGCTTCAGCAGAGGCTGGGCTGAGGCTGGCTTTAGGGCCTTCAGCCATGTGCCTGGTCTCCTCGTCCTGCCCCACCTGCCGCAGTCGTGGAAGGCGGGAGGCCAGTTGTCCGTCTGTCTTCATGATAAAACCTGCTGTTTATAGAAAACTAATCATAAAATTCAGTCGTGTCATTTGAAGTTAATTACAACTAAAATGATAAAATCTTTAATTTCACATCTTAGTCTTTGAAGGAGCTTGCGAAACAACTCAGTCTTACCCTTTTGAGGGCAAGAAAGGAATGAGTTTACAAATTCAATGAAAGTAGGACAGAAAACCCATAATAATAGAACTTTGAAGCTAGGAGAAACTCTTGGGATGCTGTAATCAGCCTCTACATTACATACTTGGAAAAGAATTGGGGAAGAAGTAGAGAAGGTCCCATCTCAGCTGTGATTTTACACGAAGAAAGTAAATTCCAGAAAGAAGAAAAGTAGCACCTGCTATTCTAAGATATAATTTGGCTTGAGAGCAATTGGGGCACCCGTGGCCCATTCTTGGTACTTTAGCTTAATTATAGTTGATATTTTAGCGGTTCGTTGAAGCAAAGGATAATAAATAGAACCCTTTCTTAAAGTGTCACTATTGGACTTTTTGGATCCCAAAGATAAGGGGGGCGGGGGAAGGAATAGTAATCACAGAGGATAAGGAAATGTGTTTCGATATTAATAGATCAAAGGTTCATTCTAAGATAAAATCTTGAGCATAAAGACGAATTTTACAAATGATTTTTACTGTTTATTTTGTATGTAATTCTTAGTGGTTTTCGTTTAAAGGTTTTTTTGTTTGTTCACATAAATTTTCATGTCATTAACCTTACATAAACTCCTCATTGCATGTTTTATTAACCCTTGGTATATTCATTTTCTTCTGACTTGAAAGAGTAACCCATTAGAATTTAACCCTGATGTCTTGAAGAAGTCTGCAGTTCAGAAAGCCCTAAAGGTAAACTAATACTTTTCCCTTCGAAAATTAAGTCATATTGAAAGAGATGATGCCTGACTCCTCATGGGTTTATGGACAAATTACCTACCTCCCATGCTAATTAGTCATTAACAGTCTAGGTGGAGAGAGCCTACTTTTGTTACCCACAACTTAGTAGTTAGAAGGATTTTAGTCAACTTTGAAGATAAATGTTGTAAAGTTCCAATGTGATAAATTAGGCATCTGTCCCATTGGCATTAGGTAGCAATATCTAAGATGGTTTTAAATCATCTATATTTTTAGTTGGATTGACAAATTTGTGAAACTGGCAAACTAGAAGTTCTATTTAAAACCTTAAGCAGTGTTCAGATTATGATTGACAGGTATGCCATGTGGCTGCCATTCAAACATCACCTCTTCCAATATGCTGAGTGAGGCCGTCTCTGATGTGGTGACTTCAGAGCTCTTGGTGCTGCTGGGTTTGGTTGTAAGATCGTTCGAGAAGCTTTAAATTTCATTAAATGAGGTATATTGAAAACTAAGCTCCACTCCCTAAAACCCCATGAACATGTATTCTCTGGCTAACTTGTTAAAAGTTTTCTGTGACTCACAGTGTTTTATTATTTTTTCTTCGATTTCTTTGAACATTTTAGACTTAAATATTGGAGGGGATGGTTTAGATGTAATTATGTTTTAAAAATTCCATTGAAAGGAATCAGGAACGGTTTGTAATCAGCTTCATCTAGAAGGATAAGTTAAATTTCAAAAGTGAGGAAGACTAGCAAAGCCTGCTTTGGTGTAATATTTCCTAAGCCCTTCTGGCCCCCTTTACCAAGGACATGAGGTGTGGCCTCACAGGGAACTCTTCCCCAGGAGTAAGTTAGTACTGTAGTTGAAATGACTGTTCCCACTAAAACACTGGAAGGAATTACACCCACAGTCTCCCCATTTCTGTGATATCTGAACAAAGGCTGTGAAAGCAGACTGTCTGGGTTTGAGTCTCAGCATGGCCACTCATCATTTAATCCTCTCTGTTATTCTAGAACGGAAGTGAGAGTATCTGAGAGTATCTTCTTTCCTGGAGTACTAAGTAAATTAAATAAGTGCTCAGTACAGCCACGATAATGTTTATTTTAATTGTTGTTACATTATCTCATTTAAGCCTCAGAACTAGCTTCTGGAGGTGGTATCGTGCCCATTTCATAGACATGAAAACTGAGGTTCAACTAGATGAAATGTGTAGGTCTCCATAATCCAGTGATAAGGAACTGAAATGTAAATTCTGGGCAGTAGGAGTTAAGCTCCTATTTTCATTATACCTGTGTCTCTGACCTGTGCTGATTAATGCATTTTGAACGTGGCATTGTGGTTAAAAAAAAATAAAAGTGCTTTAACCTTATTTCATAGAATCTAAAACATCATCTGTTTTAAGATACACCATTATTTTACGTACCACAAAGAAAGAAAGAAAACGTGCCAGTTAAGGTTTGATAGTGTTTATTTTATACTTATTGAAAGTATTTTTAGACTTAAGACAAACATAGATTTTTTTCACGTCACTCACATGCATACACAAAAGGAAAATATAAGCAAAATAAGTGGGTTAAGGAAGTGGCAATTATCTTACTACTGCAATCTCCCCAAAAGCAGATACATAAAGTCAGGAATTGTGAGTTTCGTTGTTTTCAGAGATGTTAGAAATGGAAAGTGTGTCTTAAATTGATAAATACAGTAAGTCTCCAGGAATGAATGGCTACTTTTTGGAGATGAAATAAGTATAGTAGTTAAGAAATACACTCAGCTTCTGAATTAAAGATTCAAAAGTAACTAGCTTCCAAAGACAGAAGTTTACTCCCTCCAAAGTCAGATTTTGGCGTGGGGCTCTGCCAGGCTCAATACCTCTAGCCAAAAGGACGGCACTGTGAGGGAGGGAACACCCCTCCTTTTCAGGCCAGACTCACAAGGCCACACCTAACTGCAACGGAGGTTCAGAAATAGAATCTTTACAGCGGACTTGTGCTCAGCTAAAGCTCCAGGGTTCTAATGTTAAAGGAAGAAGGAGAAAATGGACTTAGGGGAAAGTTAGTATTTTCTGTGACAGTAGTCTATAGCCTTGGATTTTTTTTTAACAGTATTTATTTCATTTTGCAGAATTCATTCCCATCCAAAAGATGAACCAGAAAATAGATTACCGCAGTAGGTTTGGGCCAGCAGTATTTTACTCCAATAATCATGAATTTGATGTTTATTCTGTCATTGCCGCAGTGTTGAGGATTGACTCTTAAAATTCTTTAACTAAAAAGAAATTGTGACCTTTTAATTATTTTCCACTAACACAGATATTTAACTGCATCTTCCGTGGGGCTAAGTTACAAATAAACCTCATATCCCAAATATGAATATGTTGTGTTTTACTATGTTTTCTTCTATCAGTTGTCTGTGCTAAATTATGCTTCTTACCATCTTTTCTTGTTACATTTGTATCTGCTAATAAATTTAATGTGATTCTGGATCGACGTTTATTCTTCCAGTCAAAATTACTTGGCAGCTGGTCAGCAAGATTCCTGATAGCTACAAGCTTGAACAGAAAATGCTAACTTAAAAACATGGAAACATGTCTCTGACACTTAGTAGTATTTTATTACAACCAGAGGACTATTCTGAATTATATACTCTTTTACTATTGTCCTTGCTCATGTTTTTCTGTTACCATTCATTGCACTTTATCTATTTTGCTATCCTAGTAAAATAAAATTTCAGAGCTAAAGTTAACATTAAAGATATTCAGAGGATTTCATTTTTCCAAAGTAGCTTGCTTTAAAAATAAAAGACATTAACATTTAAAAACTTTGTGCAAATACAAGTTTTCCTAATTTATTTCATGGTAGATGCAATTATGGGCTTGGGGGTGCTTAGTAGTTGGTTCACTGACGTATCAGAAGTCAATAGAAAAAACTTAATATAAACCAATAGTTTCATTTTTAGCAAGCTCATTTCAGGATGTGAATGTTTATTTTGTCTGTTTTTTGTTTTTGTTTTTGTTTTTGGATAGTCAGGGAAGAAAATAAACAGCAACCCAAACCCTCTTGTGCAGATGTCAGTTGGTCACAAGGCACAGGAGAGCAAGGTAAGGCGCTGCCATGCTGACCCATTTCCTGGTACGTCACTCTCAATCTCACCAGTCAGGTGGGGACGTCTGGCGGGTGTTGGTGCAGGTGTCAAGACCATTGATTTCCATATCTTTCTTTTGTTTTCTCAAATCAGTCATTTCACAGATAACCAGCTACTTAGTTTGGTAACAAACATTGTTCGTTTTTTTAAAATAACATTATAAATAATAGGAATATGCTTTTGCTTGATTGCATGGGTAGATGACATGGGACAAATTTCGTTTAAAAGATAACCAATGGTGCTTAAAATTGAACAAACACAATTTGGTTTAAGAATTGAGAGGGCATTGCTGTTGCTGTAATGCGCCCTACTTTCCTCATGTAAGAGAAGACATTTTAGGAATTATTTAGTTACAGGCCACTGTTCACTTTTAACTGTTCACCGTCTGTGGGAGAAGCCTCCTGAATGCAGCACTGGGTAGCCCCGGGGAGGTACAGAGAAGGGCCCGAGCAAGCAGAGGGAACCTCCGTCACTGTGGCTTCTGTCACTGAGATGACACACACCGGGGCCTCCGTCACTGGGGCCTCCGTCACTGGGATGACACACACCAGGGTTTCATAGTCTTCAGGGCACTCTCAAAGCTTTAGACTCTGTCTTTTGAACATTTCCCACAATTAACACATAATAGTACATGTGTAGTAAATGTATGTCTTGGAATTTAAAGTCATCCTAAGCTTCCAAACACAGTAAATGGATAAATGCAGGAAATATCACAGAGCTGATACTGCGTATTTCTTTCAGATTCGGTACAAAACCAGCGAACCTGTGTGGGAGGAACACTTCACTTTCTTCATTCACAACCCCAAGCGTCAGGACCTTGAAGTCGAGGTATTTTATTGGCGTTTTTAATAGATTTATTGAAATGGAATCAACATACAATGATCCATACGTATTTAGTGTACAATTTATGCCGCCGTCAGCATGAGTGCATCTTTGTCAAACTTAGCCCTAAGTGTTTCGTGCCTTTAGATACTGTAAAGGTTTTTGTTTTTTCTAATTTTAAACTTTGATTGATTGTTACTAGTATCCACAAATGCACTTGACTTTTGTACATTAGCATCATATGGTACATTGCTGCTAAACTGGCTTATTAGTTCCAGTAGCTTTTTTGTGGCTACTTCAGGATTGTCTTCTGCACAGGCAGTCATGTTCTCTGCTAATAATGGCACCTGCATCTGTGTTTCCAGCCTCGATGCCCCTTCCTTCCTTTTCTTGTCTTGGTGCCCTGCCTGGCCTGGCCTCCACACAAGGCCGATCTTAAGGGGAAGCCGTAGTGCTTCACCAGTAAGCCTGTGTTTCAGGACGTTTCCTTCTTCTCCGACTCCTAGTTTGCTGAGAATTTTGTCATGAATGGATGTGGAATTTTATCAAAGGCTTTTCTACAACTGGTTTTCCTTTCTAAGTTTGTAAATATGTTGAAATACATTGTTGATTTCCAGTGTTAACCTTGCAAACATTTATTTGGGTTTCAATATTTAATGTTAAGAAAACCTTTATTTGGGGATAAGCTCCACTTGGTCGTACTGTAGTATCCTTCTTATGTATTCTATTTAGTTTACTAAAATTCTGTTAAGAATTTTTGCGACTGGGTCTCGAAGGACACTGATCTAGAATTTTTGTGTCTGGGTGATGCTGGCCTCACAGGATGAGCTAGGGGGTGTTTTCTCCTCATTTTTCTAAGGGTCTGTGTAGAATTGTGCTAGCCCACCTGATGACTGGCTCCCTTTATTCCTGTAATGATCCCCTTTTACAGTTACATTTAAGTGATACTCTGCTCTGAAATCGACTCTGATATTAATGTAGCTATCCCATCTTTCTTTTTATTGGAGTTCGCATGGTTTGTTTTTCCCACCCTTTTGTTTTTAATTTATTTGTGAGTTTATATTTAAAGTTGACTTCTTATAGACAACATACCTACAGTTTAATATTGCTTTTTTATCCAATCTGAGGAATCTTTTAATTTTGACATTTAGGCCGTTTATAGTTGATGTTGTTATTGATGTGGTTGGGTTTAAATCTGTCACCATATTACTTGCCCCATTTGTTCCTTGTTCTCTCTTTTTCTAATCTGACTTCTTCTGGATGAATTAAGCATTTTTTATAATTGACGTATCTCCTTGTCTATTCTGAGTTGGTGGTGGCGGCAGCTGGGTCTTTGGTACTGTCTACACCTCCCACTGCTCTCTTTAAGCGGGGAACCAGGTCGCAGGGGTACAAGACCTCCGTGGCATGCTTCCGTTCCCTCTGCCCAGCATATTTTATTAGTTTTGCTTTAAACAATTCTATTTTAAAGAGCTTTTGAAAACATGAGGAAGCAGTGTCTCCTGTCCAGCCCTGTGTCTCCCCTCCCACTATCCGTTGCGGCCTCATGGGATCCCGTCCCAGGGCTGCCATCTGCCTTCGTCCACAGGACCCCTTTCAACAGTTCCTGTGGGGCTGGGCTGCAGGTGCTGGACTCTCAGCTTCTGGGCAGCTCAGAAGTCTGCCTCAGAAGTCTTTTCACCTTGTGAAAAGATATTTTCACAAGATACAACATTTTTGGAGAACATGTGTTTTTTCTTCCACTTACTTCCATCTTGCTTTTTTCTGATGAGTCTGCTGCTCTTGAGTTTGTAAAATTTTTGACCCTCAAATATTTCCCCACTTCGTGTCTAATCTACTGTCAGACCCATCCTGGGTATTTTCCTCTCCGACGTTGTATTTTTCATCTTTTGAGCTGAGTTTGGATCTTTTTACCTTCCGTGTCTTTCCTTTACCCTCTCGTGTGCTTGTTGTGTATGTGAGGTACCTTCTAGTGCCTTGTTACTGCTTCTGTCTTCTGTGTAGCTGCCGGATCTGTTCCTACGAGTGATTTTCACCCTCCTTATGGGTCACATATTCCTGCTTCTTTGGTTGCCTGGTAATTTCCCATTGTAAATTTTACCTTATTAGTGCTGGGTTTTTGTGCTCCTTTTATATTTTAGAGCTTTGTTCTCATTTGGGAGGTAAGTTACTTAGAAATCCTTTGAGCTTTTCTAGGCTTGATTTAGGCTTTGTTAGGCACCCTGTCTGCCGCCCTTTGTGCTCTGGGAGTTCTCCCCCTGCTCCTCCTCGGCACAGGTCTTCGCGTGGTTTGCTCCCTCACACGGGCTGATCAGCTGAAGACACAGGGGACCCTTGGGGGCCTCCAGCTCTCTTTGGGGCTCTCTCCTCTCTCCTGCTCCCTGAGTTCTTCACCCAGTGTCCTCAGCGAAGGGGAACGCGGGCCTCTGTCTGTGATCCTCGAACTTGCACTGTGGCTGGCCATTGTGCGGGCAGTGAGCAGATCAGCTGTCGGGCTCACCTCACTTTCTCCAGTCTCAGCAAACTCCTGTGCCCAGGTCTTGTGTTGTCCAGTCTATGTCTCTTATCTGCTCTGTAAGTTGAGGTGGGATGATAAATTCAGTTCCTGTTACTTTATCATGGTCAGAAGCAGAAGTCCTCTGTTTGTGGGTTTTAAAATACACGCTGCATGTAAATTACACACTGGGAGGAGTTAGAGGGCGTGTCTTTGATGTACGCCTGCCTGCTGCTCCAGTGGCGGTATGTTCTGTCCTCCTCTCACGTTCTCCTCGCTCAGAGGACAGTGCTATTCCAAGGGGGTCACACAGCTCCTGGGGCCAACCCAGTGGCGGCCCTACTCACCTTACCAGTCTACGATTCTAGTTCCCATGTTTCTATTCTGCCCGGCCTCCTGGCCAACATTCAGTCTTTGAGTTGTGCAAGGCCTTTTGTTTTCTGTTTCCGTTTTCTGTTTCGCTTATACAACTCTGACTTTGCTCCTCAGCCTGTGATGCCCTGAGGTCTGAGAAGGGGTGTCCTGCTGTGGAGGCTGAGCAGCGGATCACCGTCAAGCACACCAGGCTTGCCATTATTCTGTGCTTGTGCTTTTGTATTTTACATTCCATTTCATACAATATGTATCTGTCCAGCTAATTTTCATATTTGTTTAGTAAATGTTTTCTTCATAAAATAACTTGTAGTTACTGCATCTTGAATTTAAAAAATAAGTTTCAAAGTTCAGTAAACATGACCATAGTTACTTCTTCTAAAAATCCTTTTGGATTACAGTTTGAAAAGAAATTAGCAATCAGTCTTCCAGGTTTTCATGTGTAGTTAGCTTCTTTGACCATTCGCTTACAGTTCCTGAGACCACTAAAGTTCTTACTCTATTTGGTTAAACTATTTTGTATTAAACAATCTAACAGGAATAATACCTGTTAAAGAGATAATAGCGGAAGTTATTATTCAGGAGACAGAAATTACCATGCATTTAAAGCAGATATATTGTAAAATTTTAAAACAACCTTGTAGATTTTGAGTACGGAAGGCTTAAAAGACACTTAGAAATGTTTTTTCTCCAACACACCTGTTACCAGTAGAAACTTGACACATCGTTACAAATGTGTATTGTCACCATTTTCATAGGGTTTAAGACATTTCTTTCTAATCTTCAGGTTTGTGGAGATTGGGTTCTGGTAACAGATTCATAATAACATGACATTCTTTTTTGTGCTCATAATTGTGTGATGAGGAAGTGACAGATACATGTGACGTGGATACATTGTAGAATCACTCGTTACAATGTTTCATGTCTTCGGAAGGAGGTTTTCTACTGTGTTGAAAATTTATGGAAACACCACTTAGAGGGAGATGGCTAAAGTATGTTTTCTAAGGCTGGATTTTGGACCTTTCTACTTTTCCTATCTGTCTCTTCGGAGCTCAGTGTGCTTTGTCATGTGTGTCGCAGGTAAAAGACGAACAGCATCAGTGTTCCCTGGGGAGCCTGAAGCTCCCTCTCAGCCAGCTGCTCACCAGCGATGACATGACCATGAACCAGCGGTTCCAGCTCAGTAATTCAGGCCCAGACAGCACTCTGAAGATGAAGATTGCCCTCAGGGTACTGTCTCTCCCACAGGAAACACTTGAGGGGTGGGGAACGGGCCGCAGTGGTGCTGCTCTTAGGCACTGCCCACGGTAGACGAGGGCAGACACATGGGTGGGTGGTGATCGCGGTGCCGGCGCCATGCCAGGGCTGACAGGAAGGCACCTGTGTGGGGATCATGGGTTATCCTGCATCTTGTGGGAGCTCAGGGGGAGATAGCTGAGGCTTCCATGCAGACGTGCAACAGAAGCAGTGTTTCCAGGTTGTTTGAGCAGGCCCAGGGCGCTCATTCTGCTTCCACACGAATCCAGCCAACCGGTTTTCTATCCTTCAGCCAAGAAAGTATAGCTATGTGGATCACCAAAGTTTTCTGCTAGGGTTAAACTTTTAAAGTCATTCAGAAGAGAGTATTTAATAAAACTCTACAAGATGGTAGAAATTACAGAAAAAAATTTGTCCAAAATAGACAATAATTCATTTGTAAGTACCTAAGGAAATGTTGAAAATAAAACTGGCAAACAAATTCACTAATTTAAAAGATTTAAACTAAAATAAAGAGCCAACATTTTAAAAAAATTAAAGCAAACAGTGTGTAGAGGGTGCAGTGGAAATGGTTTCCTTGAACCTGTCAGGATACTGGGTGTGCACAGTGTTTCCAGAAAGGACTGCAGTGTCTCCAGTCCGTGAGTCAGAGAGCCCCTTGCACCAGGGACCCTTCCTCTGGAAATCGGACTTTTTGTAATAATGCAGAATTTGGGAAGGCCGTGAACATGAAGATGATGGCTGCAGCTTTATTTTATAAAAGTGGGAAACTTGCTGCCATCACAGTCACACCAGAATGAGGAGTTTACAGACTATAGACTGTGCTCAGTGGAATATAGTGTGTGTTAAACGTCAATATTAACAGCTGTCAAAGTGAATGATCCATGTGCTCTCGCAAGCTGAGGGGCGAGGGCTGCTCCTGCACCAGTGGTGGGTATTTGGGGTAATCTTGCTGGGCAGAGGTATTTCTGACTCTCATCCTTCCCCAGGGCTGCTGGTGGAGACCTCCTGTGCAGTATAAGGTGGGAGACCACCTGTGTAGGATGAGGGATGAGACCCCCAGCATGCAGTTCAGGCTCTTCCAACAATAAGATCACCTACAACTGTGCAGAAATGCATGCAAATGGAAGAGGCTGAAAATTCACAGAACTGACATTTACATCACAGATTTGATACTTAATTACTTAAACTTTCCTTTTTCAAACTTTCTGTAATATTGTAGTACTTTAATAATAGGATGGCTGAACAGATAGACTAGATTGTTTTTAATGTTTAGTGCTAAGTTGTAAAGAAATATTTGCAAATAAATATATCTACAGTGTTAATTGTATCAGGCCATTACCAGTGTCACTGATTTTAATTTCGGGTTTATTTCCCCCTTCTAGATACTCCACCTGGAAAAGCAAGAACGGTCTCCAGACCACCAACACTCTGCTCAAGTAAAGCGACCCTCTGTTTCCAAACAAGGGAGAAAAATATCTGTCAGATCGCAGACGACTGCATCGCCAGTTGCTGGTGACAGCAACACAGCCCCGTCCATACCAGTCGCTGGGGGCAGTGATAAGCCTGGCATGGAGGAGAGAGCTCAGCCTGCGGAAGCCAGCTCTCCGGGGCTGCGAGACCTGGGCAGAAGCGCCTCCAGCCTCCAGGTGGGCGCCGCCTGCTCCCCCAGCCACATGTTTGTCAAGGAGCCCACCCCCAGCATTGCCTCGGACATATCACTGCCCATTGCCACTCAGGAGCTCCGGCAGAGGCTGCGGCAACTCGAGAAGTGAGTGGACGCTGCCTGCATTCTTGTCAGGCGGCCCCATCTGCGGACTGTGGGGGGGGGGCTGCGGTCCCCAGTTAGTCAAGAGCCCTGGCGGGGTGGGGGGGAAGACAGCACCCTTTCCCTCACTGAGTCACTTTCAAAGTCAAGCCTGCAGTTTTCTAGGGCCTACTGTTTAGCTCAGTTAAAGACTAGAACACAATGGGTAGTAGGTGCCATGAACAGGAGAGTCTCAGAAGCTCCTGCGTGTCCGTCCTCAGACCAGGAAGGCAGAGGATGGAGCTGACCTTGGATCTGAATGTGGTGACTGGGGCCTGTTCCTTCATCTTTGGTCAACACCCATTCCTGGGCGCCGGTCGCTTTGTCCGTCTCTGGGTGTTGGTGTTGACTTCTTACGCTCCATGACTCATGGCTGCATTCAGGGTTCTTTAGATGAGGTGAAACAGTGTGCGGTTGTCACAGCTTCACATTACCTTTTCTTCTCAGCGGACGGAGCAAAGTTGCTTTTGAGACACTTCCTGCTGTTTGTTGTTGTAGGAGGCATGTGAGTGGTCAGAAGTGGGGCAAAGTGAAGCATGTGCCCGTGGGGGCTGGCCAGAGGCACACGTGTGCAGCCCTGACCACACTCACAGTCTACTTGTCTCCTTCACACTTGTCACGTCAACTCGTGCAGAACAAAGACATCAGTCCCTCCCTCTCTCTTCTTCCAAAAGAAGTAGAATTTTAAATAAGAAACCCCTTTTTCTCAGGAGCTAAGTTGGAGGAGCTGCCAAGTTGGTCTGGGGGGACACTGAGCCAGGCAGTTGTTAGTTGTCTTGGAATCTGTGCTTCAACCTCGAGAGAGAAATCGAGGCAAGTGTCGCGATCGCATCAGATGCCTGTCATGTGGGGCTTTGAGAAAAGATGCATGCACGTGGCGGTTACGGCCCAAAGACCGCAGAGCCGACGTGCCTCATCTTACTTTGGGCCTAAATGAGAAAGCTGTCAGCTTTGAATGAGTTACGTTGAACCCTAGCTGGAATATGAGTTCGACTGGTTGATTGAAATCTTCCAAGGTTTCCTTTGTGTTCGAGTTCCTGGGTGATGTGATTCCTCGTTGTCTGCGTGAGTGAACGTGACCTAACCGTGTGGCTGTAACAGTGATTCAGGGCCTTGTCGGATCCGAGGGGAGCTGTGACTTCCTGCTTTGCTTCCTTAGTGGGACGACACTGGGACAGTCCCCGCTGGGGCAGATCCAGCTGACAGTCCGGCACAGCTCGCAGAGAAACAAGCTGGTGGTCGTTGTGCACGCCTGCAGGTGAGCGGCATGGCCCCCGGGTGGCTGTCCCACAGGGCAGGGGACACTGGCCCTGGCTTTCCACACAGGTCGCTTGGTTTCCTTTTTGAAGAACAAAGCAATTAGATGTACTGTAATCCTGGTATTCAGTTTTTATTCCTTTTTTGTTCTTAACTTTGCATCATACACATTTTCTATTCTTGTCCATTTGGTTGCTTTGCAATACTCCCGTGAAGGGTAGTTTCTGTAACCCTCCCTAGTATTGGGTATTTAGATGGTCAGTGGTACATGCAACACAGTAATGAACATATTTTTCTTTTATTGAAGTGTTTTTTGGGGATTAAATTTCCAGGAGAAAATTTTTATCAATTCAGAGGATCCAGCCAAGCTCTTGGTATCACGGTGGTTGTGGCCATAGCCTTTCAAGAACATGCAGCCGCTGAGGTCGGCACCAGTGGTGCGGTGTGCCATTCCCCACGTCAGGACGTTTTAGCTTGTGCAGTGTCCTGTGCACCGGTGGCCGCGGGACGGCAGTGTGGCTTCCACCTGTATTTGCTCGATGATGGCATAGAGCTGTTTTTCTATGTGACTTGTCTGTCTCCACAGTAGTGATACAAGTACGTTTATGTAATTATTTGGATCTTAGAAAAGGCCATTGGAAACACAGGAAAGTAAAATTAGTGACATTTAGAAATAGAACTTAAGTGTAGAGTTCAGTTCACTGCACATGTGTTGAGCAGCTTGTATGTCGCTGCTACGGAGATGGTCTCTGTGGGGATACAGGGACAGAAGACTGTTTTAGGGGCCTCTAACCAAACAATCCCCAGCTAGATTTTCAGGTCCATCATTAAGTGACTATTTTGAAGTGGTTGCATCTAATTGATATAAAGGAGAGTTAAGTTCCTATGGCATATTTCTGGTCTCAAAAATGTCACCCAGCTGCTAAATAAAGACTGAAAACACCTCTGATATTAAACATTGAAATAGATGTGAGCTCTACATACATTTAAGAAAGATGAATAAAAACAGGTGAGATCATTCTCTTCCAACCCTCTGACTCCAGTTCAGGCTCTCAGAGGCTGGGGCCTCTTCCTGCAGCTCAGGGCGCCAGGCGGACCCAGCCCTGAACAGGACGCTCTTCCTTCTCAGGGTCGCCCACACCCACACCCACACTCACCAGGCTGGGACAGTTTAGACACGCCATCACCTCACCTGGACCTCTTTGGGATGTGGGAGGGAACTGGAGTCCCCAGAGAAAACCCCTAAGACATGGGGGAAACGTGCACACTCCACACAGACAGTGACCCTGGCCGGAAATCCATTTTTTTCTCGTCAACATTGTAACAGAACGATGTTACTTGAGGACCTGCTATAGTACATTTGAATGTGATGCTAATTGTCAGTTTCCTAGATTCTGACGCCTGGTATTATCTGGTTTGTGTTACCAGAAATCTCATTGCCTTCTCTGAAGACGGCTCTGATCCCTATGTTCGCATGTATTTGTTACCAGACAAGAGGAGGTCAGGAAGGAGAAAAACCCACGTGTCCAAGAAAACACTGAACCCTGTGTTTGATCAGAGGTATGGACTTGATTCAGCAGGCAGACTGGAGTTAGGAAGGCCAGTCAGTGCCTTCGAGTGACTGAAGCATTTAAGCTGCACATGGCTGAGAAGTAAAGAGAGGAAGTCCAAGTTAGTAGGCGTGAACTTGGTAAGATAAGGATTCTGAACTTCGTGTAGGAGTACTGCACGTGATAGATACAAGTTGTACACGTGGGCAGGGGAGGGCCAGTGATGAAATAAAGACAAAAGGGTGGGTGACACTGAAGAGCTGTCAGTTGGGGACTTAATGTCTGTTGATATTTACTGAGTTACAAATCAGAACTGAGAATATTAAAATACATGTATTTTTAAAACTAACAGTAATGAACCTATAACATCTTAAAATATGACGTTTTTCTGAAAACAACTAGTTTTCAAAAGTTTTAAAAATTAGTGACCAGAGTGGCATTATTGTTGGACCTTTTTGCAGCTCTCTCAGCGGTCTGGCTTGGTAGGGGCTCCGTCTGCTCCTGAGGCCGGTCTGATGTGGTGACCTCCCGAGAGGGTCCCCAGGCCACACGTAGAGCCCTGGTCTGTGCAGATTCACCATCCAACTTCAGAGTCCTCTGTAGCTAACAACCCAGCCTTCTAAGAAAGAATTCAGTTGAATGGTGTGAATATCTACTAAATCAGTTTCATTTCATCTTTAAGGGTACTGGTCAGTAATCCTGTTTTTACAGACTGGCATGCACCGAGTCCTGGCACGGGCACACTTTATGTGTCCTGTTCTTACTTGGCTGCAGCATTTAAGTTTGGAGACCCGTCATGAAGTCTGGGTCGCTAACTGCTGTAGCTGCAGTGGCAAGCCAGCCACACCCCAGCCCTGGCCCCGGAGGCCTCAGGCACTCAGGCCTCTGCTGTGCCACAGACCCTGAAGCATGCCGGCCACACTCCAGCTGGTTTCTAGGACCCACTCTCCTGAAGGCATGTCAGTTGGTGGCATCTGACTTGAGCCATTGAAAAAGGTGTTGCAGACTTCCTTCCTTCCACAAAGCCAGGCCACAGGGTACTTTTATTTAGTTCACTCATGCAGGTTTGAAGTGACTCTCCTCTAGCCTTCAGGCCTGGGCGAGTGACCGAGTCTTGATGTCCCCACTGTGATACACATAATATCCACCGTCTCACTGGTTAATGGCCAGAAAGAGTCAGGCGTGTGTGTTCACTGAACCCCTGCCCCATACGTGAGGGAGCCCGGCGATAGGCTTTTCACGTGTTTAGGATGCCAGAGTCTTCTCTTATGTTTGGAAAATATGAAAAATAATTGGATTTTGCATATTCGTGAAATGCCAAACCCAAACATCTAGCAGGAGAATTCAATTTTATAATAACAAACATATGATGTAACATTTGGCGTGGTCTCATGAGCAGAAATGGCACTTTTCAGTCACAATTAAATGCAGCAAGATGGCGGCAATATTAAGGAAGGCCTTGTTCTCTCTTTTAGCTTTGATTTTAGCGTTTCGTTACCAGACGTGCAGAGGAGAACACTGGACGTCGCCGTGAAGAACAGTGGCGGCTTCCTGTCCAAAGACAAAGGGCTTCTCGGCAAAGTAAGTGAGAAGGTCCTCGATGGGCTCCTACACTTGGTACAAATTCAACCTTCAACCCCAAGTGCATTGTTTTAGGCCAACTTACATAAGTAGAAAGGGGGACTAGCGTTGTGATTAATAAACTAGTGCGTGTTAATAAAGTAGTGGGCCATGAAAGACATCAGTGAAACAGTAGTACAGTCTGAAGATACCTTAAGTGATTTGCATTGTTTTACATATTCATATCATTGGCATATTAGTCATACTAATACCGTGAACTTACAGTTGGATAGAAAGTTAATTTTTAAATAAAAATTACTTTTCAGGTATCACAAGGAAAGTAAACCCAGTGGGATGGTAGTCTACAGTTCCACCTTGTCGACTAACCAGCTGATTTTCTCCTAACAAATCGTTGGCTTTATTTCTCTGAATTTCTGCTTGTTTTTGTTCGTAGTCACATTTAACTCTTGCCTAAGATGATATATTATTTAGTAGTGTACATAGGAGATAAGTTAGGGAGGAGGAGTCTTGAGTTGTTGGTGCCATTATGGCACACGAGCCATGTCTCTATAAATCATGCCCACGGATGCTTCATAATCACCTGATTTCAGGACAGCTGGATATAGGAAGGACCTCTGGGATATATATGGTGGACCATGTAGCTCGTAGGGAGGCCTGAGGGTAGAAAGATTGAAGAATGAGAGACTCGGTATTGGAGACTTCCACACTGCCAGGCTGGGACAGAAGACTAGAGATGGGAAGGAGTGGTAAAAGGTCCACAGGAATTACTTCAACCCACTTCTCAAACGCTTTCTAACCCACAGGTGCTGGTTGGTCTGGCCTCTGAAGAACTCGCCAAAGGCTGGACACAGTGGTGAGTGTCCCCGCCATACACGACAAACCAATAAGCAGATCCTCCCTATGTTCCTTCAGTAGCGCTTTCCACAGCTGACCACGTGTTGTCATCTTTCTGTGCTCCCAGGTATGACCTCACAGAAGACGGGACGAGACCGCACATGGTGACGTAGGCGTGGGTGCGCGAGGAGCTTTCCTTGGCACCTGCCCAGCTTGTGTGCTGGGATGCACCCTCCCACGGACACAGCGATGCTATTTTTCTACTTTTCATGTATTGGTTATATATACCTTCCTAATTTTATAAAACTGGTTGACGTTTTAGGCGTATTTGGCCAATACTGTTGTTAAATTTTGTATGTTTGATTTCCTCTAGTACTTTGCCAGTTACTAGAGTGAACAACAGGACAGCGGTTATTATTGTTTTGTTAATCTGTATGTCAGTTGTATCTACAAGATGCAGATTCGTGTGTATGCTTTATTATTGCCTTGCTTTGTATAGCACTGAGGCTCACTGTGCCGTGTAAATAGACTATTTTTTATAATCTCTACATGCTGGTTTGAATTCAGGAGAAAATGGATTAAGGAAATATATATATTTTTTCTTTTAAGACGTATTAAATTCTTATGAGAAATAATCTTTTTGTCTTTGCAGGAAAAAGTTCTCAGTGGCTTATTTTGTGCTCTTTCTTTTTAAAAAGAAAAAGTGAAAGATTATTAAATATTAGTATATTTCTGCCCATTACCAATGAAAGAAAATATTCAAGATTTAACACTTTCATAAATACAAAGATGTGTTATTGATAAGTCAGTCGAAGTGCTTCTAAGGAAAAGTGTTACATCACTAAGTAGCGTAAAATATTAAAGGAATTGTCATGGTTCATAAATCATAGTGTACTAATCTGAAATCTCTTACATAAAATGAAATGTCTTAAGTTTATTTTTAATTGCTTGTTGTAACTTATTCATGAAATAGTGCACAGATACCCAGCTACACTTTTCCTAAAATACAGTGCAGACAGATGTTCAATGTTAGCAGTTAGGCTGTTATGAAATAGCCCATCATGAGCTTGTTAACTTCCCATGTTCTCCCGGCCTGTAAAGAAAGACAGGCTTACACTGTCACCATAACTAACGGTTGTGAGGTAACTCGGGGTGAGTGTTAGGAACTGTGCTAAACACCGAAAGCTGATTCCTGCCTTCGTCCATGTGGCATCACACGCAGGACAGGTTGCCAGAGCTCTTGATGCACAGGCTTCCTCGGGGCCCGCGGTTGTGGCACAGTGGCTGTTGGTTGAAAACCACCATTTCCTGGGTGTCCTTACTTCATGCCATGACTGACCTCACTGTTGGAATATTATTACACAGTTTGTATTCTGGAATATATTTTTCTTCTTACATTATTAAAAGCATGTTTTACACTTCAGAGTGTCGAAGGGCAGTGTGGTGAGCTGTGCGTGCCATAAGTAAAGGGTGCGCACATGCAGACAGCCTTAAGTGCTTTAAGCTGGACGATGAGGGTGACTTCCTGAGCCATAAGAACATTCTCAAGTCATTGGGGAAATAGCGCTTACCGGCGGCAGTGGGAGCTCTTGTCAGAAAGCTTGCATGGGCTTTGACTGCTTACGTGATGGACCACACGTGCCCAAGTGCCTGGGGGGACACCGACTTCCTTCTGTGCACTCCTGCTCCCAGCGGGTTGTCGTTTTGTTTCATTTTGCTTTGAACCCTGGGCATGTTTACAGTGGAGCCTGCAGCTTCACAACACAGAGCATGTCATCATAAAAAGCAGCCTGCGCTGTTTCCTGTGTAACGTGCAGGAGGACATTCACGGTGCTGTGTGTGTACATAAAGCACTTGGCTGGGCCATCTCAGTAGCATGAGAAAGACAGGTAATTACTCACTAAATCTAGGTGCCTGCCTATGGTGTCTGATTGAAGATGTTTCACAAATTAGGCCTGTTGGAGGGCGTCTGGCATAATCTTTAACTGAGAAGAAACACCCATTGCAATTTGGCATGAAATAATCTTTACCAACATCTTAAATTGTTGACTTTTACAATCATGAGCTTCACGTTTTCGAGTATTTTAATTGATGGGATGCTTTGTTTCAGTAGGTAGGTGAAGTGACTACAATGAGAGGTACCCAGCCTGTGAGCTGCAGGTTCCCAGGCCCCTGGCAGAGGGAAGGAAAGGAAGCCAGGGCTTGGTTCCTTCCAGGCACTCTAGAACACCTCCAGGTGAGATTCTGTCCGCTGTGGCAGGCAGCTGTCATCTGAGGAAGAGGGAGAGAGTTCCCCTGCCCTGACGATGGCACCCTCTGAGTTCTCTGTGCTCAGCTCCAGTTCCTAAGGACCGATTCATCTGGGGAAAGGGAAGTGGAGCTGTTCAGCTGTCCAGCCAAACCAGTGCAGGGAAATTCACTTGGATGAATTTGAATTGTTAGTTTGTACATGTGGGTTGCTTGTTCTGTGCCTTAAAATACAAAGTATAAATAAAAGTCTCAGATGAAAACAAGAAGCCTAGGAGTTGTATTCACCGCAAAGAATGTTCTATACAGGAGAGTTCCTTTTACAGATACTCTTCATCAAGGGCTCAGCCCTTCTTTCTCAAGAACCTAAGCCAAATGCAAAGCTGTGTGTTTAAACTGCTTGTTTGTTACTTTGACTCCAATTCTAGCTGGGTCACGCACTGCAAGTAGAAAACCGCAGAGGGTTTTTATTGTAGAATGTCCTTTTTATTCAGCTAATTTTACATGACAGTGCATGTATTTATTCAATAAACTTTTATGTTAGCTCACTTGTGAATTGTTTTTCCTTTGTCTTTTGAAATTAAAATTCTAGTGTGGGACCAGATAATCTGAAAAGTAAATACGAGATCTCATTTATATTTGCCATTTGTGAGTTCTTTCCTTGGTGTTGTCCCCTTTACTCCTAACTGGGTTCTCATGTGCCCACCTTAGACCGTGGGTTTTGAAAACCACTCCTCTGAGAGATGATTATGAGGAGGAAATGCAGTCTTTAAATGTGCTTCATGCTACAGCACTGAGAAGTAATGACACAGACTTTTTTTTAACAAATGGAATGGAAATATCAGAGGAGTCCATTGCTGGGTTTGGAACTGACTAATTGAGCCCGAGGAGGGCTTGGCCACTGGGCACACTGCAGAGCCAGTACGGAGCCGCCCTGGCAGGGCCCACGAAGGACAGTGGGAAGCCTTCACCTCAAACCCTTGACTCTCCAATGGCTCAAAATTGGGGGCTTAAAGGTAAAACATGAGTATCCTGAGTAAGGGGTCCAGGGTCATGGGCTGTGCTGATTGGTCAGTTCTGTGCGAGCCTCAGCGGGTTGGTTTCGCTCCTGGCGGCGTCCTCTGTGGGGTCTCTACCAGGTGGTCTTCCTGCCTGCAGAGTTCTGCGAGATACCTTGGAGGCCAGATTCTTCCATTATCTTAAGCAAAGTGTAGCTTTACATTCTCCCTGAAACTTACAGACAGGCCTCCAGGCTCCAGGACACAAAAATACTCTGAGAAGGTTGATTTCATATTTTAACAAAAAGCTGGGTTCTGGTATGGGCTGTGGGTGTCGAGTCCCGTGGGGGCTGCCATCCTGCTCTGGGCCCTGGCCGTCGGCCTGGTCTCTCCAGGGCCTGGTGCTCTAGATCCCCCACCTTACTGCCAGTGACGCAAGCTCTGCTCTCACCAGGCCGAGTACCGGAGCAGCACGGGTTTGGGTTCTGCTCCCTTTTTAGTTTTACCCTGCATTCAGCTTAATCCCATGGATACTCCTTGGTTTCCAATTTCTATCTCCAATACAGACCCTCTGCTGAGCTCAAGAACAGGACCCAGCTGCCTCCTCCTACCCCCCTGCACTTGGAGGCCTCAGTGTTCCTGTCTGTGTCTCTAGGTGCTTGAGCTGGAGACCTCCACCATCCCAAAGCCTCCCTCTGCCTCTCCTCAAATGCAGGCGCCAAGTCCTTTAGTTCTGCTTGAGAATATATCCACTTCAACTACTGTCTCTGGGCTCCAAGCCATTGCCTTTCCTGATGACCAGTCGTCTGCCAGCAGTCGAGCGTTAGCCCCTCGCTCCCACCCCTGCGTGCTCCACACAACAGCCAAAGGGAACCTTCCAGGCAAATGGAACCGGTCAGTCTCCTGTTCCCCATTGCTCTGAGAGAAGACACGGCACTGAGGCCCTGACCTCCCAGCTTCATTTCCTCCTGGGACCTTCGTCTCTGACGCTTCCTCTCACTTTTCAGACTCCCCACCCTGCTTCCCATCTCAGTGCCCCCGCCTGCTCTTCCTCGGAACATAGTGGATGGAACAGGATGCAGAGCAAGAGTCCTGGGGCGACCTGACCTACTTCCTGTCTACAGCATCACCTGTTCTGGACATTTCATTCAAATGGGTCACACACCATGTGGCCTTTTGTGTCTGCTGCTCTCACTGAGCCTCATGTCTTGGGGTCGGGGCCTCACTCCTTTTCACAGCTAACACTCCAGGGTATGGATGGATCCCATCTCGTTCGTCCACTTGTCTTGGGGACATGGGCTATGTCCACTTTGGGGCATGCTGTGCGTTGGGGTGGGGGGCAGTGATCATCTCCTGTGTTGCTTGTCTTGCTCGGAAGGAAGCTGACAGGCGCCTGACCCTGCAGCTCGGTCGCTGTGGGGTCAGCATCACCCAGGACACCAGCATTATTGATTTGATGCTTGTGCCACTCAGGTTTCCTCCAGCATCTTTTCTGAGCTCCGCTTCCAACCTTTACATTTGGATCACAGGGGATCCTAATATTAATTAAGGAATACTAATGCCCAGCATATTGCCCAGCGTATTAGGTCCCCCCATTCTCTGGTCTCATTGTCACGGAGAAAGTCTAGGCTTCGTATTTCCCCCCCGTTTTATCACCTCCCCCCCACTCCGGTTTAAGCCGTTGTTTCTCAGTCTAGCTGTGTAGGACACAGCTCCCTGGCCTGTGCTGGTGTTACGAGCCTTGCGCTCCCCCTGGCTGAGGCAGTTGGTCACTCAGCAGCTCAAGGCAGCTCTCGCCCTCCGCTGCTCCTCGCAGCACACGGCAGCCCAGCTCCAGGGGGAGCTGTTGTTCACAGTCTTAACTGTAGAGGGCGCAGCTCACGGGCCCCTGTGGGATCCAACCGGCGAACTCGGCGTAAGGAGCACCTGCTCCAACCACCTGAGCCGCCCCCTGCCCGCTTCCTATTCTTGTTTATAAGCAGCTCAGGAAACCCTAACATGCCCTAGAGAAGGCTTCGCCCTGGACCATCCCTCTCTCCTTGAGTTACCCACTGGGGAGACCCCACCCCTGCCCTGGGAGGTGCTAACCGTCCCCAAGGACCCAGGAGGAAGAGGAAGGTGGATAGCTCACTCCCCTTCAAGCTTTCCAAGGTTACCACGTCGGACGTGCATGCAAATTCCTCGAAGGAAACGTCGGGAATGGTCTTGAAGGAGAACCTAGGAGGGGAAAGGATAAACGCGGGACCTCCCCAGAGTCCAAAGGGCTCTGATCTGTGCGCCCCATTCCCAGCCCCGCTCAGCGGTCTCACTTCACTTTCCCCCGTGTCTCCACCCAACTGAGTGGGTGACAAAAGGAGGTGAGCCTACAACATGTGCCCAGCCTTCACCCTGCCCGCCCCCGCGGTTCCCTGGGGGGTGTCTCTCAATCGGGTGCAGCAGGTGTCTCGTGGGGCCTGTCGGTTCTGTTCCCAGGGGTCCCGGGGCAAGTGCGGTCCTTGAGCTTCCATTACTTATGCCTTTTCTTTAATTTTTGTTCAAAAATACCCTCATTTCCCAAGTTCAAACTTTTAGAGATAGAACAGTGTAAAACCACAGAAAGAAAGACCGTGTTCTGCCACGGCTGCTGCGTAAGCCAGGAGCCTCCCTCCTTCTCGGGATCCGGGACTCAGGCCGCCGGGGACCCACCGCTTGGCCCTTCACCCGCTCCACCTGCAGGGCCCGCCAGAATGGCTGAGAAATGGTCCTTGTAATAGTCGTATAGTAAGATTTTAAGTTATTAGCAGTGGCCCCTTGTTGGTTTAGCTTATTTTCCCAGTTACAATTATGATTAAATTACAAGTTTTGTGGGGTTTTTGCTAGGCAGAAAATATTTCTGGCTGTTTCTGGGAGGCTATTCAGGAAGCTGATAAGAGCGGGTTCCTTTTGAATCCCAGACTGCGGGGGAGGGGTGCTGCTCAGAGGGCAGGACCCTCAGTGTGAAGTGGGTCCCTGGCTACACCGAACCCCTGCTGTCTTGCGTCAGAACTCCCGTGCTCTCAGGGGTCCCCCGTCTGCCTGCCTGAGGGCTACAACCTTCTAACGAACCAGTCCTCCAGCTGCAAAAAGGCTATAATTTTATACTGTTGAAATGCAATGTTTTTGATCTGATTGGTTTAATAAGGCACATGATGAAAATTTGTCCCCTGTTGATTCTTACCTTTTCTTATGTGATTACTGGGGGTCCGTACGTGAATCTGTGGCTCCCATTACATTTCCATCAGATGGCGGGACAGAGGCTCCCACCCCAGCCTCCCTGAGACCTCCAGTTCACTTGGGTTCACTCAGAAACAGAACCCACTCTGGATGGTTCAAGAATGAAACATGTATCTGCAGGGGGGAAGTCCTCACAGAGGGCGGCTGGGGCACGGAGGTGGGGGGCCCGCAGACATCAGGCTGAGCACGTGGGACTTGGCTGTCACTGGACTGAGGATTTCAGAAGGGGTGAGTAAGAGAGGGGGAAGAAAAGGGGCTACGGCAGAGCCTGTGGGGACATGACAGGGGGTGTGGGAGTCTGGCCTTTGTGTGCGACGGGCTTGAACAGGCAGCGCAGCGCGTGTCAGGACCCCTGGGTTTCTGGGGTTCCCCCGCCCCTCACAAGACAAAATCCTCGTGAGTGGGGTGTCAGCCCGCGGAGTGGTCGTGGTGACAGTCCTCTTCCAGGCCCTGACTGCAGAAGGAAGGACCGGTGAGGCCAGGCAGCCCTCAGTTTTCCCTGCTGGCCGAAATGAATGGGGGAGACACACTCTATTTCTCAGGAGTTTGTCATACTTTTCCAGACTTTTCTGACAGTTAATTCTGCTTCGGCTGATAAGCTTCACAGGGAGGCCCGAATTTACCAGTTGAATTGTTTGGGGACACAGTCTCCATAAGTTGAGTGATTTAAATATGTAGCTCTCCAAGGTGTGGGGGAAACATAGAAAGCAAGTGATAAAAGCTATTTTTAAAAAATGGTATTGACAAAGGACCTTGAAATGAAAGAGTAACCTATATAGTTAATATTAATTTAATGTACCTGGGTAAAGGTTTTTGGTATACTTCCTAGAAACTAACAAAGTGAATGATGTCAAATGACTGGATAAATTTTTTTTTTGAAATTCAGGTTGTTTCCAAGTTTTTGCTTTCAGCAAAAATTGAAGGGCAGCCCAATCAAGTTATTAGCTGATATAAATTAAGTTAAAAGAAATTAATGATAATCAGTGTGTGGTTTTTGGCATTTAAGTAAAATGTGCTTAAGGAATTGAGGACGTTGCTATTAGTTTTTCATTTCTGCCCCTTGTTTATGTGAACAAGTTTTCTCAGTATTTACACCTATACACATGAAAATCAGACTAGAAGATTCATTTTTGGAAGCACAAATTGATTGAAAAAAAGGTGTTAACCATAGCATTACAAGGTGTGCTTCAACAAAATTTTAGTTTCAATTTAATCGGTACTTAACAAATGTTATAATTAATTTGGTTTGATCTATTTATATCCCCACTAAATGTGAAAGTTGTCAAATCTGGAGCATTATGGTCATAAAATATTAAAAAATCAATTTATATATAATTTTGCTGGAGACAGGATCCATAGACTGCCATAGATATTACATCTAGACAGAATTATGAGAGACATGGACTGGAAATAAGAGTTGTAAATAACAGGTATCCGACTGATAAAGTATTCAGATTTCATTGAATGTATTTAGTGATGTCACAGTTTTAAGAGTCAGTCTTCATAATTAGGTCGGACTGCATCCGCTTAAGCCGACGATAAAACCAATCTTGACGTCAGACCGCAATTGCCAGGATCGGAGCTCGCGTGGAGAAGGCGGGGCCGGAGCGCGGGGCGTGGCCCGAGCGTGGCGGGCGGGGCCCGAGCGTAGCGGGGCGGGCTGTGGGCGGGGCCGGAACGCGGGGCGGGGCGGGCTGTGGGCGGGGCCCGAGCGTGGCGGGCGGGGCGGGCTGTGGGCGGGGCCCGAGCGTGGCGGGCGGGGCGCGCGCCCTCTAGCGGCCCCCCCAGGCGCTGCCGGCTCTCGCGAGAGCGGCGCAGGTGACGCGCCGGCGGGCGGCGCGGGCGCGGGCGCGGGCGGGCGGGTTTGAATCTGTCCCGAGCGCGGGAAACGGCGGACCCCGGGGCCGAGGTGAGCGCCGCGGTGCGGGACGGCGAAGGGCGCCGGGCGGGGGCCGGGAAGCGGCGGGTCTCGGCGGGTCGGGCCCGCAGCGCCGCAGCCTCCGCGTGGGCCCGGCCGGCGCCTGTGAGGAGGCTCCGAGCGCCGCCGCCTGCCTTCCCGCGGGGCTGAGCCCGCAGCGGCCCGACCCGCGGGGGCTCGGGGCCCGGTGTGCGCCCGGGGCCTCGCTGTCCGCGCTCCGAGTCTGAGGGGACGCGTGGGCCGGGCGGTCGGCGGCGGGCGCTGCTGACAGGGCGGCGGGGCCGCTTTCCTGCGCGTGCTGGCGCCGCCCCGCGTGGAGCCTTGCGGGGGACAAGGGGCGCCCGTGGAGGCCGGCGGAGCGCGGGGGTGGCGGCCGCTCGCCCTGCGCCCGGAGCCGCGGGGAAGCGCCCGGGGAAGCGCCCGGAGCCGCGGGGGAGCACCCGGAGCCCCTCGGGGAAGCGCCGGGAGCCCCTCGGGGAAGCGCCGGGAGCCCCTCGGGGAAGCGCCGGGAGCCCCTCGGGGAAGCGCCGGGAGCCCCTCGGGGAAGCGCCCGGAGCCCCGCGGGGAAGCGCCCGGGGAAGCGCCCGGAGCCCCGCGGGGAAGCGCCCGGAGCACCTCGGGGAAGCGCCGGGAGCCCCTCCGGGAAGCGCCGGGAGCCCCTCGGGGAAGCGCCGGGAGCCCCTCGGGGAAGCGCCGGGAGCCCCTCGGGGAAGCGCCCGGAGCCCCGCGGGGAAGCGCCCGGGGAAGCGCCCGGAGCCCCGCGGGGAAGCGCCCGGAGCACCTCGGGGAAGCGCCGGGAGCCCCTCCGGGAAGCGCCGGGAGCCCCTCGGGGAAGCGCCGGGAGCCCCTCCGGGAAGCGCCGGGAGCCCCTCGGGGAAGCGCCGGGAGCCCCTCGGGGAAGCGCCGGGAGCCCCTCGGGGAAGCGCCCGGGGCCCCTCGGGGAAGCGCCGGGAGCCCCTCGGGGAAGCGCCGGGAGCCCCTCCGGGAAGCGCCGGGAGCCCCTCGGGGAAGCGCCCGGAGCCCCTCGGGGAAGCGCCCGGAGCCCCTCGGGGAAGCGCCCGGAGCCCCTCGGGGAAGCGCCGGGAGCCCCTCGGGGAAGCGCCGGGAGCCCCTCCGGGAAGCGCCGGGAGCCCCTCGGGGAAGCGCCCGGAGTCCCTCGGGGAAGCGCCCGGGAGCCCCTCGGGGAAGCGCCCGGATCTGCGGGGAAGCGCCCGGAGCCCCTCGGGGAAGCGCCCGGAGCCCCTCGGGGAAGCGCCCGGAGCACCTCGGGGAAGCGCCCGGAGCCCCTCGGGGAAGCGCCGGGAGCCCCTCGGGGAAGCGCCCGGAGCCCCGCGGGGAAGCGCCCGGAGCCCCGCGGGGAAGCGCCCGGGAGCCCCTCGGGAAAGCGCCCGGAGCCCCTCGGGGAAGCGCCCGGAGCCCCTCGGGGAAGCGCCCGGAGCCCCGCGGGGAAGCGCCCGGGAGCCCCGCGGGGAAGCGCCCGGAGCCCCGCGGGGAAGCGCCCGGGAGCCCCTCGGGGAAGCGCCCGGAGCCCCGCGGGGAAGCGCCCGGAGTCCCTCGGGGAAGCGCCCGGGAGCCCCTCGGGGAAGCGCCCGGGAGCCCCTCGGGGAAGCGCCCGGAGCCCCTCGGGGAAGCGCCCGGAGCCCCGCGGGGAAGCGCCCGGAGCCCCGCGGGGAAGCGCCCGGAGTCCCTCGGGGAAGCGCCCGGGAGCCCCGCGGGGAAGCGCCCGGAGCCCCGCGGGGAAGCGCCCGGAGTCCCTCGGGGAAGCGCCCGGGAGCCCCGCGGGGAAGCGCCCGGAGCCCCGCGGGGAAGCGCCCGGAGCCCCGCGGGGAAGCGCCCGGAGCACCTCGGGGAAGCGCCCGGAGCCCCTCGGGGAAGCGCCCGGGAGCCCCTCGGGGAAGCGCCCGGGAGCCCCTCGGGGAAGCGCCCGGGAGCCCCTCGGGGAAGCGCCCGGAGCCCCTCGGGGAAGCGCCCGGGAGCCCCTCGGGGAAGCGCCCGGAGCCCCTCGGGGAAGCGCCCGGGAGCCCCGCGGGGAAGCGCCCGGAGCCCCGCGGGGAAGCGCCCGGGAGCCCCTCGGGGAAGCGCCCGGAGCCCCTCGGGGAAGCGCCCGGAGCCCCGCGGGGAAGCGCCCGGAGCCCCGCGGGGAAGCGCCCGGAGTCCCGCGGGGAAGCGCCCGGGAGCCCCTCGGGGAAGCGCCCGGGAGCCCCTCGGGAAGCGCCCGGGAGCCCCGCGGGGAAGCGCCCGGAGCCCCGCGGGGAAGCGCCCGGGAGCCCCTCGGGGAAGCGCCCGGAGTCCCTCGGGGAAGCGCCCGGGAGCCCCTCGGGGAAGCGCCCGGATCTGCGGGGAAGTGCCCGGAGCACCTCGGGGAAGCGCCCGGAGCCCCTCGGGGAAGCGCCCGGGAGCCCCTCGGGGAAGCGCCCGGATCTGCGGGGAAGTGCCCGGAGCACCTCGGGGAAGTGCCCGGAGCCCCTCGGGAAGCGCCCGGAGCCCCGCGGGGAAGCGCCCGGAGTCCCTCGGGGAAGCGCCCGGAGCCCCGCGGGGAAGCGCCCGGAGTCCCTCGGGGAAGCGCCCGGGAGCCCCTCGGGGAAGCGCCCGGATCCGCGGGGAAGCGCCCGGAGCCCCGCGGGGAAGCGCCCGGAGCCGCCCAGCTGGCCGCGCCGCCCTGGCGCCCAGGGGCCGCCTGTTTTCTGCCTCTGCCGCTGTCGTTGACACCCTGAGGCCTGCGGTCTGGACTTCAGGTGACGCTTGTCCCCACCGTTACTGCCGGGGGCACCGGTAATTTTCCACGTCGCTCCGTTTATAACGGTGCAGGTTTTCAGTTATTCCCCAAGTGAGGGGCCTGCCACGCACACGCGTGGGGCGTGTGTAATGCTCGCCCACGTGTTTGGCCCAAACTTGGAGGGACACGGAAGGAGCACGGCCCAGGTGTGATGCGCATCCTTGTTTTCCGGTCCCAAGTTTGGACCCACAGTGTGCGTGGTACGAGGCAACATGCGGGGCATGCCGCGGTGGGCGACCACGCCCTGCTAGTCCAGGTGGTGTGAGTGGAAGACGGGGCTTCCGGGGGGACACAGGGCCGCTGGGTGCACAGCCCCAAACCCGAGCTCTGGCTCCCTGCCTGGGCGCAGCCCAGCGGCTCCCAGGTGACCACTGGTGACCCCGCCGCGTGGCCAGCAGGAGTGGCCCCTTAGGACCGGCGTCTTCAGGCGCCAGCAGCTGGGGTCGGCCTGTTCTTGTTGAGCTGCCTACGGCATCTTGTAGGTGCTCAGGGTGCCCTCCCGGGCGGCTTGGCCGCCTCTTTTCTTACTTACTACCTCAGTAAGGAACATAAGGGAATTGGTTTTTAGGTGTCGTAACTTGTTTTATGTCAGCATATTGTCAGAAACTGTCTACCATACGTGGTAGAGGGTTTTTCTTGCAGTTTCGGATGTCAGTACCAGATTACAACTTGTTGGAGAACATATATTTGCAAATGCAAGTTTCTGAATGATTGTGTTTTCCACTAGGGTCACAGAATAAATGCCATATGAAACACAGTTCATCGGTCATGGAAAAGCGTGAGACATTTGTACAAGCGGTGTCTAAGGAGCTGATTGGAGAATTTTTGCAATTTGTTCAACTTGCTGTAAGTCTTACATGTTTAGCTTTCTTGTGATTTTGACTGTTAATGTAAAACATTTTTCTAAAATCATGTCTGTAAATGAAATATAGTCATCTCAGTGAGTCTGGAGGGACCAAGGTTTATTTTGAAAAGTAAAACAAACTGTACTTTTATAGACCCATTGATGGATAACTACTCACAAATTCTGTTTCCTGCTTTCTTCTAAGAGAGGATGCTGAGTGCTGTGATGCATTGTGCTTGTTTACTTAACAAATATTTATTGTTCTTTTGTATGTGTGTGACTGGCATAGTGAGGAAACAGGAAAACAAGGTAACTTGTCCTCAGGTTATTTACAATGTGGGTAGGTCCAGACGTGTAAGTGTAAATACGTAAGGGCTGAGCGGGCTGAGCGGCGGCAATGGATATGGCGGATATGGGCGAGGGCATCCAAAATCCAGCCATGGAATGCTTCCTGTCCCAGTGGACAGGTTGTGGAAGCTGTGGTCCAGAAGGTATGTAGAAATGAGCCGGTCAGAGAGGGCGTGGGAAGCACTGCTGGAGCCAGAGGCCAGGATTTTAAAGACTAGAGCAGGCACGTGTATGGGGTCTGAGGACTGCGGAGGATAGAGCCGGAGATGCAGGCTGAGGAGGGTTAAGACCCGAGCCCTGGGCCTTCTTTACCACTGAAAGAGCTGAGACTGTGCTCGGGGTGGGGGCTTTAAGCAGAGAGAGTGACCTGTGTGCAAGGGAACAAAAGGGAGAGGAAAGTAGCGGGCAAAAGAGAGAGACAGAAAAATCACAGTTGCCATTTGGAAATATTCCTTTGGCTACACATGAAAACTAGATTGAAGAGAGGTAGAGAAGAGGTGGAGAGCAGGAAGAGGCTATGCCCTTCAGAATGGGGGTTGGCTTAGGACATGGAAACGTGAAGGTGTGGGTGTCCTTGAGAGCTGTCAGTGGTGGATGATGGCACTGAATTGATGGGGCACGCACAGGGAAAGGGCCAAGGAGGGTCCCTGGTTTTTGCCTTGTGCTATTCAGCGAGGTAATGAAGTGGACAGAGGGCAGGTCTGGAGAGGAGATGGCTCAATTTTGTAGAATGGCTTCCAGGGGCACATGCACAAGGAGGTGTCCAGTAGGCAGATGGATAGGTGTGTCTGAAGCCCAGGAAAGAGGTCTGGGCTGGAGACAAATCCATGTGTCATGTGCTCCAGCTGGAAGCATAAGTCTTAGGATGGGGTCATCTTGTGTTGTGATGAGAGAAAAGGAGCCAGCACGGGACTCTGAGGAACCCCAGCTCCCAGGGCACTGACTCCTCCTGTCACCTTGGGCACAAGAGCCAGGCCTCACTTGTTCTGATCATGTGTAGAAAATCAAATCAGTGATAACTAAGAAGTAGAGCAGGATCTAATAAATCTGTTGCTAGTAACATGGACAGTTTCTTCTTTATGAGAGAGAAATGTGCTTATATGATCTTGTATTGTAAGATGGTGCAGTGACACAAGTTTATGCTTTTTTTTCCTGACCCAGGACCCAGTCCACTATTGCACTTTTCATTCAGTTGTGACTCATTAGTTTTTTAATTTGGAGAATTTCTTGACTTTGCTTTATGACCTTGACAATTTTGGAGGGTGTGGGCAGCCATTTTATTTGGTGGCATATCCTTCAGTTTGCGTTTGTCTGACGGATGATCTGATTAAAGGCATCTTCCACGCTTTGGCGGGAACATGCCGTCCTCCTCAGCGGAGGCACGTGGTGTCACTGTGCCCCATTACTGGGGATGTGAGTTTTGATCATGGCTCAGGGGGTGTCCACCCGATTTCTCCACTGTGAAGCTGCTGTCTCCACCTTTGTAATGAATAGGTCACCTGGGAAGTGGCTGAGACGAGCTCCCTATCCTGCTTGCTTCTCGCTGTACTTCCACACACTGGGATTAGCATTATTGATAACTCCTGCGGGAATCAATTATGATGATAACGACTATGAAACTGACTTTCCAACCTGTTTTTCTTCTCTTTCTCCACTGGCATTCTACAGCGTGCCAGTGCTGTTACTTGTATGTGTGTATCGCCATACGGCCTCATTGGTTCTCATTTTGTTCTGTGGGTTATAATCCATCACTGTCACTGTTTTGGTGTTCAGATTGGTTACAGGGGGTCCCTCTAAGCTGGGTTCTCTGCCCTTTTGATAATGGCCTGTATTTGCTATGTCAAAGAATAAGTGAGGTCATCTGCTCAGAGTGAGAGGAAATGGTGGTTGGCTCAAGGGTTTTAAGGATAGTTAAAATAGAGCGGCTCTCAAATAGTCCTGTTGGCTCCTGAGGAGAATGGTGTGTACAGATGACTGGAAGGTGGATGCCGAGGGCTCAAGTCAGGTTAGAGACCAGGCACTAAGGTGCGAGCAGTTGGCCTGGCTGCATTATTACCATCTGGGCTCTGGCATACTTCTGTGAACTGACTTCAGGCCGGGGTGCCGGGCATCTGGATGGACGGATTTTAGGGAGGATTTTGCCAAGTGGGGGGAAATTTTAACTCCAAGGATTAGGATACTCAAGCTGAATAGGTGGAGGAGGAATCTGCTATTTCTGCCTGATAACCTGTTTATTTTCCCTTTTAATAAAACTACAAACTCTTGAACTTGTAACTGAATTAGTACTTAAACATTTCTTTTGATGCCGTTATAAAACTGATGGAACTAATTTTTTGTATTTGAAATGTAATACTTTTTATTTGTTTTATAGGAAGATGCTTCTGACCCTTTCAACCTAAATGAATTACTAGATGAATTATCAAGGAAACAGAAAGAAGAGCTATGGGAAAGACTCAAGAATTTACTCACAGATGTGTTGTTGGAAAGTCCCGTGGATGGGTGGCAGACTGTGGAGACCCACGGTGAAGACAACATGGAGACAGACCATGGTTCAAAAATGGTAGTTTTGGTTCTTCACAAATGAAATATAATTATTTATTGTGTATCGTTGAATTTTAAATTAAAAAATTTAAAGTTAGAAGTCAAGAATATTAGAAGTTTATTGTACTTTTACCCTTTTCTCGTTCTACCATTATGAATCTAGTAATCATTGTTGGTGTGCTTTTCAGACAACTATTTAGCTTTAATTCATTTTTTAGAATAAGCTACAAGTGTGGCCTGCTCTTTATAAATTTAGTAATTTTCACATTTCTTAAATGTAAAAAATTAAATTGTAAGTTGATTTTAATTCACTTATACTTGGAATTTTTATTTATAGGGAAGAAACATAGAAATACTTCATGCAATTACATCTGTGATTCTTGCTTCTGTGTCTGTAATAAATGAACATGAGAACTATGAGGCCTTACTGGAATGTGCTGTGATCCTAAATGGTAAGTTGATTTGTCATAATGTGGTACATTTCGAAGTGGGCCATCTGAATGATAATCTGTGAAAGGGAGCCAAGGCCGTGCAGCAGCAGTGGTGTTAAGTAGTAACTGTGCAGTCAGGCTCTTCCTTGGGCCAGAAAAGGAGCAAAGGAGGTGTCTTTCAAGAGCTGTCCTGAGTAATTAGTTTCGGGTAAGCCGCACACAAATGTTTCTGATGGTGGTAATGTGCCTCACTGAGCAACTAACTGCCATGGTTTGCAGGTTTTTCAGGAATGCCTTACTTGACCCACAGGACCAATGCTAAGAGCTTATTAAGGGAAAATAGTCTGATTCTAAATTTCTCAGCTGGTGATAGTTACAACTGCCAGATGGTTTCAATGTAACCCAACATTTGTGACATTAAATTTTTTTCTTTAAATATGTCATGAACATTGCCTAAAGAATAACTGTTGACTCTTAGGGGAGTTTTCCTTTACTAAAATTATATCACAGTACTTTTCAAGTTTTAACTAACGTTTAAAACTGTAGTTATTGATTTAGCAGGAACACTAGACTAAATTAATGAGATGTGAGGGTAAAGTACCATATAAAATTATTTTACAGATACAGAAGTCATTTTAAGTAATGATTTTTAAGAAAGATCTCCCACGTACCCCCCCACATACACTGTGTGACTGTAAGTAGTACCATGTGACAAGTTCTGTCACCAAGCTTTTCATTCTCTGTCATTTGGAGTCAGTCTGTCTGTGCAGTATGCTGTTTTATTCAGAATTCTTGTATTGAAATAGCGTCTTGTTAAGACGTCATCCAAAATCAATGTAAAGATAGCTCCTAAGTGCTTTGCAAATGTTATTAACAGCGTATTTATCTGCACAGCCTCCAAATAAATGTTTGGTGACCTGATCAGTGCTAACATATGGTTGTTCCCAACTTCCTGTTAACTCAGGAACTTTACGTTAGTGAGAGGCATTCAGATACCTGTGGGCTACAGGTATGAGCACCTTGTTAGTGTTTTCATTGAACTCAGGAACTTTTCTGTTAATAAGAGCACTGCAGTTCTTGTATTCATTGTCGTGGTTGCTTTTACGAGTTTTCCCCAGTGAGTCAGAAATTGAGGCCAGCACACAAAGGGATGGCTGTGGTGGATTTCGGTTAGCAGACCAGACCTGACTCTGGAGAACTGTCACCACCGTGTCGTTGCATTTACACTTGGAGGCCCTTGAGATCTGCCTCTTACATTAGGGACTTGGGCAGCTTGCTCTCTGAGTCTCCAGTTCTGAAATCCTCTGTTCTCCTGGGCCTACTTTCATAACAACAGGAAAACAATTTGTTAATTAACATTGCTTGTATCCTGTAATGTATGTATGTCCATCGTTAGCAAGTTAAACATAAACTGATATTTGCTTGGGAAACCTTTATAAGTCACAGTACGCTACACTGTCGAATCTGAACTGATAGTGATTTGCCTTACTGATCAATCAATTACTGGGCTCTCGCAGGTATTTTGTACGCACTGCCTGAATCTGAACGAAAGCTGCCGAGTTCCATTCAGGACTTGTGTGTTACGTGGTGGGAGAAAGGCCTGCCTGCCAAAGAAGACATGGGGAAGACGGCTTTCCTTATGCTACTCAGGAAGAGCCTCGAGACAAAAACAGTGGGTTCATTTTCTCAGTGCGCACGTGGCTTAAAGAGTGGGTGCGTTTGTGTCACATGGGAGCTGTGTGTTCTCAGGAGGGGCCTGGCCGCAATGGCTTTCCCAGTCGGGGTTTCTTTAACTGTGGGATGTTCAGGCTTGGCAGTCACTGAGGGGCAGTGACTCCTCAGTGCAGCCGGCCGTGTGCAGGCTTTCTCCTCTGTCTTCCTCGTCTTCTCTCATGTCACTTTAGGGTCGCAAAGTGACTCTTTCACTTCCACCTTGTGTGAGTTCAAGGCAGGGAGCAGCAGTACTGAGACAGAAGCCTTGGGGGAGCTGCCTGTCAGTGTGGTACTCAGAGAGGCAGAGACCACGCGGGATTGGACAGGATGGTATGCGCCCAGTGGAGGACACCTGGGGCAGGGCTAGTCAGGTGGAGCCCCCAGAGTCAGGTGTGGGTGCCCCAGCGTGAGTGTTGGGGGCTCGTTTCGGGCTGCAGCCCAGGCCTGGAGACCACGGACAGCGTGTCTGGAGCTTGGATGGAACGTGGACTGTTTCTGTCCTTTAATCTTCGGTATACAGTTCAGAAATCCAGAAAAGGAACATTTCTCCCCGGTCAAGACCACAATAGATACTTCATGTTCATCTTAGAAAATTGGGCAAATGAAGAAAAGGGAAAATGAGGAAGATAAAAATCATCCATAATCCTGTTACCCAAGGTGATCATTGTTCTGTTAGGGATATTTAGTAGGAATTTTTTCTGACGTTCCCATCTCATATATTTCCTTCCTTAGGACAGATTTCTAGAAACGAAATTCATAGGTCAGTTAATGGATTTGAACTTGGAGCTCTTTTTTTCCTTGTTTTTCTTGGTTTCGTTTTCTTTGAACTTGGAATTCTTAGTGCACATTGCCAGCAGCTTTCTGTGAAGCTTGGACCCACTCGTGTTCCTGCCATGAGTGTGAGAGTGTCTCATGGTGGCCTCCAAGGAGCAGTCAGTTTTGTGGCACTGAGGACCCTGTTTGGCTGCACCCTCAGCAAGTTCTTTGACTTCCTGTGGTCTATAGGAGCAACTGAAAAACCCCGTTTATGTCAGAACTTATCCTTAAGCCATCATTGATTTATCTTTCTAAAATTTATTTTTCCTACCATTTATGTTTAGCCTTTAAATCAAGACTTAATGTCTTCCTAATGGCCTGTACCTGCGCTGTTGCCACTAGCCACATGGGGCTATTTAAATTTAAAGTTAAAATGAAAAATTGGGCTTCTCAGTTACACTTTATTGCCCCCCAGCCTGATGGGGCTGCCCACCACCGCCGCCACCCCTCCCCAGCCCCGGGCTGCAGACTCAGGTTCCACCGTCGCAGGAACCTGCTGCTCAGCTCTGTCTCCATGATCCGCTCCCTTTTGCCTGTTTTACAAAAGTGCTCTCTAGGGTCGCAAGTGACATTTGCAAATTTTAAAATCTGTTTTCTCTTGTTATTCTTCCTTTTTGATGAATAATCCGGAGTTGTAATTATTTATAATATAAAGTGTTATAGTTAGTTTGAAATATGACCTTACTTTTTATTAAAAAAATTCTTAACATTTTTCTTTTTTACGTCATTCCTAGGGAGCAGACATACGTCGGCTTTGGCGTATTCATCAAGCTTTATATTGCTTTGATTATGATTTGGAGGAAAGTAGAGAAATTAAAACTATGCTACTTGAGTGCTTCATAAATGTTAATTATATCAAGAAGGAAGAGGTAAATAAAATTTCTTTTTTGGTCTATTTATGAACTGCTTTTTAATGGATGTTATTCCTAAGTTAGTGTAGTTGCTGTTTGTATGTCAGGTATACAGTGTTTTAATGCAAAAGTCATCTTAAGCGTTCAAGCTAAGATTGTGCCTTATTTTTACTGCTTGGTAGTATTAAGCAAACATTTTACAAGTCGTTGCTTATTTCATCATTAAATCAGGTAGTAACAGGTGACTGTGTGAATCCTGGCGGAACTGTGATTGCATTATAAATTAAGAGTGATTAAAATAAGGTGGAGAGGGGCTGGTCCGGTGGCTCAGGTGGTTAGAGCTCTATGCTCCTAACTCCGAAGGCTGCCGGTTCGATTCCCACATGGGCCAGTGGGCTCTCAACCACAAGGTTGCCAGTTCAACACCTCGAGTCCTGCAAGGGATGGTGGGCTCCGCCCCCTGCAACTAAGATTGAACACGGCACCTTGAGCTGAGCTGCCTCCCGGATGGCTCAGTTGGTTGGAGCGTGTCCTCTCAACCACAAGGTTGGCGGTTTTACTCCCACAAGGGATGGCGGGCTGTGCCCCCTGCAACTAGCAACGGCAACCGGACCTGGAGCTGAGCTGCGCCCTCCACAACTAAGACTGAAAGGACAACAACTTGAAGCTGAACGGCACCCTCCACCACTAAGATTGAAAGGACAACAACTTGACTTGCAAAAAAGTACTGGAAGTACACACTGTTTCCCAATAAAGTCCTGTTCCCCTTCCCCAATAAAATCTTAAAAAAAAAATAAAAATAAATAAATAAAAAAATAAGGTGGAGAAAGCACTTCCCCAGGGATAAGAGCTGACCCTCGCCCTCATTCCAGGTTAAATGGCGGGTACTCAACCATCATCACACAGTATTCTCGACTTCTTTTCGCTCCCATCCAATAAATCCAAGGCAAGGCTTCTAACACTCTGCTGCAATGTCCGTTTTGGTGGCCACTCAGCTCGTGAGGTGTGGCCAGTGATATTGTGTTCTTGGGTGTAAAATACACAGATTCAAACCTTAGTATGAAAAAAGTGTAAAATGTCTCAATAATTTGTAATGTAAATATTATTCATTTACATGATAATATTTTGGATATATTGGCTTACAAAAATGGACTATTAAAGTTAATCTGTTTTACTTTTCTGAGCGTGGCTGCTAGAGAAGTAAAGGTTCCAGAGCGGCCTGCTTGGCCGTGTGGCAGGGATGCTGTGCCATCTGAGGGCCTTTCTGTGGTGGTTATTGAACGTGACAGCGCTGCCAGGCTTCGGGTGCAGAGAACACTGTTGCTTCTGCTGTGCCACGCCGCCTCTGGGTTGGCTTGCTCGTGGGCTTGACACAGAGGAGGAAGTCTCACTCCTCCCTGGGGGAGCAGGGCAAGGACTCCCCAGGGGAGGAGGAGGAGTCCCAGTACTGAAGCCCCTAAATGAAGACTTTGCTTCTGGTCCAGCTAGTCGGTGGTAGAGACAGAATTTGACCCGGTTGGCCCACACAGGTGCATCATCTGCAGCCCGCCAGGGTCAAGGGCCATGTGTGATTACTGACCATATTGACCAAGACCTTTGGCTGCTGGGGTCAGATGGGCTGTTTTCAGATCCCTGTTCATTCACTTCATGGTTGGTGGCCTTGGTCAGACTGCATTCAGCCTCAGCGTTTCTTCCTGTAAAGCGGGAACAATAGTTGGTTTCTCACTGGTTCCTGTGAGGGGACATGCGGTGACACGTGCAGAGCCTTAGCCCAGGCTGGCAGTGCCTCCTGCTGTTTATGAGATGCATTCTCCTGTTTTCCTCATTTGCAGAATATTTGGGTTGAACTGGTAGGGTCCTAACTGATTCTAAAAGCAACACTGGCATTTTAGGGAATGTGCTTATTACTGTTATCATATCACCAGGCTTAGAAGAGACGTTGTATGTGTGGCCTGTGCCTTAAGAATGTCCAGGATTGTTATGAAATCTGGGGGAGAGTAAAGAAGTTAAAAGTGGATTCAGGCAGACTTTATTTATATTGGCTTATACATACAGGTGATGAATTACATTTGTTTAACTTCTATATAAAGAGGAAGTATATAGCATAGACATAAATATACACATGTGAGTGTTAAAACATTCCTTTTTTTTTTAGCTGATGTGCTTTTTTAAATTTAAGAAAACAGTTTCCTAATCAATCATTAATTTGGTTAGGTCAGTTTCCAGTCATGCTTGGTAAACGATAAATATCTGGTACTCTCCTGACAAGTTACTTGCAGTAAATGCTTGGTTTAACTTGCCTGTTGCATGCATGGCTGCCCTGCAGTATGTGTCACTGTGTGTTGTGTGTCCGTAGCGTAGCACGGACGGCAGTGCTGTGCTGGGGAACTGACGAGGCAGTGGTGCTGTTCTCCGGGGCAGTTCCTGATGATGCTTCTGTGCGCTTGGCAGGAAATACTCTGGCTTAGGGGTGTATGTGTAGTCAGCAGCATGCGTGCAAATGAATGTTACATGATACATGTATGCCATTTATAATTTGGGGACTGTATGTATTTGAAAATTCTATCTTGGCAACAACTTAGCTTCTTAACTGAACAAGTCCTCAGTTTTCTCATTTATAAAAGATGAAATGAACTGATGTTCAATTCCATTCCCACCCCAAAATGCGAGATTTCCAGCATTCCTTGATTTTAGGTTATGTGGATATCCATGACAGAACGAAATGTTGATGGGCCATTTAAATTACATGCTGGGCAGTGTGGTAACTGCCTGTTTGTGTAACCCTGTGGTCCAACAGGGAAGGCACTCAGTGGTGTCTGCATCTGCACACTCAAACGGGGAGGCCCCTGCCCTTGTCCTGCTGCCCTGCTATCCTCACACAGGAGCGGACTTCCATCTGTGGAGTCTGAGTTAGGATTGTGGAGACTTCCTTCGCTGGGACTAGCCAACGTCAGCATGATTAAACATCCAAAGAATTGGGTGTTAGTTACTGGGAATTTTTTATTTGGTTGCAATTTTATCATTATATCCTATATTTTTAACTTATAGGGAAGAAGATTTCTTAGTTCTCTGTTCAACTGGAATGTAAATTTTATTAAAATGATCCACGGGACCATTAAAAACCAGTTACAGGGATTACAAAAGTAAGTATTGAAGATAATTACTATTTTGTGCTGTCTTAATCTGGACTTGAAAGAGTCTATTTTGATCTGACTTCTAAAGGTATCAGAACCTTTAGAAATTAGCTCTTAAATTATGTTATTTATTATGGTCTGTTATATACGGGATAGTTTTTTTCCTGCTATAGAAAATCTTTTTTTTTTTAGTAATAGTATTGAAATTGAGATTTTAATTTGTGGTAGTTCTTTAAATAGTGACATTATTTCCCAGATAACTCTCGGCCTCAGTGACAGTAAAGCCATGTCACTAGCACTTGTGGTGCCATTTGGACGTCATGTCTGCTTTCCAATGTGCTGTGGCCTGAGCCATGGGCTTTGGTGGAAAGGGCCCTGCAGGGAGTGCAGAGGCGCACATGCCTCCCAGGACTCACCAGGCCCTGCCTGGGGTCGGGCACTCATGGGAACGTTCTCTGTGCCCAGGGCCGAGGACTTCGTTGGCATTTGAAAACCGAGTCCTTAAACTCCTGACCTGGGCTTGGTCATTGCTTTTCCCTCAGTCAGGCAGCTGTGTAAATGTTGAGTTGGGATTCGATTCAGAATCTAATCGCAAAGCTGCTGTTTATAAGATGCATTCTCTTGTTTCCTCATTTGCAGACTATTTGGCTTGAACCAATAGAGTCCTAACTGATTCTAAAAGCAACTGGCATTTTAGGGAATTAGCAACCTGGAGATTTTGAAAATTTTATTTATATTTAAACTTTTTTAAGAATTTGGTTTTGAGCTTATATTCTTATAGTGTCACAGAAAATAGTAAAGTGCTAGGGAAGCCAGAAGCGAGAAGGAAGAAAATAGTTTGACATTTCAGTTCCACTTCTCCAAACTTTCCTTTGTCTACTTTCTGCTAACAAATCTCTGTGGTTACTTTGCAAAGCGCTAGTCTAAATTTCTTCCCTAAGATAGGAGAGTACCTAAAATGATACATATTAAAAGTATAATTCTTTGAATGTGTATTAACATTTAAATTTTTTTTTAAATAGATCTTTGGTGGTACACATTGCAGAAATTTATTTCAGAGCTTGGAGAAAGGCTTCAGGGAAAATCTTGGAGGTATTTTCATTTTATTAAATGTTAACACTTATTATATTCTCGTTACTAAATAAGTAGTCGTAGCAGGGTAATGTAAAACTTATATTGATGTCTTCTGTCAAAAGCAAGCCAAATCCTGAGCCTCTATGTGACACAGTCTTCACTCTCATTCATACTCATTTTGGGACGTGAGCACAGCCCCAAGTTCCTGTCGCTCACTGAGAGGTGCAGTCAGAGTCAAAGTGAGATTTCGTACCTGTCACTTTGGTAGCTCTGGACCTGTCTGTCCAGTCACGAGTGGCTAATGGGCCTTTGAAATGTGGTCAGTCTGAATTGAGATGTGCTGTAAATGTAAACAGCATTCCAAATTTTGAAGACCTAGTATGGGGAAGGAATATAAAATAACTCATAAGTATTTTTTTAAAATATTGATTGCATGTTAAAATGATACTGTTTTGGATATATTGGTCTAAACAAAGTATATTATTAAAATGAGTTTGCCTTTTTCTTTTTTCTGTTTTTAATGTGGCCATTAGAGAACTTAAAATTGTGTTTGTGGCTCACCTCCTGTTTCTGTTGGACAGAGCTGCTTGGAACTTCAAGCCACTTCTTTTAGTTGCATTTTTCTTCAGATTTAAAGACACCTGTTTTGAATGTGGCTAACCTTCAGTGACTGTGTAATACCGATGTTATGACGATACGGCTATGTAACTCACAGTCACAATTAAATATTCAAAGGCCCTTTTGGAAAAAAAGACAAAAGAAAGTGTCTTTGTCTGATAGCCCTTATTTTTTTCTCACACCAGGTTCTCAAATGTGTTTTCTTTCCGGCTGAGAGTAAAATTTTTATTTTTAAGTCAAAAGGTGTCTTTCCTGAGTGGGGAGCAGGCCCTGAACTGGTGTGTATGGGGAGGAGGTTTGCAGGCAGACGGGGAGGTTACCTGATGTTTGGAGTTTATTTCTGTCCACTCTGCTGTCCTGCCAAGCGTAAGCTTGCTTTATATGACCGGCGTCCTCACTGACCTCTATTTCTAGAGAACAAAAGATTATGTCTTACGTCCCCTGCTGACAACTTGTAGAATAGTTTTACACTGTATAATTTGGGGGAGAGGGCTGGGCAAACCAGGACAACGTTATGCATGTGTTTGCATTGTTTTCTTACTGCATGAAACTTGTTCACAGCAAGGAATAGTTGTCCCCCTTTCCTCCAATAGTGGTTAGAAAAGTAGGAGCTTATAATTAAAAACTTAATTATCTGACTACATGTGTGCCAAGTTAGTACCAGCAGTTATACTTCTCAGTTTCCCCCCTTCTCCCTCTTTCTCCAAGTTTTTCAAGCAAATTCCAGACGTGCCATCTCATCTCTATGTGTATCAGTGTGCATGTCAGAAACACGGCTACAATGCCAGACGTATGTAACACAATTAGCAATTCCTGAGCATTTTAAAAATAGTTAAGCCATATTTAAATTTCTCAGCTTTGTTTCAAAAATGTCCTTACAGGTGTTTTTTTTGTCAGGACCCAGCAACTCTCCCCATAGCATTTGCCTGTGTGCCGTCTGAATCTCTCAGAGCATCCGCTGTCCCCACTCCCACGTTTCTATAATCCATGCTGCTGGTGTTGAAGACACCGGTCAGTTGTCCTGTGGAATGTCCATATTCTGCTGGGTAGCCCTAAAGCACAAGGACTTCACAGGTAGTGCTGCGAATCTCATGTTTCCTGACCAGAGCCACGGCCTTTTGTCCTCCACAGGGAGTAACAGCGCAGCAGGGAGAAGAGGTTGATATTAGGGAGTGCTCTCCGTACGTCCTTCCCAAAAGGAAAGCAAATCGTGGCATGAGGGTGTGGTGCCGAGTGCAGGACGGCAGGCCACACCACCCGCTGGGGTTTGGGCTGCTCCTGGCCTGAGGACCACCTTCCCACTCCCCACCCTACCCAGTGGGGACTGTGACAGATTTCCTGCCAGTTGCTTTGGACTCTGGCCCCCACCTGCGAGGTGGTTCAGTGTCAGTTCTGGGGAGACCCAGCCTTCAGAGGTGATGATGACTCAGACCGGCCTCCCAGCCTTCCCCCAGCTCTGAGCCCTGAGCCCTGTCTGGCTTGCCCTAGCCTCTGGGTAGGGGGAGGCTTAGCCTGCCAGTTAGCACACGTTGGTATTTCATCAAATAAGATAGAAGAAGCTGAGTGTTCTCTTCTATGTGCAAATGGAAGGAAATCTAAGGTGTCCACTCACACTAGAAGAGCAATGATGAAAGGATCTCCGGGTGTTTCCCTCGTGAAATACGGTAGAAGATGAACAGATCAGGCTCCTGTTCTCAGACTGCTGTCCTGCCATCTGTTGGAACGCGCACACCAGGCACTCGCCTCTGCTTGTTATTCCAGGCAATTGAGAATGACTGCATCCAAGACTTTATGCACCACGGGATTCACCTGCCCCGGAGGTCCCCAGTGCACCCCAAAGTGCGAGAGGTGAGTGTGACCTTCACCATGTGCCCTGAAAACCATGTTTCATCTTTGGCTTGTGGATAATGTTTTTGTTAACTTTAAAAATTCAGTAAAGGTTTCATGGGCACCAGTTATAGGGATTCTCAGAATTTCAATATTTGGTGTCTGGCAGTTCTGTCCTGCCACCAAAATTTTAACTAAGATAGGAAGGTGTACCATTAAGACATTAGAACTTTATTTTAACCACTTTAATTAAATTCTTTGACATAAGAATGTCCAGTCATCACTTTCTAACTGCCTCTACCACTTTTTTCAAGAAAGATGATATTTGAGATTATTTTTATTGTTTGCGTTCATACGGTAAATTTCCATTTTGATATTCTGCAAACCAAATAGAGTAATGTTTCCTTAGTTTCTCTAAGATTTTGTTTTTAAAAGGTTAACTCAGAATTTAGATACGAATTTTATCCTCATATTGTAAATGGCCTGACTGAATAGGTTTGTTACTAGTGCCATTATCACACTGATAGGTGTCTGATAAACAAACATAATGACCCTAGCAGGAGGAACTGGAAGGCCCCCTCTGTCAGTGTCCAAAGACCATCTGGGTGATGCCTTGTTCCCTTGCTGTCAGGTTTGGCAACAATGTGTCAAGAAGCTAAGTAGGATAAAGTCTCCCTCTTTACTTTTTTGAGTAGTGAAATTATAGTTATTTGTAGAATGTAAATATTCTAATGAAGCTTGACTGGATAAGAAAACATTTCTTTATGTTATCAATGATATAGTTTGAACTACCCAAAGATAAAGAGCCCAGAGATAACTACACCCCCTCCCCCGACTCCCTGGCCCAGTGTGGTTTCATGAAGTCCTCGTCTGTTGGGGCATTTATTTCACAGGCCGGGTTTGCTGTTTCGTATTCTAGTTAGTCATAAGGAACAGCATCGTGTTAAACTACAGGTTTGTGACATAGTTGCTTCACTCTTGGTACAAGTGATTAGATACTTTTTTTTGTATCTGATTTTTCTGCTGTGGTAGTCTGAGCAATTAAGATAGTATAAGTATAGAAGTCACTGGTAAATTTATGGAAAAATGCCCAGAGAGAATTAAAAGGAAGAGTATTGGCTTTCACTTTTCAAATGAAATGTACTCCTGAACTCTTAAGTAATTGTTATCACTGCTTATAGCAACATATTATAGCTTTTTCCTCAAATCTTTTTTTGGATAAACATCATATTTATACGGTAAATTGATATGTTGAAAGAAGCTTCAGGAAATGCTTCAGAAGTCATTTGAAAGTAAAAATCCCCATATTGTTGATGGAAATCTTCTAAAATTAGGTAATAGTAATGGTTGCACAACTCTGTGAATCTACTAAAACCTACTGAATTATACACTTTATAAGAGTGACTTTTATGGGATGTGAATTATCTTGATAAAGCTGTTTAAAAATCTTTCTATGAAGCAAGTATACCTTGACATCAAAACTTGATAAATTTGTACACAAAAACAAACTATAGACTATTATCACTTACCAAAATCAATTAAAACTTCTAAATAAAGAATTAACAATCAAAAAAATAATCCCCAGATTGTATTTCTTTTAGGGTAAAGTTGATTCTAGCTCACTTAAAGTAGATAAGTTGTTTTATAACCTGTTTAATTTTTCCCCCCATTTTTCACTAATAAGTTTAGCTCCTGGAGTTGCTTGCTAAATAAGGAAGTAAGGCAAAATTGGTTGTTGCTGGGGTCACAAGTCTATGAAGAGTTGCAGGAAGATTCTGGCTGGGAAAAAGGAGAAAAGGACAGAGGAGGAGATGCTCCAGGAGCAACCCTGTTGTCTGATTATCAAGATGTTTTGTAGGCACTTAGTGTCTAAATGAAGCTCGTGCCTTGAGGGATCACTAGGCAGTGACAGTCATTTTGATCTCGGTCTGTCTGTTCTGGATGTCCATTACAGGCTCTTAGAACCAGACTTATTGCCGGCATTTGAGAACCTGAATGGCTTACAGAAACCACTTAGCCGGACTCCTTTCCCATTTCCCCTGGAGGTCATGGGTCATGTGGCTGGTGGTAGGACAGCAGAAGCTACAGCGCAAACCTTTTTAGAGCCCAAGGTCACTGCTCTGTATTTCTTCATGCTTTCTTTCACGTGACTAACCACGTTTGGATATTGTCGACACACCTACCCACTGTAGTTCCTCCTGGGAAAGAATTGTCCCAATTGAAGCACCAGTGCCTGTTAAGGTGGAGAGAACCTGCTCTCCCTATGGGTTTTTTCAAGTAGGATCTCAGATGCTTTTTTAAAACATTACGTTTGCTCTCTTTTTTTGGCTCTTAGGTGCTGAGTTATTTCCATCATCAAAAGAGAGTTCGGCAGGGAGTGGAAGAGATGCTTTACAGATTATACAAACCCATCCTTTGGAGAGGACTAAAGGTGTACATGTTAAACTGTCTGTCATATTTAGAATGTACTGGTGATGCTTCTTTTGAACTCAGCACTTTGTAATTCAAAATTGTAATAAGGAAGTAAAAACAGGACTGCAGGCTGGGAGCTTTGTGAAGTTTGGGGAGGATTATTCTTTCGTTAGAAGCATTACTCAAGTATATGTTAAACTGGGGATCTGAGCCGGTTTAGTGCTGACTACACAGTTGGAAGGGGAGTCGTCACACTAACTAAGCCAACAGGTGTGGGGGGTCTGCAGAGCTGGGCTGGGCCTTCCTGGTGCCTCAGGCCCTCTGTTGGTGACGGAGCCAGGGTGACAACAGTGAGCGTTCACATAAATACGAGTGGTTTCCAACACAGGTACCTGGTGTCGGGACTGGGGTATGATGGTCACTGTGTCTTCATGACACAAGGCGGGTTTTGACGTAAGGAATCATCTTTTGGATCTCTTGACACCGAACTGAGAGTTAGGCTTAAGCTAAGGCAGGTCTCACAAGTGTGGTCAGTATAAATGTTATCATTGTCTTGAATCCATAAATAAGTCTTTGTTGAGATCCTAGGTGCTATACTCTAGGAACTCTGCACTGAAGTCCTGGAATGTCATCTGTTTGGATCCTGAAACACTCTATTTTCATTATTCCAGGCCAGAAACTCTGAAGTCCGGTCAAATGCTGCACTGCTGTTCGTTGAGGCGTTTCCTGTCAGGGATCCACACTTGAACGCTATTGAAATGGACAGTGAAATTCAGAGGCAGTTTGAAGAACTGTATGTACGTATTTCCTGTGGTCGAGCTCCTTATGACTTCAGCTCTGCCCAGGCCTAGCGTGTGGCCTGGCTGTCCCCTGTATCTGCCTGTGCCCTGCCCCCCCACATGGCAAGCTTTCCAGAGCTTGACATTCTTCAAGGGAATTTCTTCTCTCCCTGGGATCTTCCGCAGCGCTGTGGACTGAAGGGTCTTTTTCTCGTCCTCCTTATCTCCTTTGGAACATCTCATTCATTACTTGATACAGTTTTAAATGTTTTAGGTATATTCTTGTCTCCCCAGCGGAGAGGCTATGATCCCCAGGCTTGGTTCCACCTCTCACTTGACAGCTGCGTCGCTCTGGGAAGTCCCTTTTCTCTATCTGTGAGTTGGGGATGCTGGCACTGCCCTCCGAAAAGCTGTGGGTGGGATGAGTGACCAAACACTGGCTGTGTTTTACGGCAGGCCTCCACTCCAGGGAACACCTGTTGCAATTGTTTTTCTCAGACGCCTGATTTTTCAGGTGAGATGTTAGGACATTAGATGTGACATTTATTTCCCAGGGGTACTGCGATCCTCTTCCTCTCGCTAGAGTGCTACCCTCCGCTTATACCTCCACGTTCCCTTCGCAGCGTTTCCTAACACAAGCTAAAGAGTACTGTTTGTCCTCCTCGTTAATGGATACAACTGTCGGTAGTGTGATAGCAAAAACACCATGATGGTGGTGGTACCACGGCACTCCTAAAACCCTTCCTTCTCTTTGTTTTCTGACTGATGATGAAAAATTGTAGACATGCAGAAAGTGGAAATGATAGTATAAAGAAATGGGTCTTTTATGAGGCCCCGCAAAGGAGCTAATCTGATAAATAGGGCAGTGATTGCTCCCTGTCCTCCCTGTGCCTTAACTGCTCTCTTCTGCTTTGGGCTCTGTTAGCGTTTCTCAAACTTGAGTAATGTGGAGACTTTGAAGATAGAAACAGGAGGCTCCCATGAGTATCTGTAGTTGTCGAGACTCACAGAGGTTCTTGTAGAAAGAGCATGACAAGTGAGGTACCTTCATTTTTAGTGACTATCTGGTGAGTGTGATTCGTTGGAAACACAGACGTGAGCCTAAAGTCCTGTGAGTCTGTGTGGTTACAAGGTGATTATCCAGAACACATTTTTGAAGAAGAATATTGAAAGTAATTCATACAAAACAAAAGCTATGAAGCCTGTGAATTCTAAAGACAGGACCTCCATTCCTAAAGCTCTCTATTTTTTGTTTTATTTTTTGCATCTGTTTCTCTTGCTCTTGTTTTTTCTCAAGTGACCTGTCACGTCCACTTTCCATTCTTATTGTGGATGAGGGTGGCTTGGTTGGGTCATTGGCACGGACCCTTGTCTGGCTGTGCAGAGCTGGGTCTTCTGCTGGCTTCGTCTAGCATGGGAAGCAGTCATGCTGTGGGTAGTGGACAGAGCTTGTCAGCAGGTGGGATTCCCCTTAGGTTCTGTGAGTGAGGAGGCCGCTGGTGACCCCACAGATGCCAGGTGGGCGGAGCCTCTCCTCCTGGTGGCACCATCTCCTCTTTTTCCCTGTGTGGAGGTTTGGGGTTATTGCTGGCTCTTCTTTGCCCCACCCCTTGACACCTATTTTGAGAATTCTTTCCAGCAGCTTATTCATTCTGGGAGCAAATGCTTACTCCAGACCGCCCACCTGTGTCCGTAGAGTTGTTTGCAGCTGTTATATCACCTGTAGTCCTGACCCAGCGTTTGGGGTGGCCAGAGCTCTGTGCAGGTGGGACATAGGAGTGTCCAGGTCACTCCTATGGCGTGACCTTTGCTGCTCCTTTCTTTCTCAATGAATCTGACCTTTTCATTTTCTTTCTCTTAGAAATCCTGCAGTCTTTTTATTCCTGGTTTCGCTATCCCTATTATCTTATTTGTCATTTTGATGAGAATTTAGGGAAGAGAGAGGAAGGAAGTGCTTATTCGCCCTAACTTGAAGCCTTGTCCCCCTTTTTCCTAATTATGGAGTAAGAATTATTTTGATTTTAAAGTTCTATGATAGAAACTTTCACACATATAGTAAATAGAGAGCCTAGTATTTGAACCCCTGTGTACCCATAACACTTTCAGTAGTTAGGGACCCAAGCCTAATCTATTCTTCCCTCGTTTTGAAGCAGATCAGCTCAGAACAGTTTAGTAGGTATTGCTAAAAGATAGGGACTTTTTTTTTTTCTTAGCATAAGCATTACTGTTGTCACAACTAAAAAAAGACAAATAATGATTCCTTAGTGTCATCAAAATCCAGTCATTGTTTTTCAGTGACATTTCAATGACACTTTTCCAGTTTTGTGTGACTCTCTAAATGAGAGCCATATGTTATGATTGGCCGGTGTATTGTTTACGTCTCTGGGACTATCAGTTCCCTCCCCAGCAGTGTCTCCGCCCTCTCTTTTTTTCTTGCTATTTTTGTTGTTGAAGAAGCCAAGTTATTCTTTTGTTTCCTATAGTCTGGGTTTTACAGAACCTGCAGCATCATTAATGTGTCCCTTTGCCCTTTGTATTTTCTTGTAAATTGGTAGTTAAATGGAGAGGTGAAGAGAGTCTCATTTTTGTGCGGTTTAGTTTATTGTGTTTGAGTCTCTGTGGTGCTGTTGGGTTCTTCCCTCAGGGGTACATAACATCTTGTTTTTTTTTGTTTTACTATCCAACCACTGACGACGGTTGTCTGAATTAAGTCATTACAAGTAGAATCTTTATTCTGGCCCTAGTGCATTTCAGAACTTTGGGAATTCAAGACAGCGGGTTACATGGGCTATGTCTCTGCACAGCCCACTGACTGGTGCAGCCGGTGCTGGAGGGCCTGCCGTCTGTCCGCAGCGTCCTCTGGGTGAGATTGTCAGATAGGCCACTGCATGTATCTGGATGGGCCTCCTGAAATACTCAGCTGGGAATGATAATGACCCGAGACCATGAGGCTGTGCATGACGGTGTTTCTATAATTTGAAGTGTCTGTTAAGTTGTGAATGCCCAAAGTGCTGATATGTAAAGCAGATCGTGACAAAAGGGAGCTGATTGAAGGTTTTGAAGTCTTTTCCCCTCCTACTTATAGAGCCTTTTAGAAGACCCTTATCCGATGGTCCGTTCTGCAGGGATACTTGGTGTTTGTAAAATAACTTCCAAGTACTGGGAAATGATGCCTCCAACCATTCTCATTGATCTCCTCAAGAAAGTCACTGGGGAGCTGGCGTTTGACACAAGCTCGGCTGATGTGCGCTGCTCGGTCTTTAAGGTAAGATGTGAAGTTACATGAACAGTATTTTGTTACTGTAGACTAATAGTTAGAAAATGCAGAGGAAGAAAAGCTTAAAAATCACCCATAATCTTACTACACCCATAGATAAATCTTAGTACACCCATAGATAAATCTTAGTACACCCATAGATAAAGCACAGTTGACACTTTTGTTGTATATCCAAAGTAAGGTTTTATAAACCAAATTAAAAGTGTTTTCTATAAAAAATGTCTACTGGAAATAGTTTTTTGTCTGTGGGAGGGCACAGAACTTTAGACTAGGAGCTGTATGTACTTAAAAATTTTTTTAAATTATTACACATTTAAGATTGACTCTTCTGGTATACTCTTTTTTTCTCCTGCCTCTCCTCCCCGCCTCCACCTCCAGTTCAAGCCGTTGTTTCTCAGCCTAGTTATGTAGCACACAGCTTCTTGACCCATGCTGGTATTACGAGCCTTGCGCCCACCCAGCTGAGGCAGCCGGTCGCCAGTTGTCCTTCGGCCGCTCACAGCAGCTCACGGCAGCTCTTGCAGGCTGCCAGCCACTCACAGTGGCTGCCAGCCACTCACGCTGGCTGCTGGCCACTCAAGCTGGCCACCGGCCACTCATACCAGCACTAGGTAGCCTACGGCAGTACACAGCAGCCCATGGAAGCACAACAGCTCACGGTGGCTGGTGGCCACTCACGCCAACCTCCGGCTGCTCACAGCAGCCCAGTTCCAGGGAGAGCCGTTATTCACATTCTTAGCTATAGAGGGCGCAGCTCACTGGTCCATGTGGGAATCAAACCGGTGACCTTTGGCTTTAGGAGCACGGAGCTCCAGCCGTCTCAGTCACCGGCCCGGCCCTACTTTATGTACTTTTAATAAGAACCTACAAAAATATCCTCTCTCCCTTCATCCAGTGTCATACAATTTCATCTGTAGCCCCATCCATTGTCTCCCATGATTACTTTGAAGCAAATTCCAGACGTTACATCAACTCATCTGTAAAAATTTAAGTATGATTTTTAAAATATAAGGTCCTAAAAAAAAAAATCCTTTTTCCTAATAACTGGAAAGCGGTGATGGTAGAGTGCATCATAGCTTCCTACAAGTTAGAGCCTGGGCTGAACTTGTCTCATGGCTAGTCGCTCCACCATCCATCTGGGGTACACATAGGAGAGAGTTGGGGGCCTTGTGCCTTCTGGTTTCCATGTGGAATCGAGTCAGGAGGTACAGAGAATGAGTGTGTAAAAGGGTTCTGGGACCTTAGCTTTGGAGCCTACCCCACCGGCTATTCTGTGTTTCTTTTGCACCCTAAAACCCATAAAACTTACTAAGAGAAAGTATTGAGACATCATTTTTAGAACTGCTCTACTCTTATTTGAATGAAACAGTGGATAAACTGATTATCAGTCATTGAAACTACTAATTCATTAAAGGTTCATTAAAAGCTTTTTGTATGAAACTGAGAAAAGTGTTATTTTCTGCAGTTATGTTTATTTCACTAGCAGTTCTCATAAAAATGGAACTGAATATTTTCTTACCTGAACTTTTTTTATGTTCTAATTTTAAACTTATCTTTCTCCTGTCTTGTAGTGTCTGCCGATAATTTTGGATAACAAATTAAGCCACCCGTTATTAGAACAGCTTTTGCCAGCAGTAAGATACAGTCTCCATGACAATTCCGAGAAAGTGAGAGTGGCTTTTGTGGACATGCTGCTTAAAGTTAAAGCTGTGAGAGCTGCTAAGGTAAGGTACAGAGGATTTTTCTTATTTAAGACATAAAATAAATAAGTTTTCATCAACAAAACAACAAAGCAGTTTTAATTCCAAGAGTTTTAGTAATCACATTTAAACTAACTGGATGTCCAGTATAGTTTACCAGTTGTTACTGTCGTAAAATTTTGTTCTGTGATTTTCATTGAAGTTTCCAGAAATATCATGAATGTGTGTTTTCTTTTTGAAAGCCAATATAAGCAGCACCTACCTTAAATTTTTATCATATACATGAAAGTTTTTGTTGAAATGTTTAAATGCTTGGTACATAGTAAGCACTTAAATATTATGTAGAAAAATGTTGAATATGATATTTCCCCTTGCCCCCGCATTTTAAAGAAGGAAACCAGGGGCTACCTGTTTTATTATAATGTACATGGCATTGTTTTACTTTAACTCTAGTTCTCTTCAGCTTTTGGCTAAATGTTAGTTATAACATTCTTAACTTCATTATTATTTCATATGATTATTTGTGGGTTTTCTTCCTCCATTCAGCAGTTCTCTGAAATTTACTTTAAGGTGCTGTTTCGTCGCAGCACAGGATTTGGGAACAGGCTGATGTGCCATCATTGTATTGTCAGCTGCACAGACCATCGCATTTCATTTGTGCAGTGAAAGAAGGCTGTGACTGGAAAAGGAAGCGGCTTCCGTGGAAATTTTTTACTGGATTAGGTCCTTTGCATTTCCATATAAATTTTAGAATCAGCCTGTCAATTTCAACAAAAAAGCCGTTTGCAATTTTAATTGAATTTGTTATAACAGCTTATTAAAACTGTCGTTCTGAATCTGAAAGGGAAATTTTTGGCTTAGTTTTGTGTTTGAACTGTAAATCTGTTTGCAAAGGATCATTGAGGTGATGGCTGGTGAGGAAATGGAGAGAGCAGTTGTTTTGGGTTTGTTACTGGGTCTGCCCAAGAGAATGGGAGAGAGAGATAAGACAGGGACAGAAGTGCCTGTGGAGTTTGGGTTTAATGTTTCAGTGAAATGTTCCTTTTATCTTAATCCTTAGCTCTGCACTGGCAAGGCAGAGTAGTTTAACGGTGAGGTCTCTGCACAGGTTTGTTTGGGGCACACACTGAATCTTTGAAAATCAAGGTGAGAGACTGGTGGCCATATGGAGAGGCAGATAACAGGATGTGGGGTGGCTGATGGCCCACCGGGTGGGAATGGTGAGACAGCATGTTGCTGTCAGACACCAGTGTTGCTTGCGGTACCCATGAAATGTTAACACTGTCATTGGTCTCCTGCATCCAGCCTTAGAGGGAATGAGAGTTATCCTTTCTTTTTATTTCTGCGTAAGCCATGGTAGGACTGAGCTCAGAAGGGCCAGAGCCACATTTTATTCTCAAAGGCCCCTGACAGAATGACTGATACATGATGGGTAATAAAAAGGATACAGGAATGGAGGTGGGACCTGATGGAGGCAGGAAACTCAGATCGAGTTGTGGATGGCTCTTTTTTTCAAAGGTTGGAATGACATGAAAATGCTCGCCAATAAGAAAGATTCAATTGAAAACACTGGAAAAGGAATGCTCGGTAGAGCCAGGTCCTTGAGAAAAAGCTATGTCAGTGATGGTGCCCCCTTTACACAGATGAGAAAACTGATAAGTGACTGAGACAGGAACATTTCAGTATGAAAATTATTTTCTTTCTGTTATTCTGTGATGTTTTCCTCTTGTCTTGAACTTCTTACTTAGAAATTTGGCCCTTTTCTGTAGGCAGTAGACAATAGTGATGCTTTTGAGCAGAAGGCAGTAGGACACTTGTGATGGATGCAGTTATCTGGCAGCAGTGAGGCAGGCCGGAGAAGGCTGTGTGGTCATCAAGGCAAGCCGGCCGAGAAGGCAGGAGGGTGTGTTGTGTGAAGGGGTGCCGTGTAAGGGGGTGCTGCTGCGGACTCATGGTCACTGTGGCCATGGGGCTTCCTGAGTGATGCCTCTGTGTCTGCGAGGTAGGAAATGGAGTGCCTGCTGCCGTGTTCTATGTCAAAACTGTTGTAAATTTTTAAAGTCAGTTTTCACATTAATGGGCCAAAAGTTAATGGTGTTTTAGAAAATTTTTGAATGATTAGACTGATAATCATAGCTTTCATCTGAGAGTTTACTATGCATTGAGCATGGTGCTAATTAATTATAATTTACCCCCCAACAAACAGCCTTATACTTAGGAACATTATACATCAGTGCTTTTTAAAATAGGATTTATTCTAATTTCTCGGCAGAAGTGTTGCGGATTCTGGTGTAGTTATTGGAACTGAATAGTCTTGAATATAAAACATAGTTTCTTTTTTATTACGCTCTGGAAACTGCCTAAAATGTTTTCAAGATGGCAGGAAAAGTTGACGGTTTCCTTCTGCATTCATGCTTTATACATAGTTTTGGAAAATATGCCCCATGGAGCACATCTTGGTTCGTCTGGAATCAGATTCCCGGCCTGTGTGTCGGCGTCTGGTTAGCCTCATCTTTAACTCCTTTCTGCCGGTGAACCAGCCGGAGGAGGTGTGGTGCGAGCGCTGTGTCACGCTGCTGCAGATGAACCACGCAGCTGCCCGGAGGTTCTACCAGCATGCCCACGAGCACACGGCCTGCACCAACATAGGTACGCAGTCCCTGGCTCCGTGTGCCCGCCCGCCTGCCGTGCTGCGGTGCCGTTCTTAGTGGTTCCCGCGAAAATACTGTAGTTACTTGGGCTTAGCACTGTCCTTCCAGGAAGGCAACTTTGCTGAAGAAACATGTAAGTAACCATTGCTTATCATAAACATTCTAGCCAAGCTGATGCATGTGATCCGCCACTGCTTGAATGCCTGCATCCGGAAGGCCGTCAACGAGTGCGGAGAGGAGGACGAAGGCAGGGAGAAGGAGAACGTGAGTGTGAGAGGGCCGCTCCCTGTGGGCGGGACCACACTGCCCTGATGCAGACCTGGCGGGACACACCTCCCTTACGCTTAGAAAAAGCCCTGGCCTTAGGTCAGCAGTGTCCTTTCCAGTCCAAGTTAGGGTCAAGCCCCCGGGCAGGCCGCCCCAAATGTCCCGCAGCGTCTGGAGGTTCAGAATCCAGGGGCAAAAGTCCTTATAAACCACCACTCCTTGGCTGATAACTGCGCCCAACCTTTGTTTATGTTTCTCACCAAGTAACAGCCAAACGGAAGTGTCAGTTCTTCACAAGTTGGTTGTTTCTTTGTGTAAACAGTTATAAAAAGCTGGCTGGCTCGTCATTTCAGAGACCATCATTTATACGCACATATTAAATTGGTTTTTCTCCTGTTAATCTGGTTTGAGGTTGGTTTATTATTAGTCTGGCCTTAAGAACTCAAGGAGGGAAGGGAGGAATTCTCCCTTTGCCCAGCCTTAGGGGTTTTTATTTATTCCTTTAGTGTTGATACTTCAACTAATTATTTTGGAGGTTCATAAACAATGTTTTTGAAAGAATTGTATATCCTTTGTGGTTCATTGTGGTCTAAGGTGAACATTCAGAATGTAATGCTGACTACTGTTCCCTGCCAGCATAAGCGGGAAAATGTAAATGGGATATAATTTAAAGCAAGCCAAGAAAGCCTATGGTGGAATGGGGTCAATTGGCAGCAGTCATCACACCAGAGTCTTGTGTGGTACCCACCAGCATGTAGAATGAGGGCGGGGGAAGGGGCGGAGCTTGTAACTCAATTTTAGTAGTAATCACATTTAAGTAAATTAGGTTTTATTGTCCCCAGTCTGTTCATGCTGAGGTTTATGATGAGAAGTGACATCTGTTAACAAATCAGAAGATACGGTAAAAGAAAAAGCATGCTTTTTCCTAGTGTTCTATGTTCCTAGGTGAAGACAGTGGTTTATACGTTTTCCTTTTTAGAGGATTTTAATTCATGTAAAGTGTTTTTTGAAAGGATGTAGGGTTAATTCAGAATGTATTATTTCCTGCGTCGGCTTTTAACAACAGATTTACCTCTTAGAGATCCTCAAATACAGAAGAGTCATATTACGACATGAAAATAAACTTGATAGTCTTTACGTTTCTGCGTTTCTGCGTTAGAGCTAGGATTCTGAGGTGTGCTTTTAAAGATAGTGCGGTTATCTTAGTGGTTGTAATGGTTCGATTCTTTCACAGTAAATTGTTTGTATCTTAGGTTCTGGACAAAACCCTGTCAGTAAGCGATGTCGCATCCATGGCAGGCTTATTAGAAATCATTGTGATTCTTTGGAAAAGCATCCACAGAAGTATGGAGAACAACAAGGAGGCCAAAGTCTACACCATTGACAAGTTTGCTTCTGTGCTCCCCGAGTACCTGAAAGTGTTCCAGGTAAGATGGGCCCCCGTGTGTGCAGGTGCATTGCAGAGACACTGGTGCAGTCGTCTGCCTACCTGCCTAGCCCTGGGCCCCTTCTGGAAGGAGAAGGCCCAGCCAGCTCCTCCCGTGCAGGGTAGTTGGTCTCCCTCCTGCTCTTCTTGAGGGCGGAGGCCACTTCATGCCTTTCTGCTTCTTGTCCCCAACACCCAGAGACATGTGGAGGGTAAACACTCAGCTTTCTCTGTGGTGGATTCAGTTTGATTTGCTGGGAATTGAGAAGGAGGTGTTTGTGAACATCAGGCTGCAGTCGCCTCTGCTCTGTGAGCAGTTGTAGGCATTCGCTCCACTACAAGCAGGTATATTTCTGAAGTGCTGAGTTATGTCTCTGTTACCGGGTCAGAGAGAATCACATGTGTGACTAGTATTTAGATGAAGGAAACCTCATTCCTTGACTTTCTGTCTTACTTTGGAAAGAAGTTTATATTTCAAAAACAAATGAAAGGAAGAGTGATAGTAAAAATGCACATTATTCCCAATTATAAAGAGAACATGGTTTAAATATGGAAAGATCTCAGATTTTGGGAACCTCCCGTCTTGGTGAGTATACTCATGGCAGACTCTTTGTGTGAGTTGTGTTTCTGTGACTCACATGTCTGAGCTCCTTTTGTCTCTGAAATGCAAACATGTCCTGTCCATGGAAGAAAATAACGAGGCTGCTGACGTAACTAGTGCTTTTAAAGCTCAAATAATTAACACTGGAGTGAGGAGCCAGCATTGTCTCAAGAATCTCAGAAGATAACTAGACACTGGATGAGCTGACAGATGAGCACGTGGCCTGGGTATCTAGGAACCCCAGGAAGATAGTTAATTCACCTAATTCAGAAGGATTCTGGCAAGAGAGCTGCCCCGCCTTGGGAGCTCAGAACAGCATGGTCATCCTGTAAGTGAGTCAACAGCCTGGAAGCCGCACAGAGCGTGGGATCAGCAGTAATTATCAGTCTCCATTTGGAACATTAAGAAAATACTTTCTCTAAAGGGTAACGGTGGCTTCACTCTGACTTGATGCACAGTAATTACAGACCATGTTTTGACGTTGCTCCTGTATATTTTTAGGAAAAATTTTTTTTAGGATCCACCACCCCTCATTCTCCCAACCAACTAAGGACACTTTTATTAAGTGTCCTTGATAGAGTCTAGTCTACTGTTTGCTTTGTTGTTGTAACAAAAACAATAGTAGTGTGGCGATCATTTATTAGGCACCACGGCATTCCAGGCACTGTGTGAGTCTGTGTGGCTCGCCTCACACGTTCCTTCCAACGACCTTGCCCATTTTGCAGAGGAGGAAACTGAAGTTCAGGGTCTGGATTCTTGGCTTTGTTGTCCAGCCTGTTAGCTTGTGGAAGGAACCTGAGTGGGCTTAAATTTCACAGGTCGACCCGAAGCCTGGCCATTGCCCCTTAAATTTCACCAACAGTCTTCCTATATTCTGACTGTTTTATTTAAAATAGTTTCTCTGACTAGTTTCATTCTCTTGAGATTTATGTTCCAGATACCGAGTGTATATAGTTAATTTTTTTCCCTTTCATCAGTTGTTTTTACAACTTGGAAAAACTTGTAAAAGTTGTGGCAGCGAGCCTTGGCAGTGAGAAATCGTGTATATTCTGGGTACTGATGTATCCCCAGGATCTAGATTGGTGCCTTGTATACAGTAGGTGCTTAATAAATATTTGCACAAAGTAATACCTCACACAGAGTAGTAAAGTGTCACATGGAATTTTGAGAATAGTCATCAGACATGAGGTTTCCAATAGGTGTAGTTTTTCTCACTGAATGTGGAAAGGGTTCCTTATTCTAGTTGCTACTGAGCAACTTTGAACATAGGTGGTTAGGAAGTTGTGTGGGGAGGCTTTCACAGCAGTACGGTGTTTAAATACCTTTTGTTTTGTCTTCCTTTTTGTGCGTTTAGGATGATCGCTGCAAGATCCCTTTGTTTATGCTGATGTCCTTCATGCCAGCGTCGGCCGTGCCTACATTCAGGTCCTCCTTTGGCCCCGCCCAGCAGTGCGGGTTGGGGGGGGTCCTGCACTGGTCTTGCTGGGTTATTAGTTTAGCATGCATCAGACTGTCACATGTTAGCGTTAAGTTCCCAGCTGCTGCTTCCCCCACCTCCCTTGCTCCCTCGGTCCCTCCCTCCCTCTCACGTGGCCAGGAAAATAGCAAGAAGCCGTTTCCAGGTGGCTCTGGAGTCACTAAGCAAACTGCCAGAGTCTGCTTGGAACCAGAGCTGTCTCTCAGCCGTAAAGTCGGGGGTAATTTTCAAGCCCGGCAGCATGAGTCCCTAGAGCTGTGCTGCTATCCATGTGGTTCTTTTGGCCACACGTGGCTCTGACACTGGCAGCGTGGCCATCAGGGTTGAGATGTAAGTGCTGAGTTCTCATGGACTCTGGGTGAGAAGAAGAATGTACAGCATCTCATCAGTTCTTTTCTGATTGCATCTTGAAAGGAGACTGGATAGATTGAGTTAAGATATGGTACTGAAATTAATTTTCCCTGTTTCCTTTTTTTTAATGTGGCCACTACAAAATTTAAAATGACTTAAGGGGCTTGCTTTTGTGGCTTGCATTATATTTTTCATTTGACAGTAAAAATTACTTATTTGTATTCATATTTATGAAAAAAATAATAGTTTAATGCTAAACAATAATCATCACCCGCAAATTAGAAATCTTTGCCCTGGAGTCTGACAGAGATGACACAGAAACGAAAGCCTGGGAGTTTTTTGTGAGTGGTGTGTCACTGAAAGCTTAATACTTATATCAGCTGTGTGGACTTTAGTATTCCCCAGCTGCTTTCTAATTCAGTGTTTTGTGTTAGAACTTGTCCCATGTAGTAACTGTGGGGAAACTGTATTCCTGCAGTGGAGCATGTTCAAGAGTTCCTCTGATAGGAAGGGCTATGTACTCACAGTTCTTAGCTACTTTATTTTCCTCACCTTTTAGAAAAGGGGGAAATTGCTATTAAAATACTCGGTCTGACTATACATTTGACATTTTCAGCTGTGGTGTGATTTCCACATTAAGAAACCAAGAGGAAGGAGCAGCAGACAGGAGCTACTGCACTTTGTTAGACTGTCTCTGCTCCTGGGGACACGTGGGACATGTTCTGGAACTCATCTGCGACTGGCTGCCAGAAGATCAGCCCCAGAGAAAGGTATGCCTGTGTAGGGTTTCTTTAAAATGTGCTGCCTGAGGGGAACTGCATGTTACAAATTAGATGCTTTCCTGGGAATGTTGTGTCAGTTTGTTGCTCTCCATTCTTTCAGAGTAACTCAGCATCTAAGCGGAAAGTGCAAATCCATGATACACGCCCAGTGAAGCCTGAGTTGGCCGTGGTTTACATGGAGTACATGCTGACCCATCCAAAGAATCGGGAGTGCCTGCTCTCTGCTCCCCGGAAGAAACTCAACTATCTTTTGAAAGCACTTGAAACGTCAAAGGTAACCTTATAGCACCGATAACAGACACCATGAGAGTTGAGTGATTCCATGTAGTAGGAGTGAGCAAGTAAGATCTCAATTTTTCGTATGTGTGGTGTAAAATCTTCCCAGCTGGAAAGCAGGTGAGAGTTACCTAGTACCCTCCCCCCCTTGGTTTGCAGATGAGGATATGCAACTCTCGGTGACTGGGGGGCAAGATGGGGCAGCCCTGTTTCTCCGGATACACTGTCTGTGGAAGACTTTTGTCCCCCAGGGTCTCTTGTTCTGCTTCTGTCCATCCATGTGGGACTCAGAGTCCTCCACAGGCTTTTCTAGGACCCTTGGGAGAGTGTTTCCTAGAATTCACCATTTCCTTCTCCTCTCACTGGCTCACTGGCCATCTCCTCCAGGCCAGCCCTGGAGCAGCCTGTTTGCTGCCTGAGTTTGCCTGTGCCGAGGGCAGAGCCTCCGATGGGCCAGCACCAGGCGTGGCTCCTGTTTGAGGGTGTGGTGGGGGGCGTGGCTCCTGTTAGGCTGTGTGGGTATAGTCGGGGGTGTGGCCCCTGTTAGGGGGTGTTCAGGGAGTTGTGGTCAGGCTGGATCCGCACCCTGCCTGAGGTGAGTTGTCCCAAGAGGAACTGCCTCTCTCTCATTCTCTCTCTCTCTCTCTCTCTCTCTCGCTCTCGCTCTCGCTCTCGCTCTCGCTCTCGCTCTCGCTCTCTGTTGGTCTGTCCTCACAGGGCTGCCTTTTACCCCTCCCCAAAGGCAAGTCAGTTTCCCCAAGGGGCAAAGGCTTCAACATACTGGATCCTCAGTGCTCCTTAAGCAGTAACTTAAAAGTTCCTGGTGGTCCCTCAGGAGGGAGAGTCTGCAGGGGGAGGAAGGGAAGACTGCATTTCTGGGAAAGCTTTGCCTTGTTGCAGAATCGCTTCTGCTGCACTTCTGGGTCTCCCTCCTAGTGCCGCTGAGTGTCAGGTGTTTCACTTTGCAGGCGGATCTGGAATCAATGCTGCACTTGCCAGACGGGCAGCCTCACCGCTTCAGTGAAGCAGCTGCCCTGCGGGCTTTCAGCCTACACTGTCGCTTGAGCATCCACCTGCAGCACAAGGTTAGTCGCCTCTGGTCTGTCAGCAGCACAGGAAGTGCTTCGCCAAAGCCAGGCCCCTTGCTGATTTATCTTTCTGTTGTTGGACAGTTCTGCGCGGAAGGAAAAATGTACCTGTCCATTTTGGAAGACACTGGGTTTTGGTTAGAAAGCAAAGTTTTATCTTTTATTCAAGATCAAGAAGAAGAATATCTGAAGCTTCATAGGGTTGTTTATCAGCAAATCATTCAGGTTAGAATTTTTAAGACACAGAAACCTTTCTCCTTACCGAGTTTGTGACGTGCTTCAAGATTTTATTTTCTATTTTAAAGTTGTAACTTAGACAGTAGTGTTTCCATTCTTAACAACTTACAGTGGCATTTGAGAAGAGTATTTTTTTGCAAAGCATAAACGCTGCATAATTTTAATGTAATTTTACATATTGCATGTAATAGGTGTTCAGTAATGTTTGTGGAATTACATAAAATGTGTGTCTAGATTTCTTAAGGAAACAAAGTGAGAATGTATCTTTATGGAAATTCCTTTACAAAACATTTTTGTAAAGATGGTTTGTTTGAGCTGTTAGAAGCTTTGTAGGCTGGATTGATGCCCTTTGTTGGTGAGTTACGTCTGCACATCTGTCTCTTACAGACATACCTGACTGTGTGCAAAGATGTCGTTATGGTTGGCCTTGGTGACTGTAAATTTCAGATACAGCTTCTGCAGTGGAGTCTTAGAATCATGAACACAGGTATATGTCATTCATTAAAGGACGATTAACAGTCAAAACCAGTCCATCTTCCTCCCTCACTGTGCTGGTCAGGACTCTCACTTTAAAGTGACAGATACGTCATGCAAACTAGCTTCACCAAAAAAGGAATTTACAGGCTGGTGCAGCGTAGAAGTTCAAAGGTGCATCTGGCATTGGATATGACTAAGTCTGGAGTTTCTGACGAGGCCTTGAGGGTCCCCTGCCTGTGGTTTGCTGATTGTCAGGTGACTTGGCCACATGTGGGCTGGTGCAGAGGACGCCCAATGGGTATGCCGCCTCTTCCTGACACCCGTAGGGTGTCACAATAGTTCTCGTTGCCTGCCCTGGCCACTGGTGGGTGAGTTAGGGGTTATTTAATGCTCCCCAGGACCACTGGGAAGTTGCTGTTACCCCAAGGACAGGGTAACCCCTGGGAACCTATACCATGGTGCCCACACTTGCTACACACTCCGTACTCAGTTAAATGTGTGCAGTGAGTGAGTGCAAGGCCAGCCATGGGAGCCCGGGCCTCCGTGGTCCATCCATGGGCCCCAGGGCCGCATTCACAGCCCCAGCACATGGCGGGAGGATGGGGCTGTGGTCCGGGATGTCTCCTGCTCTTCTGGTCACGGCTGGGCTGACCACTGACCCCTGCCCACCAGCCCCCTGGGGCAGCCAAGTCGCTGCGTGGAACTGCTTTTTAACTGATCTCACTGTGCGCCCTAACACTACACTTGCTTCTTTCCGAGCACTACAGAAACTTGAGAAGTCGATCTTTAAGTTTATTTAAGCCTAGATATTTGCTAGAAGAGATTGCAACTAAGATTATCTTTTAGCAAATTTAGCATCATGTTTTGAAAATTAGATTCCATAAGTCTGCAGCTCAGTTGGAAGTTGGTCATCTGGAGTCTTGTTCCCATCACGCTGACCCCAGGGGTCTATTTGGCAAGTCCTGCAGAGGCTTTCTGTTTGGCTCCTGCCACCAAGGTGGGTGCTTGGACTGTCCTGGAGCTGGGGTACCCATTACTCTGCTGTTTTGAGTACATGTTTCCGTAAATTAATCTATAACTGCATGCAAGATTATACATTATTTGTTTAAAATTTCCAAAGTTAAAGACTAAATATTAAAAAGAACAAATATTATTTGTTTTAAAGTTTGGCTTTCTGTCTTTAATTCTTTATAACTTTTACTTTCTGTTGAGAAAACAGCATTTTAAACTTAATGATTGAAACATTAAAAATGATTGGCAGGTTTTTAAACTTCATTTATCATTTAGGAATTGTTTCCCCCCAGAGGACTGAATCTATTTTTCGTATTTATAAAATTTACTTATCTGAGGAGCTGTTGAGAATTTTAGATCTCTGATGTAGCCGGTTTCATTACATAGAAGTATCTGTTCCCCAAATAAGGCCCTAAGTTACTGACTTTACATCTGACCAAACTGAAATGATATTTGTATTTGTACAAAGGACTGTATTTATCAGGATTTCCCGGGAGAGAATCAACTCTGTGGTCGTTTTTGTAGTCCTATCACCAATACGATTGCACTCAGCAGTTTAGCTAGGTGGACAAAGCGTCTGCTGCGCCCTGGGCTCTACTAGCAAGAGTCCTAAGGAAACATTGTCATTGAAAAGCCAGTTATGTATGTGTTGTTGATGATTAAACAGGCCTTCTCCATGCTCAAGTGTGTATTCCAGCAGAAATGTCCTTGACTACAACCGAGTCTCCTCACACAACCCAAACGCAGAACTCTAAGCTCACAAAATTACAGGACTTTCTGCTGTAACACAGTATGTGTGTTACGAAAAACAGCATGCATTCTGCAGAATCAGGCACTGAGAGTGACAGGTTGTGGGAAACGGCAACAGGGCTGACTGTTCAGACAGTGCTGTGTCACCGCGCTAAGAATCATAAACCTTGCAAAAAGTATCAGCAGTCAGAAAGGAAAGTTCCATTTCTAATACTACATGGCACAGTAAATATGGACTCTGTCATAAATGAAAAGGTAAAGGGAGACTGATGGAGACCACGGCCTGGGCTTAGGGCTGGTAGACGGAGCCTGTCCCGGCTGAGCCAGGAGGAGGACCGGCTGGGCCAGTTCTCTGGTTGCTGCTCCTTTGCAGGCACATGGTGGCCTGAGGTACTAACCTGCTCGGAAACCCCGGGAGCACTCAGTGTTAGACTGACATCACTCCCAGCCCTCCTGTGAGCCGATTCACTTCTGAGAAGCCAGAACTTTTTTAGTCAGTGTCTTCTGTTTTACATAGCTGTGAATTCTGACACATCTTCAGTATTTTGTTGTATGGTACTTAACCACTGTCTCTCTGTATTTGGTTATAAGGCACATAATGCTTGAATATAATGAAATCACTTAGAATTAAAATTGTTAAACTTTTCAGATTGCTGTCAGTAATTCTAGACAGAGGTAAGAGTGTGGTTCTCCCCGGCGACTGTGAGGGTGGGTATAAGAGGACAGAGGCTGTTTTCAGGGGCTCAGCACGTTGTCCTCCTCTGGGCTATTTGTACTTGTTAAAGGGCTTACTGCCTGTTCTGCTGAAATGACTTACCTTTGTGGAGCATGTGTGTCCCTCATTTTCTTTTACGTAAAAGAGATTAGTTTCTTGAAAGTTCCTATGATGAAAAGATTTTAGAAACTTTCTGTTGATTCTGGAAGTGCCATGGACCTTTTGAAGGGTGACCTTGACTGGAACAGCGCCCTTGATTTTATTTACTTTAGCAGATAAACTGGGGTTTGAGGTAGTAGTTTTGTATCTGTCTCAAGTAGAGCTCACTGTATTTTATTAATCTATGAACGGAGATAAATTCAAGTCTCTGGGGTGAATTGTAGGATCTGGGCTCACACATGGAAAACATTTTACCAAATCCATACAACACGGTGAAGGTGGTGATTTGGAAGAGAAAGACAACCAATAAACCGTAAGGTGTTACGAATTGAAGAGTTGGCCTCCGAGGTTGTTACACCGTATTTGGAAAACTGTTGGGTCATGCTCAGACTTGGACTGTAGAGCTGGTGTTGATTTGGTGTCAGAAGTAAGGTGTGCTCTCATCCAGGTGTTCGGGACCCGCTGTCCACATCTGCAGGGAGCACAGTTCTTAGTGAGTGAGTCAAACATGCTGTTACTGGAGGGACTTGTTTTATGTTTAAAGGAATGGCTTTTATTTGTTAATATCTATGTTAACCTAGTATTGGCTGACCAGTAACAATCTCTTTGAAGTTACCATAACACACATGGGAGTTAAAATGTGTAATGATTTCACCTAAATCACGTGATTCGATAACTGATTTATCCAATTTTCTTTCTAGTGAAGGGATTCTTTTATGTTTCATTACTTCTTGGCGTTCTAAAAGAGGTAACCGAAAGTTCCTTGAAGCAGAAAATTGATTCAGATGAAGAAGTTGCAACGCTGTTTGACACGGTCCAGAAAGTCTTTCAGAAAATGTTGGAATGTATGGCGTGGAGCTTTCGGAAGCAACCGGAAGAAGGCCTGCGGGTACTCGCATCTTTACAGGACGGGTCTTAGATGTGCCATGACCAGTGCTTCCCTGAGGGCGAGGCCGAGGGCGCAGGCTGAGTGCTTGCTTGTATCGTTGGGCTGTTGGGTTAGGTGCAGCTCGGTGTGGGAGAGAGGTGCCGGGTTCCATTCTTCAGACATGCCTACCGACCACAGTGGGGTACACTCTGCTGTGTGAGGTGATAATACCTGCACCTGGGCAGGAGGGGGGGTGGGACTGTCAGCCTTTGAACAAGTGTTTGTGAGTTCAGGGCACAGGTCCGCTGTGGGAGCCCACCTGCCAAGCAGAGGTATGACTACAATAGGCTTCTGGGTGCTCAGTTGTTATTTCACAAGGTTTTCCAAGTAGAATACATTTTTGAGAATGCTAATTTTGATTATCTGTAGATGACAAAAACTTTCCTCCACTGAAGTGCTAGTTTCAGTGCCGCCTGACCTTCTCTGGTTGGAAGTGAGAGGTTGAGCTGGTAGGACCCGTGGTTCCCTTTGCTGACTGGAAGCTGATGTGAGGTGGCTGTTGAGTAACCTGGCTGCCAGAGTGGCTTTACTCCTAAAATCATGGTCAGCAGAGAGGGCCATTAGTTTTTCTAAGTAGTGATTTAAAAATATGAATAAGCTGTTGTTTTTTAATTAAGATTTTTAAAGTGCTTCCATGGGAGGATGTTTTTGAAATATTGAAAACTTTCCGTTTTATTCTGTACTTAGCTGTTAGAGGTAGTTGAAGGTCGGTGGCCATATGTTCCCAGGTATAGTTCATATTTCACGTAATTCGAAATTTTTTTAATGACTTGGTTCAAGTGTCAGTGATCGGTTTATGTAACGTAATTTATGCCAAAATCATTTATATTCTCTCGAAATCTTTCACCATTGTCTGTGCAGCTTCATTCAGAACGCATGGCATCAGAGTTGGCTGCTTGTAATGTCAGTGGTATTTCTTCATCTTTCCTTCCTTTTTTCTTCATTAATATTATTTTTGGGAAGTTTGCTTTTTTGGGGTTTTTTTCTTTTTTGGGGGGAAAGAATGTTGGGAAGGTAATTCCAGGAGGGTTTCAGTCCTGTCCTCTTCTAGCCACAGTGCCTGAGGGATTTGAGTGAAAAACAGGAAGGGAGGGAGTGGGCTTGCTGGAGGCAAATACAGTCAGGGGTCTGGGGCCCTGGGGAGGACAGTAGGAATACTGGTTCTCAAGTGTCTTTTTGTTTTAACCCCTAAAAACTACTGATGTGCTTTCTCGTAGCTCCTGTATTCTGTGCAGACTCCTCTTCATGACTTTATAACGACTGTTCAGTCTTGGCACACGGACACGCCCGTTCACCGGGATATGCTTTCCACTCTGATTGCTGCCTCTGTTGTCGAGATAAGTCACCAACTGCGAAAGGTGAAGTCTTTTCTGTTAGTCCAGTAACCACTGTGTTTTTTTTGACTGTAAAGATGCTCTTCTCGGCCAGCACCACATTTTTATGTTTTAGCAAGTATTTTTAAGATCTTGGGGTTTAGTGGGCATCTGCCCCTGATGAGGCAGAGGCCCTGGTCAGTGGTGCCCAGGATGCCAGGCTCCTGTTGAGCTGCTCTTTCCAAGGCATCCACGTCTCTGCCTCGTGACAGCAGCCCTGCTTTTTTTGTTTCCTAAACAGAGGAGGTTTGAACTTGTACCTTCAACGTAAACACATGATGTCCTCACTCCCACCCTGTAAAGGACTGGCTAGTTTCCTAGTAATACTTATTTTATATGATTAACCTACTTGGTTAAAGCTGCTTTAAGTCAGAAGAAAAAGTGCTGTTTTTTCCACATGGAATCCTCGAAGTATTGAGGGACTTACGACAGTAAAAATAATGAAGAGATGAAATCTGACAAGGAATGTCATGGAATTATATGAATGTTTGTATATATGTCATGAATTTTGCATTATAAGATCATGAATATTTAAAAAGTTACTTAAATTCTAAAACATTAATAGAATATGAGGCCCTCTTAAAACTTGAAGGGAGGTCCTCTGGTTTGGGAAAGTGATTGTTAGATGATGCAGAGTAAGGACTAGAACTTACTCCAGGGAGCTAAAGAGCTGACAGCTGTAAATAAGTCCGTTAACAGCCTGTGGACAAACCTGGCCCATCCTCTGCTTTTGTAAACAGTCATTTTAGAGAGCAGCCACACCAATCTTCAAGCATTTTCTGTGGCTTCTTTGTGCTAAGACAGCACAGTTGAGTAGGTGTCAAGATCGTTTTGCCCACAAAGCTGAAAATATGTACTATTTGATTTAAATTTCCCTGTCTTCCTACTTTACAGAAGGTTTGTGGACCTGTGTTCTGTGTGCTCGCCGTTCGTCTGTCCGTCTGTCCGCCTGTCTGGGGCATCCTCCTTCCATGCCCTGGGACACCTGCGGCTGTTGGGCCTCTGATGGGGGTGTTTATGGGATGTCTCTGTCTCTGCAGTGCTGTCATCGCGCAGTCTGCTTGTGCTGGCGTTTCTAATTGTGTATAGATAGCATCAGCTTTCTTACCCTTTTGTCCTGCTTTTCATTATGTGTGTTTCTTGTGAACACCATATGGGGTCTTTTTTTTTTGTCCAGTCTTATAATCTCTGCCTGTAAGTTGCAGTGCTTAATCCACTGATTTTAATAAAATGATTGATATTTTTGGGTTTAAGTTGCTGTTTGTTTTTTATTAGTCCCCTACTCTTCCTCTTTCCTGCTATTTTGTGATAAATCAAGTATTTGTACTGCTCTGTCTTCTCGGTTGACTTTGTATTACCCTTCGTGTCGTTTTTCGGTGGTTTCTCTGGAGATTTTAGTATGCATGTGTAACCCTTCACAGTTGCCCTGTAGAGATTATGCCAGCACCTCATAGAGCTTTAGAACAGTGTTCTCCAATTAGCATCCTCCTACCCCGTGCTCTTGTCATCTATTTTTCTTCTAAAAGTGCTAAAAATCTCAAGATATACTTTTATTTTAACCAGTCAATAGTCGTTTGTGTCATTGTGTCAGAAAGGCATTTACAACATTGATGACATAAAGCATTTTAATGAAAAACAGTGATATCTCATATGTAATGATGATTGACTTTAATGTACAAATTAGTGTCATGAATCCCAGCAGGGGAAATATGGGAAGGCTTATTAGAAGTGCTGTATCATCATATGTGAGTGAAATTCCCTGAGACAGCCGAGAGACAGGCCAGAGATAGTGGTGGAAAGACACAGTCACGCCTCGGCTCCAGGTGACACAGACAGGCATTCTGGATTTAGGGTTTCCCGGGAGCCCTTTGCACATGGAGTTCATTCACCGAGAATGGACGACTTTAAACTCTGAGATGGGTAATGAAGGCCAGAGGTCCTGGGAGGGCCCCTCTGGCTCCAGACCAGTGGCACTCACTGTCCTCCAGGGGATATTGGCCATACCTAGGGAGGAGCTGCTATTGGGATCTGCTGGGTGGAGGCCAGGGGTGCCGCTCAGTGTTCTGCAGGGCACAGGGCGCCCCCCTGCAGCAAGGGCTGATCACTCCAAAGCGTCAGTAATGCTGAAATTGGGAAAATCTGGTCTGGACTAAGAAGAGTAATGACTGACATTTGCTTGGTGTAAAAACACATTATTTACACAAGATGATACTAAATTAAAGACTTTGACAAAAGGCTTGTTGAGTAACATGTCTGTCTTTGTTTTTCACTCTAAAGAAGACACCCCAGTGTATAAGACTAGATTAATCATAATTATTGTAAAGACTTTAATAGTTAATAAAATCATTCTTGTGTGTTCCTGGAAAGCCTTTCTCAAGGGTTGAAGAAAACCCAAAGCAGTATATAAAATAAGTAATCTTGTAAGCCTCAGTCTCAGTTTATAAATTACTAACTTGAAACTTTTTTTAGGTTTCTGATGTAGAAGAACTCACCCCTCCAGAGTGTCTTTCCGACCTACCACCGTTTTCAAGGTGTTTAATAGGAATAATCATGAAATCTCCAAACGTGGTCAGGTAATCATTTTCACTGTCCTGATACTCACGTTGTGTCTACGAGCATTCAGCAGGTTTTGCTCTATTCCTTTTACTCTTAAAATTTCTCAGACGTGCATTTTTTTTCTGTGACAAAAAGATTCCATAGAATTTTCTCTCAGTGATTAAAAGTATTCACATTATACTTATGCAAAGAGAGATTCTAACTTTCTATAAAATATTCATCCAAATAGCCTCTGTTAATGCATCGTGAAATACTTCTTACTGTGTATACTCCCCAAATTTGACCAGGTGAAACACAAGTGTGGTTTCCATTCGGCCCACAGCTGTTGTGCATTCCTCCAGTCTGTATGTCACTTGACTAAAATTCTAGGCTGCTTGTGGCACATCAAGGTCTGATGGATTACAGAAAGAATAGTTTTACAGGTATCTGATACCTGTAGAACTTTAATAGATATTTCAAAGAAAACTTTTAAAAGCATTGTTTTAATAGCTATGAATTATTTTCAGTAACATGTTAAATTTTTGTTGTGTGTATTATGGGCACACAGTAGCTTTTTCCACCTACCAGAGTGTCCCAGCTCTCTTTCTAGCATCATCCTCTGATTTTACATACTTACAATGAAAAGTATGGGAAGGGTTTAATCAACTTCCCATGTTACCTGAAAGCTAGAATTCACGGTGGTTGATGAATCTGACCTATATTTGTCTTCCTGTAAAGTATTAGGCTGTATACTATAGAGTAATTTCTGATGTTTGTTTTTGCAGGTCATTTTTAGATGAATTAAAAGCGTGTGTTACTTCTGACGATATTGAAGGGATTGTATGTCTCACGGCTGTTATGCATATTATTTTGGTTATTAATAAAGGTTGGTTAAATTTCCCTGATATTATTTGGGTTGTTGCTGAGCGGCTCTCTCGAACTGCTACGGAATGTTTGAGAACTCAGCTCCCATTTTTGATGAGCTCCCTGCTCTGAACAGTTGTCTGCTGGGCTCCCTCTTCTCAGCTAACCCTGGACCAGCCGGTGCACCGGCCAGTCCGTGCTCCTTAGCACTGCCCCTGTCCCCTGTCCCCTCTCGCCTCTGGATGTGCTACGCATCCATCTCTGCCTCAGAATTGAATTTCTGTTGATTTGTCATGTATTACCTATGTTTAAAAATCAGAATATTTTGCTAATAATAGTGTGGTTTGGTGTTGATATTTAATGTATCTGCTGTTTTGCTTAAGCCTTAACCTTGCCTATTGTGAATATCCCAGCCAGCTGAAATAGTCCTACCCAGCCAGTTGAATAGTCCTGGAAAAATAATTGGAGATACCTACAAAGTGCTTACCTCAGTGTAAGATACAGTAACATCTTGCAGATGGATTTTCTATATTTTTGTATAGTTTTAATAATGTTGAAATTATTTTCTAAGTTAACATGTTATACATAAAGAGTGCTCCCATCAAACAAGCTCTCCCCATAAGCCTGAATGCATTTATGCCTGCAGTCTTACGATAATACTTTGTAACTAGTTTGCCCCAGGCCAAGCATCAGAAAAGACTTCCCTAAGGGAGTGCCCCGAGCTGAGATCTGCAGCATGAGGGCAACTTCTCCATGTGGAGGGTGCGAGGATGGGGCCTGGGCTGCTGATGAGCACCTAATACTTATAGGTACTTAAATATTTTCCAAACAGCCGGTGACTCTGAAATGTGTAGGTTGTCATTTCTGATGGAGGCACAGGTAAGCACATGTTCATGGGAACTCTGTCTCAGAAGTGAGAGGTGCTTTCATCAATATCTCTGTGAAGGGGACAGTTACCATCCACAGGTCGATAAGTGGGTTAACGCAAAGAGAATGGTGAGGGGAGGCCCGGTCATAGTGACATTGCCTGCATCAATGGCAGTATGTTTGGTTTTGTGTAGTAGTGTTAAAATCTTTTTCTGACTTTAATATAATTTCCCCAAGGTAAACATAAAAGTTCAACAGTGAAGGATGTTGCAGCCACTGTTCACAGAAAACTAAAGACATTCATGGAAATAACTTTGGAAGAGGATAGCATGGAGAGGTAAAATCCTAGTTATATATACGCTAGGTGTGATTATCTAAAAATGACTACTTATTCCTTTCGTACGTTTTAATCACATTTTCATTTCTACTACTACTGCCAGGTAGTTAGAAAACTGAGGATTGTAAGGATAGAAACGTTTCTGTTGGCATAACCTTTTGAACATGCTTAATTTACTTTTTTTCTGTCTTCAAAAACAAAACAAAGTTGTCATTTGCAAAGTTCTGCTCAGAAAAGTAGAGGCATACAAACTTATTCTGTATGGTTTTCAAACTAGAAAGATTATTTTTGATGGTTGTCTATGCTTTTGACACCATGGGCATTCCTAAGATACAATCACCCTGTCCACAAGCGTAGGCACTGGGCCTGGGGAAAGGTCACTCCAGAGGCTGAAGAAATACGCATTACCACTTCCTTTCAGGGGTCGTCGCTGCCCCGGGGACTGCTGCCTGGGGATGTGTTCACTGGGCTCTTTCCAGCCCTGTGTTTTTGCTGCTGTGTGCGTTTTCAGACATGCTGTGCAATTTCCTGTAGACACTGTTCTGAATTGTGTTTGACTCTCAGACCAGCCACAAAAGGAGTGTTTTTCCTGCTGTTTTATGAACTTCATGAGGTTACCTGTTACAGAGCTCTGAACTAGGTAATTCGTCTTATATATGCTTGGGAAGCGAGCCACTTTCTCCTTTGGAGGAAGGCTTTCAAAATCCTAAATTGCTAACTAATGAACAAGACAGTTTTGTTTCTTCTTTCCCAGGCTGTATACCTTTTCTGTCTTTTTTTTTTTTTGGTCTTATTGCTTTAGCTGGGACTTCGAGTATGATGTTGAAAAGAAGTAGTGAGAGGATATCCATGCTTGTTCCTCATTGTAGTGGGAAAGCTTCTAGTTTCTCACCATTAAGTATGATGTTAGCTGTAGGTTTTTTGTAGGTATTCTTTATTAAGTTGGTGAGTTCCCCTCTATTCCAAGTTCATAAAAGTTTTTATCATGAACAGGTACTAGATTTTATCAAAAGCCTTTTTTGCATCTATTATGATCATACGATTTTTCTTCTTTAGCCTGTTGAAGTCATGGATTACATTAGTTGATTTTCAGATGTTGAACCAGCCTTACATACCTGGGGTAAATCCCACTTGGTTGTGGTGTGTAATTTTTTTATACATTGTTGGATTTGATTTGATAATATTTGGTTGAGTATTTTTACATCTGTGTTCATGTGAGATATTGGTCTGTGGTTTTCTTGTGATGGCTTTGTCAGCCTTTGGATCAGGGTAATACTTATCTCATACTGTCAGTTAGGAAGTATTCCCTCCTCCTCTGTGTTCTGAAAGAAATAGTAGGGAATTGCTATAACTTCTTCCTTAAATAGTTGATAGAATTCACCAGTGAACCCATGGGCCTGGTACTTTCTGCTTTGGAAGGTTATTAGTTATTCATTTTTTTAATAGATATAGGCCTATTCAGTTTGTCTATTTCTTCTTATGTGAGTTTTGGCAGATTGTGCCTTTTGAGGATTTGGTCCATCTCATCTTGGTTATGAAACTTGTGGAAATAGAGTTATTCATAGCATTCCTTTATTATCATTTAATTGTCCATGGGTTCTGTAGTGATGTCCCCTCTTTCAGTTCTGATAGTAGTAATTTGTGTCCTCTCTCTTTTTTCCTTAGTTACTCTGGCTAGCAGCTTATCAATTTTTTTTCCAAAGAACCAACTTTTAGTTTCACTGTTTCTCTACTGATTTCCTGTTTCCAATTTTTTGATTTCTGCTATAATTTGTATTATTTCTTTTGTGTGCTTTAGATTTAATTTGCTCTTCATTTTCTAGTTTCCAAGATGAAGTCTTAGATTACTTATTTTAGATTTACTGCTGTGAATTACCCTCAAAGTTCTGCTTCAATGTGTCCCACACTTTTTTTTTTAACTTTTATTTATTTTTAAGTGTGTTTTTCCAGGACACATCAGCTCCAAGTCTAGTAGTTGTTTCAATCTAGTTGTGGAGGGCACAGCTCACAGTGGCCCAGGTGGGGATTGAACCGGCAACACTGTTGTTAAGAGCACTGCACTCTAACCAACTGGGCTAACTGGCCGCCCATGCCCTACACATTTTGATAAGTTGTATTTTCATTTTTGTTTTCATTTAGTTGAAAGTATTTTTAAATTTCTCTTGAGATTTTTTTTTTTAATTAATTTTATTGGGGTGACAATTGTTAGTAAATTTACATAGATTTCAGGTGTACAATTCTGTATTACATCGTCTATAAATCCCATTGTGTGTTCACCACCCAGAGTCAGTTCTCCTTCCATCACCATATATTTGATCTCTTGAGATTTTTTTATTTGACCAATGTATTGTTTAGAAGTGTGTTGTGTAATCTCCATGTACTTTAGGATTTTTCAGTTCTTTCTGTTACTGATTTCTAGTTTAATTCCATGGTGGTATGAGAGCAGACGTCATATGACTCGTATTCTTTTAAATTTGTTAAGGTGTGTTTGATGGCCCAGAATGTGGTCTGTCTTAGTGAGTGTTCCACGTGAGCTTGAGAAGAATGTGTGTTCTGCCGTTGGTTGGCATGGTCCATAGCTGTCCGTTCTGTCCAGTTGATGGTGGTGCTAAGTGCAGCTGTGTCTGCACTGATTTTCTGCTTGCTGGACCTGTCCATTTCTGATAGACGAGGTTTTGCTTTATGTATTTTGTCATCGAGGTATTAGGTGCACGTGAATTTAGAACTGCTATATCTTCTTGATGAATTGGCCCTTTTGTTTTTACGAAGGGTCCCTCTTTCTCTCTAGTAATGCTTTCCCTGTAAAGTCCATTTTGTCAGATATTAAGACAATTGCACCAGCCTCGTTTAGTGAGTGTTTTTCCTGAGTGTTTGTGGCATTCCAGTCAGGAGGAACAAACCACATGGTGCCTGGGACAGGACAAGCTCAATGTCAGGAATTTCATCAGGGTGTTGGTGTGACGGAGTCTTGGCTCGTGAGTGTTAAAGCGAACTTGCAGGCCTAGAGGAGTGCAGCCATGAGGGACATCCCCCCTCCCCTCCCCAGGGCGGATGCATACCCAGCCTGAGGCCTGGCTCCCTGAACAAAGAAGTCTGGAGGCCCCTGGTAGGACGCACTGGAGTCTCCAGGGCCTGGGGAGCCCGTCCACATGGAGGAGCTGGCGCATTCTGCTCGGGTCAGGCAGCTGCCAGCTGGCCGCTGCCCTGTGGGGCCCAGTGGGCTCTCCTGGAGAAGGCAGGCCCTCTGGGAACCTGGCACTGGGGAGCCCATGTGCCCTGCAGGCTTCAGGACTGGGAAGACAAAGCCCTCCCCACCTCGTGCGCCCCCTTCCCTCTCCCTTCCCAGCGCCCCTCTGACCAGGCTAAGCACCGGTCTTCAAGGAGGCCTTGGGCTGGGCACTAGAGCGGGGAATTTGGGTGTCCTTGTTTGTGAGCAAAGAAAATGCTTTCAGTTTTATACTTTATTCTAAAAGCTAGCAAATATTTACAATGCAGCTTTAATAAGGTCAAGTTTGCAACTGTATATTTGAAGGAGAAACCCAACAGACTTGTTTTGTTTCTAGGGGTGTGGGGAAGAGGGACATGATCTTCTGATTTGGAGGAAACTGAGGAGCGTGTGTATGTTTTAGGAAGCACACGGCAGTGTCAGTGTTCTCCCCAGGCACAAATACTAAATGAGGCCGTGCAATTACTGGTAGGCTATGTCAAAAGGTGTCTTCATAGGGCATGGTGACAGTCTCAGCTGTCCAAGCATCTTACATTTGCAAGGACAGTGTTTTGGATGCAGAATTGTCTGTACTGGTCTGAAGATGTAAGAAAGGGGGGCATTGGCTCCTTGTTAGGAGCTGCTTTCGTTTCCACTTGCACAGAGTTTCAAGGTGAGCACTTGAAGTGTGTTCATTACTTGAGAGAAAAAAAGCTTTGGAAGTTCAGAACTGACAGTGTGGAAAGCAAAGATGTAACAGAACTTAGACATGGGCATGTAGTACTTGTCTCTGCATTGTTTCTACAACTGTGTGCCATCTTCTCGCTAAGCTGACACACAGATAGCAAAAAGGAGCTCTTCCCTTTAAAGGGGAAACATCCCAAGAAATGAATAGGTGGGACTGTGAAACACTGGCTTCTTACTTAAATATGCAAGGAGCACACTGGAAAAACCGGTGTCTAAAACAGATCAGTCCAAAAAATTCATGCAACTTGAAAAAATTTAATGGAAGATAAACAGTAAAAAACTATGTTTTTAAATATTGATTTAATGTTGGAGTAGGCAAATCAGCATCCCTCGAAACCCCTGGTGCCGTTAATACTTTAGGCATCGGTTTAGAAGTGAGCGTTTTCTTGATGAACATACTAGCTAGCTCTCCAGCAGGCTTAGGATTCTTAACCGAGCACACTGTGCTTCTCATCCCCCGGCACAGCACCGTGTACACTGGGCGTGTTTTCTACACTGGGCGTGTTTTCTCAGGACGGACTCGCTGCATCTGCTAGAGCACCGGTGCCATTAAAGCCGGGTGTGTTACATTTGTTACTTTTGTCAGTAGTACAAAAACAGCCCGATGCATTTATGATTAGAGATTATAAAAGTATAAAAACTTCTTAAGGTTTATGTTACATAATGAATTTTTTCCACCAAGTACATGAACGGTAACATTACAAGCAAACGACCTGCCGGTATTAATTACGTCTCCGCGCAGGCGGCTTTGATCGTTACATTCAGTCCCCACATTAAGCCTTGGGTTAGATCCCTTTTCTTTTTTGGGGGGGAATAATAATTAACATTTTTTTTATGATGGTCCCTTAACTGTGCAAGGTTTCAATTTCTATACATTATAACAAGTCAAGCAAACTCTTCTGCTTACAAAAAAATATAATCTTTTAAGAGAAATAGTGGAATCATGTGATGCACAGGACATGAGAATGGCAAAAGGTGTAACTCAGAACAGGTACTAAGAATTCTTCAGTAACAGGTAATGAACACAGATAATTTATAATAAATACAAGATTATTTGAGGGACTTCAAAACTATTTGAAAAGGGATCAAATAAATGGTGATGGAAGGAGAACTGACTCTGGGTGGTGAACATGTAATGTGGTATATAGATGACGTGTTACAGAATCGTACACCTGAAACCTGTGTAACTTTACTAACCATTGTCACCCTAATAAACTTTAGTTATAAAAAACAAAACAAAAAACTATTTGAAATAGAACATGAAGCTATCAGATTAGATAATGATGTTAGGTTTTCTTTTTGTTCCAGAGAGCAGTGTGGGTGTATGGTGTGGTAATGATGATTTAACATGGTTTCTTGGTTTAGATCTTGAAGGAAAGGCCCACTCCTGAAAAAGTAAACTTTTGTTTCAAGTGTTGATAAATAATATCATTTTACTCTGCTGTGTGCAATTTTAATAGTCTATCAAAAATGGATTTTGATCTCAGTACTTTTTATAGCTCATTTAGAAGCATGCTTCTGTTGTCACCAGTGCCCAGTGAACCGTGCTATGGATGATTAGAAAATAGACATAAAGAAAACCACTCTTTAATAAAAACATGCATTGTTTATCCTGCTTTCCTCAGAAAACTGATCTTGTCCGCCTCCCCTGGGACTGTGGCCGTGGCCGTGGCCGTATTGGATATTGTCCAAAACATGCGCTCAGCCTGCTGTGTGCACTGGGGATTGTAGGTGGACGGGTTGTGGCGACTCGGTGTCTGACCTGAGTTTAAAGGCGTTTGACCCTGGGCAAAACGTCACCAGGGTCAAATGTCTTGTCACACACGAGGAGAGGCCTGGCCCACAGGATTTAATGTGTCTAAGTTTTGCCACTGTCCCTTCCAGCTGTAAAATTCCACGTTTCATTCATTTTGTCCTTTAATAATTCTTATTTCTTTGGTCTACATAGTGTATTCAACCCTTTCCCCAGGTAATAGAAGCATGAATAAATTCAAAACATAGCTGAAACAGGCAGGACAACCATTACTAAAGGAACAGTGGGGGGCCAGCTGGACAATTAATAATGAGTCTTTAAAGGAAAAATCAATTGTAGCTCCCAAAGAATGATCTAGAACAAAAACCTCTAGAATTAAAAATGTTACCAGTGCACTAGAGAGATGTCACTGTTGAGAATCTGATTCCAGATGGTCTGAGAGATCAGGCTGGAGGACTGTGAACACAGAAAGATACTGAGGAAGAGAGGTCCTGGGAGTAAAGACAGACCAGGAGAAATGGACCCAAGAGAGGCAGTAATTTAACAAACGATACGCAAAATTTCTCAGAGCTGAAGAGATAGGTCATTTTAAAGATTCATTTTTTTGTTGTTTCTTTCTCTAAATTCTGGATGGGATTGATGGGGAAATCCGCTAAGAAAGCCTGAATAGAATTCCTAAATTCCAGGGATAAAGAGAAAATTTATAAATGTTCCTAGATTTGTACTAGTCCCTACGTAGCCCCACTCATCATGCGTGGAAATCAAGCACATGCAACCTGAGTCTGAATTGACTCAGTATAGTGTGTGTGTGTGTGTGTGTGTGTGTGCGCGCGCGCGCACACACACACATAGATAGTACACATCAGCTTTTGAAGATAGTATGAAAAAAGATTGTAAAATTTGTTAACAGTATGTTTATATTGATTACAGGGTTGATGTTTTTGGGGGATGTTGGGCTAAATAAAATATATGAAGATGAATTTCTTTTGAGCTCTTTTAATGTAGCTACTAGAAAATTTGGTTACCTATGTGCTTCTATTGATACCAGACAAGGCTGCTCTGGACCAAGTGGTGGGCATTCGCCATGGGCAGCAGGACACGGGCGGGGGTGGGGGTAGAGATTAGCCAAAGAGAGATCACTTGGGGTCAAGGTCGGCATTTGTGTCTGGGTAGGAGTTTAGAGGTTAGCTGGCCCACATACCCTCTGAGGGTAGTGCCTGGGACCCTTGTGGAGTTATTGGACGATGAGAAGGAAAGGGGGAAGGAGGGCGAACATGTACATATGTGCATCTAAGTCTCAGAGAGCAGGGATGTGCCACCTGGCATGTGTGAGCGCTGCCCGGTGAGGGCTGTTGATGCACAGTAGGCCCCCTGCAAGGGAGTTAGGATAAGGTCCTAGGAAGGAGAGGACTCAGTGGGCTCAGCCCCACTTGCCTCCTAGGGGCAAGTGTCACCTGGGGCAGGTATGCAGGGGAGGGGTGTCGTGATTGAGGCAGTAGGCAAGTGGCATCGTAATAGCGTGTCTTGGGTAAATCGTCTTCTTGGCCATGTTCTTATGTGTAGGAGGGAAATGAGCTCGTGATGTGGGTGCTGGAAGGGGTGCACATGTGTCGTATTTATGAGTCTGCCATGTGTCTAAGTAGTCAGTGGCGCAGAGCCTCAGAGATGAGAGCACTTTCGAGTGAAAAAGAACCCTCCTGTAGAAAGCACGGCCAGGTGAGCACCTAGTGATTGAGTAGAGGTGTTTTAATTGTGCGAAGAGTTCCTTGGGGCCCCTGAATTGTTGGCACGGGGGATGGTAATGACGGCTCTGTTTACCGTCAGCTCCTCCTTGTGTCACGTGTCTGCTAAGAGGCTTTGTGATGGAGATTCTTCTTCGTTTTGCATGAAGGACAGTTGGTAAAACAGTTACTTATTATTTCAACTTTCTTTTTAAGTGTGTTTGGTTGCAAACCATTTTTAGATTGACTTTGTGGAAATGTACACTCAATTAATTTGGTCACTAATTTCTGTAGCTAATTATTTCTTTTGCTTGTGTTTCAGATTTCTCTATGAATCGTCATCAAGAACTTTGGGGGCATTTTTGAATTCATAACCAAGCCAACATCTTTGATCATGTAAAAATACAGGAAAAGGACTTATAGAAAATGAAATGAATGTGTATTTTCCTAGTGTTTTTAATGTTAATAACCCACATAATAGAGAAGGGGTGGGGTTTATTTGAGGGAGGTATGAGTAGGAGCTCAAAGTTTCTTGAAGTTTTCCCCGTGCCGGCAAAGTAATATATTTAACGTGAAGGACTCCAGGCATCAATGGTGCAGAAACCCATGGTGCAAAGAAAAAGGGAGACACCTTTCCAGCAAACCTGGTTGTTTTAAAAATGACTTTTATATATAATGTTGCTTGTAAACTGTGAGTAATAAAGCCATGGCAACATCTTCCTGCATACTTTACTTAAATGTACTAGTCGGTGTTCTCCCCCGAGGGGCAGGGCTGAATTCTGGAGGCTGCCCCTCGTGGACAGCAGAGGGCACAGCCCGGTGGGCGCAGGGAGGCCACCCACATGCAGGATCCTGGATCCTCCTTTACTGGCCTTGAAGCTGATTGTCTGGGCATGAGATGGGCCTGTGGCTGTAAATACGAGGAACGCAGAACCGAGTCATTCAGCTCAAGCTGAACCACCATTATCTTACCTTTTCTTTCTGAGGCTGACGTGGTTGGATGGAGGACCGGCCCCAGGCTTCCTGGCTGCCTCATCCGGACCCCATCTTTCCCGGCCGGTTTACCAGGAAGTGTCCGCGTCTGTCCCTGGTCCCTGTTGGCCACCCTCCTCAGTCGTGTCCTGTCAGCCTCCTGGGGCCTGGGAGGCCACTTTGTGACAGACAGGAAGGGATCACTTCAGTTATACACTCATTCTGTCCTCAGCCCCCAGGCAAAACAGTAAAGAAACGCCAGGTTTTCAGGACCAGTGTTTCTTCTCCAGGAAAGTGCAGAAACGGACTGTTTCCTGCAGCTGCGCACGAGCCTTAGGGTAGCTGAGCTGCGTATTCTGAACCGCCATATTCTGTCTGGCGGCGTCATGTCTTCTTTGTCTTGGGCCGAGTAGCCGAGCCTCACGAAAGGACTGAGGAGTGTCTTCCTGCACTCCTGGGAGAGTTTCTGTGAGATCCGAAGTATTTCTGTGGGTTTGTTGCAGCACTCAGCCCTAAAATGCTATGAGATTGGAGTTTCCATTGTGGGAAAAGGTTAATTTGTTTTTATAATTTATATACAAGTTTTGAAGGTGGTCAGGTTTTCTCTTTTTTTTGTCAGTCTTGAAGGGCAAAGTAATCCAATTCGTGAAGAAACATAATTCAGTTTTTATTGGGCCAAAGTAGTTCACAAAGCGCCCCTGTGGGCATGCCCCCTAAAACTCCCCGCAAATGTGCAGGGGAGACGTGACCACGACTGCTCAGTGTCTGCAGCCACAAAGTGGGAATTGGAGTCCTTTCAGTGGGAGAGCAGGCACGGTGCTGGGGTTCCCTCGGGGGTGGTCATTCAGGCATGACAGTGAGAGGAAATGCAGGGCATGGGATGGTGTGACTCACATAAAGTTTACAAACATGCAAAACTGAACAACAGTATACTCAGATGCTCAGTAAACAAGGAAAAGCTGAAAACAAAATCCAGAACTCTGATCACGGCAGGTCAGGAGGGGAGAGCATGCAGGATTCTGCTCAGGTAATGATAGAAATCTCTTTAAACTAGAAACAGATAGTACTTGAGTGTCCATTTTACTGTTAGTCTCTGCCTTATACGTTATAAATATTCTTTTGGGACAGTTGTTAACAATTTAAACATGTAGATTGGAGAAGAGAGAAAGAAAGCGTACACACCTTTGAGGAAGGATGTGTCATCAACTTGGGGACGCTTGGACATGGGTGGCTCCACCAGGCCAGCTCCTCGGGCTGCGGAATGGGTGGAGGCCACATGTAGTGAAGGTGCCAGAACTGCCATGCAAACCTGGGAAGGGGCTCACACAGGTGGGCCAGCTGGTGTGGACAGTACATACAGCCAATATGTAAAACCCAGGGCTGTGTCCCACAGGAGGGGACACCGCCCACAGCATCCAGAAGTCTGCTCTGCGGACAGGCCACCAGCGTCACTGGGGGCCAGGGATGGCTTCCCAGCTGACAAAAAGGCCGTTATGGAACTGGGCTCTCTAATAGCCGTGGGAATCCAGTATCTTGAACAGCAGGACCAGCTGGTGTCGAGTGAACATGAGGCTGGTGGATGCAATGGTTGTAAAGACTTCATGGCCAGGGGACCTTGTTCCTGCCCAGGAGTCACAGAGAGGGTCCTGGAGCTCAGCATCCCACAATCGGGCAACGAGGGTCTGGACAGTCTGTACCATCAAAGGAAGTCCAGGACAATGGCCAGAGGCCTCAGGGAAGCAGCCCCGACAAGAAATGGCAATCCTTTGTCCAGGTTCCAGATCTGAGCCTCCAGAAACGAGAGAATAAATTTGTGTTGTCTTTCCATTCTAGTCCACCTACTCCCGCCCACCCACTCACAAGTACCTTCCTGTTTGTCATCATGCGGGGTAAGTGCGGGCTCTCCTGGCTAACAGCACAAGGGCTCCTTGGTGGGGAGGCAGCTCTCTTTCCTGTGGGGAATTGTCAGACTCTGCTCTTTTGGGGGGAGACAGCAGAAAATGTTCTGCCATTTTGAAGATGTCCTGCCCCACTTTTAGTTACCAGTGATTGATTATTGTTGTCTGGACCTATTATTTCACTAGTAGTTGCAGGATGTTAGTTTTCTAAATTGGTCCTGTTTTTGCATTGATCACCCAGACTTTTTGTGCGAAGAACTTTCCTTCAAAATCCTGTTGGTTACCCTGAAATTCTCATGCAGAAAAGTCAGGGAAAATGCTCTGATCTTTACCAATTTTTGGAAAAGTGAGTTGGTACCCTAGCAACCTCTTCAGGTCATTGATGCTCTTTTAGTATCATTACTAACAAATACGTTTTTATATGTCTGACAAATTCTGATCCATTGCAGTTATTTTTTTAAATGCTCACCCTTTTCCATCTTTGGCCTCTTGAAGTTCGTTCTCATGGCCCTTTAACACGACCCCAGTCTCCTTTGAAAAGTATTGTGCCAAGAGCATCTCAGTTCTGAAGTTCCGGGAAACAACCTGTGGACACTGGGGCGTGACCGTGAGATGAAATCTGGCTTCACATAAGGTTGAACCTGCCACTAGCTGTGAGGCTTAGGCAAGTTTCACAAATCTGTTGAGGCTCACTGTCCTCCAAAACCTGGATAATAATACTCCTCTCACATCAGCAAGGTATTAGATGTGATGCGCCTGCAGGGCCAGAGTAAGAGCTACCATGTTTCCCTGAAAATGAGACCTAGCCGGACCATCAGACCGTAAGACCAGGTCTTATATCAATTTTTGCTCCAAAAGATGCATTAGAGCTGATGGTCTGTCGAGGTCTTATTTTTGGGGAAACAGTAGCGTTCGCCCTTTCCTTACTCCGGGGACTGTATCTTGATGTCCCTGTTACGCACTGGGGCGTTTTGCTGAGTGGGTTGCAACTGTGTGTGAAAACCTACCCACTGGTGATTTACATATGGCGTGGTCACTGAGGCGGCACGCAGGGAGGTCCTGTTTGTGCTATAAAGTGGGAGCTGAGTGCATAGCATTCAGATTGAGGTTTTCTTTCCACCCCATCCCCAGTTACCTGATTGTCACATGTCACCTGGTGGGAGTTAGAGACAAATAGTAGGTTTGGCTCTGCTAATTAACATTGGAATTCTGACTCGGGGCTTTAATCTACCACACACTTCCCCCCTCCCCATCCCCCTACCCCCAGATCTTAGCTCTGTTCCACTTGGTCATAGATATACTTGCCTCTCCAAAGAGTTCTAAGGTTCTTTGGGCCCTCCATAGTCTTCAGGCAGAAAGAAATTGTAAATGAGGAAGGAGGCTCTCACTGCAGAACAGATGAAGCCTGGCTCAGTGGAAACTCTAGTTCTGACCTCCAGAGGGCAACTCTCAGCTCCTCTCATTGGAAATGGCCCCAGGAGACCGGAGCTGGCACACTGGGACACATCAGACTGCACACGGCTGCCCACCTGGCCCCAAGCAGAACTGGTCAGTGTAGTGTGTGCAGGTCTGGCCAGGAGAAGGCCTGGGGCCTTGGCTGCCATGCCCTGTGGGCTGGGGTGCGTGTGTACTGGCCAACAACCTGGGGGGAAGGGTGATTGGAGAGGGGGGCCCCTGGCCTCTGTCTGGGTCTTTTTCTGTCACTGTGCCAGGAGACTTTCAGCCAGGAGGACCCTGTGTACCACTTGTCCATCTAGAACATTCTGGAAAAGCAGCATAGGATATGAATGTTTTCCAGAAACAGGCTGGTTAGTTGATAGTTGGGAGAATGTGACTTTCAGCTAAGTTTAAGTTTTGGTGAAGATTAATGCATGTTGCTTCAGGTCTACTTGCTCCTACCTTCCTGTAACGCTAACTAACAAAAAACGCAGACAAACATGAAGCGCGTCTGCTGCCACACAGCTCTGCCCTCGGCCCCGCAAGCAGCTAGTGGGCATCCTGACTGAGCGGGCCGACCACCCGATTTGTCTCTAACTCCCAGGTGCCATCACAAGTACCAGCTGCTGAAGTTTTGTCACCGAGCCACTGGACGGTGACCTTGAAAGAGTGACGATGGCAGGTTGTTGCATTCTGGAGTAAGACTGTGGATTTGAACCTGGTTCCGCCACTTAGTGGCTGTGGGATCTGGGGAAGATGAATTGGATCCCCTTAGTGTGTCCCCTCGCACACAGAATGGGTGCCTGTCTCATCGTCACTGCTGGCACCCAGTCGGTGCTTTGTAAAGTCAGCTGTCCCTCTCATTGTTCACCACTATAGGCTGTTTGTTAGTCACAGGGCATCTGAGGCCTGGTGACCTACACAGGCCAGGAGGCCTGTTGGTGGAGCCACCGAGAGGCATCCGGCAGCCCGGGGAAACAAAGGGCAAGGGGCCAGGCAGACGCAGATGTCGGCAAGAAGTGGCCTCAGGAAACAATGGGCAGTGCCAGCTCCAGCCACTGCCAGCACATGTCGCTTGATGTGAACCACATTCAGGGACAGCATCTGCTGGGCCCTGTGGGAGCCCACGCCCTTACCTGGTGGTGCATCTTGACACATGTTTGGGGGTAAGTCCCACAAAGACCACCTGGGGTGCTCGTGGCCTAGGGAGGGGGTGCTGTGCAGACACCAACTGCACAACACCCAGCATCAGCTGCACCTCTGCCTGTGACACAGCCCCAGACACGCTCAGCCCAGTTCTGAGCTTTACTGGGGGCCCAGTAGCAATACCGGGAGTGCAGCTTCCCTCACCCCACTCTGGGTGCTGTAGAGGGCGGGCAGGCCTGGGGCACTCAGAACAAGGCCTCAAGGAGTGGTAGTCCATTTCCACGATGGCAGACTGCTGAGAGCTGGGCAGCCATGCAGGAGCCTTGTCTCTGCAGGGGAGAGCATGACTCCATGGGCCCTCCCGATGGGCTCAGCAAATGGCACAGGCCAGCAGCTGAGGGGCCGACTCAGAAGGCCCTATGGCGGCCTGCATTACCTCACCGGTGAAATTAGACTGTCAGATGACTCTCACCTGGGTTCACCATTTAAATAGAGACCCGGGCTGTGTTTAAATGATGAAAAATGGTCATCCCACAGTCCTGACGGTGTGGTCAGTAATTCAAATTGCATTACAGTTCACCAGATTACTGAGTCATTCAGCGAGGGCCAAACTACCCAAAGGTGTCATTGCAGGGTGTTTGTTAGCACATTTCAGGCACCTCTGCGCACGTGGTGTGTGAAAGCTGCCTTTGCTTGCCCTAAAGCTCGCCTCGAATCTCTGCTTTAGGAAGCAGTCCTTGCTCAGGTGGAGACCCAGGGAACATTTCCAACACAGCCGTCCTCCTGAAGGAGAGCCCTACAGGAGAGCCACAGGTATGGCACTGCAGGTGCTATCCACACAGGGTTCCCTTCTCCCCCGGCTCACACTCCCCACCCCATCAGGTCCCACATAGCTCTGCTGTTCTTTTCAACAGACTGAGAGGCTCAGATGCCCCATTTTGAAAACACTGGTTCTAATCAGATGTCACAGTGATTGTGGTCAACTGATGGAATCCAGAGCACTGACTGATACAGTGAAAACCACCTTTTGGCCAATAGTTCGATCTCACACTACTCAGCGACATTCAGAACCACTGAGCAGGCGGAGGGACTGGGTCAGGCTCAGCCAGGACCTGCCCCCAGCCCTGTGTCCTCCCCGCCAGCTCCACTCCCCGTCCTGGAAGACACGAGGCCCCTGGAGGGAGATATGCCTCAAGGGGTGTGTTTGGCCTTGAAAGTCTTGGAGAGTCAAATTCTTTGAGCTATGACTACATGTTCTTACTGTGAACTGTGAGACTGCATGGCATATAGACCCCATGGGCGTGTATCATGAATATTAGCAAGCATGACAATATGGATTCGGTAATTTTATAAGTAGAAAGGCCCAAAGCGTAAATACGCGTAGGAGACACCCTCCATCTAAAGGGCTCAGAGAGTAAGCACATGTTTGAATGTTTATGCACCGAGTGGATGGATACTTGTATATGTGTGCCTTGAGCAGCATTCATACATGTCCTTCACATGCAAGTATGCAGACACCAGCACATGTCGGGGACAAGCACTGGGATGCCTGTCGGGACCCCCTACCTGGCAGCACTCAGTAAAGAGCCATGCACAGGCTTCCTTAAGACCAGAAATGTGGGCTGCCTCAGGCTGAGTGCTGCAGCCTGGGCCTGTCCTCCCTCCTTCCCTCTCCCTTGTTCCCTCTACACATTCCATTTCTCTGCCTTTAGCTTCTGTCATCCCCCCAGAGCTAAGGCCTTGTGGCTTTGAGGCACAGTCCTGGACTGGGCTGCGCTAGTCAGAACAAAGGAATGGTGGAGCTGTCCACCCTCTTTCCTAGGCCACCTTATGGGTTCGGGGCTTCTTCCCTGGGCCTTTGTCTCTATAATGTCCTTACCTTGGGTTTTCCAGTTTCTTGGAATATTTCCCCTCCAACTTCCCTTTGACACTGCCAGAGTCCTGAAGTTGGGGCACCTGGTGAAGCAGGACTGGATTAAGAAGCACTGTCAGCCAGAGCCAAACAATGAAAGAACAAACAGTCCCAGGTCCTTTCTAACCACAGCCCCAAAAGTAAACAGTCTTCCAGGATGCAGGCTAGGAGGCGGCCCTGAGCTCCTCCTGCTCCTTCCCATAGTCCAAGCTGGGCCCCAATGCCTCCAAGTCCACAGGCGTAGTTAGGCTGTGATCCTAGCAGAGCTGGTTTCCTCAGCAGCGCGAATGTAGTGCCTGTCATTTGGGTGGGGATTCGATGAAGCAGAGCCTCATGCCACAAAAATGCAGTGAGGGTAACTTGTAACAGATCCTTCCATCACAAAATGACATCATTGAACACCTGCCCTCACGGGCCTGTCATGAATGAGCTTCACCTTCCAGGCCATCTTGATCTTTTCTTTTTCCTGTTGTTTCTGTCACCAAACTTATCACTAGTTGGCTGTCCCCTGGACCTCTGAGGATAGATGCCATCGGCTGAGCCTCCGCCTTCACAGACAGACACGGACCTCACAACCTGAGCCCACATCTGGGTAAGCCCCGGGACTCACATTGTGGTTTGTGGGTGCTGTGATGGAGCTGAGGAATGACTCAGCCTTTCTCAGTCTGTGAGTGAGTCATCTAATTGATGAATTCCACTTGAGGCGTCTCATTTGCTTTGAGGTGGGAACTGCAGCGTGCTGCTAACCCAGAGTCTGGCTACTAAGAATTATGTGATGAGTAGAGCCCATGCCTACTGTCAAGGCCCCTCCCACCCTTTCTCCCAACCCGCTGGCCACCTTCTATAGGACCTGCAGGTTGCCACTGTGGATTTGTACCTGTAGCAGCAGCAGCAAACATTGCTTGGGTATCTGTGATGACGCTGTTGCGTCTTGGGGGGTGGGCGTCCCCATAGAGCTATGGTGCTTTCTCAGGGGCCAGTCCACTGGGCTTTGGGGCCAAAGATGAGAATCCCCACCCAGCTGCCTGCTAGGCCAGACAGACGGAGGAACTTGGGCACAGGGACAGAGTGTGTTGAGCAGGGTGGGAAGAGGGAGGGCTTCTCAGGAAGGGTATGGCCCTCTGGGGACGTGTGACATCATTGATGATGGGAAGTGTGGGTCAGTGAGGCCCAACATTCCATTCTGTAGATGGGCTGGTCTGTGTTGTAACTTCCTTGCCATCAACCCCAATTCTAAAGTCTGCATAGGCCAGTCTTGTCCTGGGTAGTAAGGGGCATGGAGGGAATGGTCATGGGAAGGCTGGCTGATGATGCCAGGCAGTGAGGAGAAATTCGCAGGGACGGCAGGAACAGGCATGGTGGGAATGAGCTGACTTCAGACAGACAAGAACCACAGGAGTCAGAGGGTGCTCAGGTCACTGCCAAATGCTGAAGCAGGTGGGGAATTGGGGCACCCAGGTAGGGAAGGGGTGGTGGGGGCCCCAGGCAGGGCCACACAAGATGACAATGACAATGAAGGAGGGGACGGGGCTACGTTATGATGTGAGGGACACACACCACACTCACACATCCTCACACACATTCGCTCTTGCTCTGACACTCACACTCTCATACTCTCTACCTCACACAAACACACAGTCCTCTCTGATGTCTAACACCCTCCCTCCAGCTGTGCCCAGGTTCTTCGGAAGTAAAGTCTCCTGGGGAGGTACACAAGGTCTCCAGTGCCTCTCCCTGGACCCTTGGACGGTGGCCAGCCCAGGGCCAGGCTACAAGGAGGAGGGAAGGACCCTAGGCAAACCCCACCTCTGGGCCCACCCCCACTGGGGAATGCTGACGCTCTGACAGCTCAGAGCTCAGAGCTCAGGAGGGACTTCCTGCTGCAGTCCTGATTCCCTGTCCATCCTCCAGGTTAGATTCTCAGAGCCCCTCCATTCCAGGCTGAGGAGCACAGAAACACGCGCGCGCGCGCATACACACACACACACACACACACAGCTCCTCCATTCCAGGCTGAGGAACACAGAAACACGCACGCACACACACACACACACACACACACACACACACAGCTCCTCCATTCCAGGCTGAGGAACACAGAAACACGCACACACACACACACACACAGCTCCTCCATTCCAGGCTGAGGAACACAGAAACACGCACACACACACACACACACACACACACACACACAGCTCCTCCATTCCAGGCTGAGGAACACAGAAACACGCACGCGCACACACACACACACACACACACACACACACAGCTCCTCCATTCCAGGCTGAGGAACACAGAAACACGCTCACACACACACACACACACACACAGCCCCTCCATTCCAGGCTGAGGAACACAGAAACACGCTCACACACACACACACACACACACAGCCCCTCCATTCCAGGCTGAGGAACACAGAAACACGCACACACACACACACACACAGCTCCTCCATTCCAGGCTGAGGAACACAGAAACACGCACACACACACACACACACACACACACACACACACAGCTCCTCCATTCCAGGCTGAGGAACACAGAAACACGCACGCACACACACACACACACACACACACACACACACACAGCTCCTCCATTCCAGGCTGAGGAACACAGAAACACGCTCACACACACACACACACACACACAGCCCCTCCATTCCAGGCTGAGGAACACAGAAACACGCACGCACACACACACACACACACACACACACAGCTCCTCCATTCCAGGCTGAGGAACACAGAAACACGCACGCACACACACACACACACACACACACACAGCTCCTCCATTCCAGGCTGAGGAACACAGAAACACGCACGCACACACACACACACTCCCAGACCCTGCACAGTTTGAGCTCCTGGCCCCTTTCCAGGAAGCCCCAAAAGCTTGCTTTAGGGGAAGTTCCAACCCTGGTCTACACCTGCGGGGTCAGTCACGTATGGTCACGGACATTTAATTAATACATAAGAGCAGGAGTTCTGTGCCTGGGCCGCACTGGCCACGCGTAGCCCTGGGCGCCGCGTGGGAAAGCGCTGGTGATCTCCGGCCCAGGGTCAAGCAGAGCTTCGGCCATTCCGTCGGCCCCCGGGACCTGTGCGAGGGTGCGAGGGCGGCAGCACGGGCGGAGGTGGAAAGACGGTGCTCAGGGGCCCACGGAGGGCACACAGGGGAGGCTGGGCGCCCGCAGGCGGGAAGGGGCTGAGGTGTCCTCCCGGTGGCCAGCGCGGTGCACACGCTCTCCCCCACACGGCCGCTCGGGGGCGTGTCCGGGGCGTGTCCGGGGCGGGGCCTGAGGGCCAACGTCAGGCGGGGCGTGCCCCGTGCGGCGGGGGCGTGACGAGGGCGGGGCCGGGGCGGAGCCGGCGGCGCTGTCCGGTGCTGAAGCCGCGGCGGCGCGGATCTCGGGAGGAGCGGCCGCCATGGACTGAGCACCGCCGACATGGGGCCGCCGCTTGCGCTGCTGCTGCTGTTGCTGCTGCTGCCGCCGCGCCCGCCCGCCGCACCCGCACCTGCACCCGCACCCCGCGCACGGCTGCTCCCGGGGCTTCTCGGTGAGTGGGGCGGGGGTGGGGTCGGGAGGGGCGCCTGAGGAAAAGCGGGTGGGGGAAGGGTGTCTGAGGAAATGGGGGGCGGCGGAGGGGCGCCTGAGGAAATGGGGGCTGGAGGAAGGGGCGCCTGAGGAAATGGGGGCTGGAGGAGGGGCGCCTGAGGAAATAGGGGGCTGGGGGAGGGGCGCCTGAGGGAAATGGGGGCTGGGGGAGGGGCGCCTGAGGAAATGGGGGGCTGGGGGAGGGGCGCCTGAGGGAAATGGGGGCTGGGGGAGGGGCGCCTGAGGAAATGGGGGGCGGGGGAGGGGCGCCTGAGGAAATGGGGGCTGGGGGAGGGGCGCCTGAGGAAATAGGGGGCTGGGGGAGGGGCGCCTGAGGGAAATGGGGGCTGGGGGAGGGGCGCCTGAGGAAATGGGGGGCGGGGGAGGGGCGCCTGAGGAAATGGGGGCTGGGGGAGGGGCGCCTGAGGAAATAGGGGGCTGGGGGAGGGGCGCCTGAGGGAAATGGGGGGCTGGGGGAGGGGCGCCTGAGGAAATGGGGGCGGGGGAGGGGCGCCTGAGGAAATGGGGGCTGGGGGAGGGGCGCCTGAGGAAATAGGGGGCTGGGGGAGGGGCGCCTGAGGAAATGGGGAGCTGGGGGAGGGGCGCCTGAGGGAAATGGGGGGCTGGGGGAGGGGCGACTGAGGAAATGGGGGGAGGGGGAGGGGCGCCTGAGGAAATGGGGGGGAGGGGCGCCTGAGGAAATGGGGGGCTGGGGGAGGGGCGACTGAGGAAATGGGGGGAGGGAGGAGGGGCGCCTGAGGAAATGGGGGGGCGGGGGAGGGGCGCCTGAGGAAATAAGGGGCTGGGGGAGGGGCGCCTGAGGAAATAAGGGGCTGGGGGAGGGGCGCCTGAGGAAATAAGGGGCTGGGGGAGGGGCGCCTGAGGAAATGGGGAGCTGGGGGAGGGGCGCCTGAGGGAAATGGGGGGCTGGGGGAGGGGCGACTGAGGAAATGGGGGGAGGGGGGAGGGGCGCCTGAGGAAATGGGGGGCTGGGGGAGGGGCGCCTGAGGAAATGGGGGGCTGGGGGAGGGGCGCCTGAGGAAATGGGGGGCTGGGGGAGGGGCGCCTGAGGAAATGGGGGGCTGGGGGAGGGGCGACTGAGGAAATGGGGGGAGGGGGGAGGGGCGACTGAGGAAATGGGGGGAGGGGGGAGGGGCGCCTGAGGAAATGGGGGGCTGGGGGAGGGGCGCCTGAGGCAAATGGGGGGCTGGGGGAGGGGCGACTGAGGAAATGGGGGGCTGGGGGAGGGGCGCCTGAGGAAATGGGGGCGGGGGGGGCGCCTGAGGGAAATGGGGGGCGGGGGAGGGGCGCCTGAGGAAATGGGGGCGGGGTGCACGGTGAGGGGCGGGGTGGGGCTTGGAGGCGCTCGGGGTCGCCGGCCCAGCGCGTGCCCTGCCGCCCGCTCACCGCAGCGGGTGCTGCTGGTTCTCGTTCTCGCCGGAGCGGGACTGGCGCCCTGCCTTCCCCTCCCGCCCCCGGGCCGCACCCGCACCCAGTCCCCGCGAGGCTGGGTCGCCTGTCTTCTCGGCCACTCTGGGCCATGGGGACGCGAGCCGCTCACGCCCTTGTCGACCTGCGTGGGTGCATCCCTGCGTGTTTGTGCCGCGTGCGCGGACAGCGCGAGGCTGGGCTTGGAAAGGACCGGGTGACCTGGGAGGGGACACCCGGCGTGGGGGCCCTGCCCTCTCACCCAGGCCTCGCTGCCCGCGGATTTGTCCTCCCGGCCTCCTACCTGCGTCTTCACTGCGTGAACTCCCAGCTTCCTTCCCAGCAGACGGACATTTTCCTTCCAGGACAGAAGGGGGAGGAAGAGGGAAGGGGACGCCGTTGTCAGGGAGCCAGTCAGGGTTAGTTTCCTTCGGAAATGGTCTTTAAGTGCAACTCAGGAAACTGACCCCCAGTACCTCCCTCCACACTAATCTTATTAAGGACATTTACCATGAGGCCAATGTTTCCAGGGCTTCAAGGCTAGAATTACTTAACATAATAGATTAGAATGATGGGTGTTAAAGACAGTGCAATACAGGTGGGTCCAGCCACCCCTCTCGGCCCATCCCGGGCTTGCCCTTCTGGTTTCCAGGGGGCTTCCTTGCCCCAGTCTCAAACTGCAGGGAGCAGTGGGCGCAGTCTTCTGATTCTTGGCTAACTCAGCCAGGGATTTCTCCCTTGTTTTCCTAGTCTCCTCACACACTCTCTGGCCTGGTGTGAGGGAGAGCTGGTGTTTGCAAGGGAGGTCCTCACCTGTTGGGGTGCTGCCCAGGGGTGCTGCCGCCTGAGTCGCTGCATGCCCCATGGAGGGCCACCCACGCACAGGTCATCCTTGCCAGATGAGTCCTGCTTGGGGAATTTGGGGGCGGCTTCACTCTGCTGCCACCTCCAGGGCCTTGACCCACACCAGCAAGGAGGGCCTAGCTGTGCACCAGTCCTCTTTGCTGGGCTGTTCCGTCCTTCTTTGGCTCAAACAGGCATATCACCTCATATGCGAGCTGTTTGCTCAGCTGGCCAGATGCCACCCAGCAAGTACACAACAGCTCAGGGAGAACCAGGGTCAGCTGATGTCAGCCGCTCAGTGTTCTAGGGAAGGCAGCTTCTGGGGGTGAATGGGAAGCTGATCTTTGATGACTCTCTTGCCATTATGATCTTCAGTACATAACATTTCGCTGAAATCACAGAGAAAGGAAGAAGGGGGAGGTGGCTGAGGAAGGGAGCAAAGGAAACCCGGAAGATGGAAGTATGCGAAGAGAAGAAAATCGCTAAACTGTCCTGGGTGCGGCAATGGTATTTTGACTACAAGCAAAATTGAATCATGTCTTTAAAAAGGGTGCCTTATTCCTCCTCTGTTCACTATGTGCCCCACGGAAGCCTCCTGGACAGTCTTTATAAAGGACAACGTCAGGGAACCAGACATCGTTAGAACTGTCCCAGGGTCTCCAGGACATAGGTTTAACCTGCTACATTCCAAGCCTGCTTGGGAACTGCCTGGCGGTATGTACAAATACTGAGATGCGAGTGATCTTCCCATTTTGGGACCCAACCTGGGGTAGCACACAGCCTTGTCTGTCATGTAAGCTCCCTGCGTCCTGTCCACCCTGACCTCTCCCTGTACCATCCTCACCCAGACTGCTGTTGCCATGTCCTCAGAATTTATATCTGCAGTCTCCAGAAAGTGCAGGAGAAACACGGTCCCTCATGAAAGGCATATGCTGCCATTTTTCTCTGCCGTCTGGGTCTTATTTGAGTATAGTCACACCAACTACATTGTTCCAAACAATGACACACAATGAAAGATAGGCCTTAGATCTGGTCCGAGCCATGTCACTGTAACCTATTTATTTAGCTATTAATACTCAACCTCAGGCTAAGGCCTGCAGAACACACAAGGTTCGGAGAAAGCTGAGTTTTGCTTCTTGCTTTGCATCATAGTTTTCGGTTAGAACAAGGAGTCAGATGTCTCCAGGACCTAAGACCAGTTCTTTGTGTACCTGGGGCCTTGCTTTGAGCTCAGCCCCTTCACACTTGGTGAAGGAGCTCTTGAAGTCTGGGTCAGCACAGCTGCCCTGTGTGAGTCTGTTCTCCTTGCTCGGAGCCACCCTCCATGATGCTGCCTTGTTCCACAGCAGCTGTGGGCAGCCTCTGAGTGGCGGTGCATGTCCCACCTTCTCAACCACCTGAGCATCCTACCCTTCTATATCCACTGTGCCCATGTCGTCCTGGTGCAAAAGCCTCCTGCGGCTCACAGTGCACCGTAGTCTGTGACGCTGTTACCAGAGCTGAACTGGGAGGGCACATGGCACCCCTTTTCAGTAGATACTCTCCCACTTTGCTTGTGGCCAGAATAGCATGGCTGTGTCGGGCAACATTGTCCAGGACAGGTGAGCAGTTTCCATCTCTCGTTTACTGCCACCTTGGGCTTTTCCTTCGCTCCCTTCCTCTGCCTTTCTCTGTGATTTCAGAACATCCTCTTGTTAGGGGATCAGTCTTTTCCCATAAATCTGACTTGAACTGTAAGCCCTTTGTCTTGAAGCCATTCTTCAGCTATAAGGAGGCCAGCTTGAGAGCCTGCTCAGGCAGCCCCACATCTAAGGGCAGTCACAAAAGACCCTCCTTTTGCTAGAGAGATACAAATTTCCTTTGCCAAAGGACAGTCAACCTTTCATGTGCATTTTGCTGGGAGAATCCAAAGTCAGACTTCACAAATGCCCTGTCTTGAACACAGCTGAGTATTTCTTTTCCTCCTTTGTTTTTGCCTCCCGATTTGCCTACACATATTTTTCATTCACCAGCGAGCCCACTCGGAGCTGAGAAGAAGAGAGCAGCAGGAGCTGTGTGCTTTGTGAACTCGATGGCATGATTGTTTATTTTTAAACTGAAGCATCTTTTCTGCCTCAAAAGCACACATGCATCTTGCTCCTTGGGGTCCGGAGCCCTTGCTCTTGTTGGTTGTGTGGTGATGAACAGCCAGCCCCTCCCCCAGAGCGGGAGCCCTTCTGCCTTTCCTGGGCCTGAGCCTTTCTCTGCCTGTTGTCTCCTCCTTCTCTGGCTCTGGCTCCTTCACCCTCAGGTGCTGACGGCCCTGTACAGAACGATGGGATACATGGAAAGCCCTGTGCTTTTGGGAAAGGGAGGCACAGAGTGTGGTCTCACCCATGAAACCAGATGCATTGGGTAGAAAGAGCTGTGTCCTGGCTGTGTCCTGTGTCCAGAGATGGCAGTTAAACGTGTGCAGGAATAAAACAGGTTTTCTGACCGTTTCTTCTCTGTGCTGAGTTTAACTGCATCTCTCATCTCTCCTTTCAAAAGCCTCTCTGTTTTTCACCTGGTTCCTGAGATCATCTTCAGTGGAGCCCCCCAGCAGGAAGGGGTGTCCTAAATTTGTAGCAGTCTGCTTTCTGTCTGCCTCAGTGGTGGTGTTGGGCCCGCCGGCCTGGAGTTTCTATGTGATGTGAAATGTGAGAACTGGGGGGTTCCTGGTCTCCCCTGAAGAAGAACAGTAGCAGCAGGTAGTCTGAAGCTGGGCTGTGATGCATTGACCCCCACCCCAACTTGTTTTGATGAGGTCTGGAAACCATTAATTCTTTCCTGTGACAACAATTTCTGCAGTCTGAGTTTATTTTGTTCTGCTTTTTACATGCGGTATTACCTAATTTGTGAATGTAGTTATTCACACACTTTTCTTTGGATTTTTGAAAGTTAGGAATAGGGGGGTGAAGTACAAAGAGAGATAGTGTTAGCTGAGCTGTCATTATACTCTGTTTTTTAAAGAAAGGTTTTCCATACCATGACCTCTCAGGGCATTACTTTAGAATTTTAAACTTCTTTTAAGAAAAGGTGTTTGTAACTAAATGTGGTCCAAACTAAAAAACTGACCTGCTTGCTTTGGGTGGCAGATATTTAACGTATGCCTAAATATGTGCAAATATTGCTAGTTTGAGGATTGTTTATGTGTGGAGAGGTGGAAAAAAAAAGCTTAAGAAATGGGCAGAAAGGGTTTTCATCCAGATGTATCCTGGTGAGTGTGGGCTCAGCGAAACACCTACCTTATCTCTTTTGACAAGGTGGTCCATTTCCCAAGAAAGCAAACAGCTGGCTTCATGGCAGGTAGCCCTCTGCTCCACATAAAAGCACCTGGCAGCTGTTTTTACATTAGTCTAAATTGACCTTCATAAATGTAGACCCAGCTGGACTTATTTTTTCATCCTGGTTGATAGGAGGCCAGAAAACCAGAGAAGCAGAAAAGAGTGGATGCATTCTTCTGCTACCTGGAAACTGAATGGAAGAGTTTGTTGAAGGAAGCAGGAAGTTTTTTGCTTTTAATTCCTGCTATCTCTAACAACTCAGCCACAACTACTATTTAAATACCCAGGGCAGGAAGTGAAAAGGGGTGCGGTTCTCCTGGAAACACCTAAGTTCACACATTAAGTAACTTCTTGTTTGTTAGTATGCTTCTGTGGTGATAAGTGGGTGACTCCCACGTTAGCCTAAGAAACTGAGCTTTGGACTAGAGGTGCTCATGTGTGGAGCATCGACATCCATCTGTCTTTAAAACGGCCGCTGTGTGTCTGCTGGGAGGAAATAAGGAAGCTGCTCAGGGTTTTGGATGGTCACTTGGTGTTATGTGGAGGTGGATAAGAGGGTGTTTGATTTATTTTGTTTTTATCTGTTCCCTCCAATCATACTGACTGTGATTCAGAAGATGCAGGGACACTCCCTCTCACCGCATGTGACTAGTAAAAGTTCCCGGGCGGGAAGGGGTAAGCTGATAGTTAGAAAACAGATTGGGGAACTTTCCCTTTATAATTAAAATTACCACACAGTGAAATGATTTTTTCTTTTGGTGTACAGTTCTACCTATTGATTCTGGTGACAGGAGATGGAAGTTCCATCGCCCTTCCCTTTGTAGTGACAGCCTGCCCCACCCCCGGAGCCCTGGCAACCCTTGGATCTTTCCACATGTGGTTACCGGTGCTCCCCAGGATAACCTCGATAGGGGAGTGTGTCTATTTCCATTTTACAGACTGAAACACTGAGGCTTGGAATGGCTGACGAGCACATTGTACAAGTAGAACACCGGTGCTGGGATTGGGTGCTGGGTCTCCGGCACTCAGTGTCCTTTCTTTTCCAGTAGTTGATGGGCAAGGGTTTGCTCTGTAGGGTGCAGTCCCAGCAGAAGGGTTCTCTGTGACGTTGGGACACGTCCGTCCAACTCCACAACAGGGGTGTCCACCTCTTACCGTCACAGCAACAGAGATGATTTTTGCTCGTCAAACTGCCTTTCTCTAAGGAGCTTCAGAATGTCTAGGTTCTTTGGAGCTCTGTGTGCCTGTTCCAAAGGAATCTGAAAATGCTCTTTAACCATGGGGGCAGGTTGATTTTCCAAGCTAGATTTGTTCTGGATGGCAGATTCAATTATTTGGTTTGCTTCTCAGAGGGCTTTTGATGTTTGGGAATGGATGACGTGATTTTGGACACTTCCATTCTTCCCATGATGGCAGGAGTGCAAGGCCACTGTACAATTCACTACTTGCTGTGTCCGTAAGCACTCCGCTCAGAATGCTGTGCGCCATCAGATTTCTTCCCAATGCCCCTCTCCTTTGGCAACCATCAGCTCGTTCTCCATATATATGGGTCTGTTTCTGTTTTGTTTTTTCATTTGTTTTGTTTTTAGGTTCCACATATAGGTGAGATCACACTGTATATGTTCCTTCTGTCTGACTTATTTCACTTAGCATAATACCTTCTAGGTCTATTCATGCTGGGGCAAATGGCAAAATCCCATTCTTTTTTATGGTTGAATAATATTCCATTTTATATATGTAGCACCTATTCTTTATCCATTCATCTATCAATGGACACTTAAGTTGTGTCCACATTTAAGGTATTGACAATAATGCTAAAAAAAAAGAAAAAAAGAAAATAACGCTGCAGTGAACACAGGGATGCATCTCTCTCTTTGAGTTCGTGTTGTTGGATTTCTTCAGATAGAGACCTAGAAGTGGAATTTCTGGGTCATGAGGTAGTTCAGTTTTTAATTTTTTGAGGAACCTCCATACTGTTTTCCATAGTGGCTGCACCAATCTGCAATCCCACCGGCAGTGCACGAGGGCTCCCTTTTCTCCACAGCCTCGCCAGCGCTTGTTGTTTGTTGATGATGGCCATCCTGACAGGTGTGAGGTGATATCTCACTGTGGTTCTTATTTGTTTTTCCCTGATCATTAGTGACATTCAGCATCTTTTCATATGTCTGTTGGCCGTCTGTATATCCTCTTTAAGAGAAATGTTTATTCAGGTTTTTTTTTGGTGTTAAGTTATATGAGTTCCTTATATATTTTGGATATTAACCCATATTGGATATATCATTTGGGACTGTCTTCTCCCATTCAGTAGGTTGACTTTTCATTTTGGTGGTTTTCTTCACTAGGCAGAAACTTTTTGTAGTTTGACGTAGTCCCATGTATTTATTTCCATCAGATTTTTAATAGGTACTGAGACCAACACCAAAGAAGCTTGCTCTCATTTCAGACTTGTTACAGAAAAAGGCCTACTCCAGAATAAGGGATAAAGGAGGGATTAGTTTCATAAGAAAATTTAAAGAGTAAGTTCTATCTAAGCTTGACATTTAGAGTGGCAAATAGGAAAAGGATGGCTCATTTTAGTCACTCATTATTCTTTTATGAGGTGTGTTGATAGATGAAAGAATGAAACTTCCCTTCATATGACGTGGGCATTCTGTGTCATCATGTGTTTCTAAAAGCCTGTTTTGGCTTCTGATGCAATGTCCTACATATAGTACAAAGGATGTGTTTGGAAATGGTTTGTTTGGTGGACGGAATTTTCAGGAAAAAGGCTGACCTGGTTTCCAAAGGGAGAAGACTTTATATTAATGGTGCAAATCAATTCCGACTCCAACAGCAAAATGCAGTCGACTTGCAAATGTATGGAACAGCCTGTAAAATGGCCATGGGAGGCTGAGGTTTTTCCATTTGGGGTTGTGGCTTTAATCCAGCCGAAAGCAGTAATTAACCTGCAGTACGGCTTGAAGCCAGTTTGGCGATGTGTGTGTCCTCTGAAGTAGTGGTATTTTAATGGCAGCAGACGAGGCATACCCATGAAAGCAGTTTCTTGGTGGGTGGGTAGTGACGGGCGGGCGGGGGTCTTGGGTGAGGAAGCACAGGACTTGTGCTCTGCTGGCCTCCCTATCTCCAGTCGTGTCTGTCCTTCGGTGGCACATCCGCTTTTACCAAGACTTCAGGACGTCTTGAATCTCTTTCTCTGCTTCTGCTTGAAAATAGGCTGAGGTTAAGATCACGAAACCTCCGTGGGAGTTAAGTGTTGTCTGAGCAGACACAGATGTGATTAAAACCCTGTGGGAATACGGGCTGCGCACCGAGGGCCAGGCACCTATCCTGTGACAGGGCCTTCCTGTAGCCTTGTATCTGCTTCACCAGTGTGTGCTGGTTCTTGATTCTATGAAACAATCAACACAGATGAAAAGATGATTCTAGCAGAGCCAGAAACTGCAGGTGATTTCTGAGAACATGGTGGGGGAGGAGTGGCTCTGGGCCCAGAACACAGATTAGATGACAGAGATATTGTTTCAGTGCAGCATGTTGACAGATTGAGAGGCTGCCTTATCTTTGCAATCAGGTAATCTTTACAGTTTGCACTAATGCTCACTGGAAGGCAAGAGGACTTCCCCTCTGCTCTCTGACTTTATACCACAGCAAAGTGCCAAATTCTTGGTGTTTTTGAGAGGTTTACGTGAGATGGTGGGGGAGTCCTTGGTGATGGCAGTCCTAGTTGTTATTTCCAGAATCTCCAGGTTTCTGCACTTAATATTGGAGCCTGATGGCCGGACAGGGTGGAATATTGTTATTATTGAAAATAATATTACTTTTGGTGACTCGGAGTCTCGGCTGAATTGACCATTCAGGTTTTTGCAAAAGCATTACGATTACATTTTAAATAGTAATATCATTTGCTTTTTAATAAGCACATTTTTTAAATAGTCACACGCAACTAGGATGCAGGCTGATCACGTTGTAATAATGAGAATAATTAATGGTGATAACACCATCTGGAATTTATTTCCTGTCATCCCTTCCAAGGGTGCCCTTGAATAAAAGAAATAGGGCTTAATTAATAGTCACAGATATTTCTCACACATTTGAGTGGAAAGTGTACTAAAGGGATAGTACAGACTGTTTTTCAGATATACTAATCACTGACTCTTAAAATATGTAATATTTGATAAATGTAAAAACCAGAGCATTTTTAAATTATATTTGACATGTTTAGGTTGCATGGTTGTTAAGTGTCTAGATTTTTGGTTTGTCACCAAGGCGTGGGAAATATTTGGTGACAGGCTGAACAACTATAAAACATAGCCCTGCAGAAGCACTGAGAGTCACACAGAGCGCAGGCCACGTGTGCTTGGGCCATGGCCACCTTCCGGACACAAACCACAGCAGACTTACTGCCAGGGCGCACACAAAGGCAGCCTCCACGCCCCAGGCACCCCTCATTGGAGCAGAGTGAGGAGAACGCTGTCCAGCCCCACTCAGGGCTCCCACACCCACCACTACATTATTGACGTTATCAGTACATTAATTAAGAAGCCTATTAGTAATGTTAAAAGTGATACTATGTTGGTCTAAATAGATGCTGTTGAAGAATATATAGCATTTGTTTAATGATTAAATGTGTTTCCTTAGGAACTCTGATAGAACATGAGATATCCAGGGTAAGTTTAAAGTCAAGCACTATGGCAAAAAGAATGTTCCAGACTGTGAGAGGTGATCTTATATGAAATAACACCTCACAAAGACTGTAGATTAAATGGACATTAATTCCATATTTGGAGCCTCATTTTGAAAGATTCTCCCCAGGTGTGGGTACATGGCTACCATATTCCAGATGTTGTAAGAGTTCCTCTAGGATATTAGAAGGTGTCGCTTTACTGTGTAGAATAAGTGACTATTGGGAGGCAGAGTATGCCCTCTGAAGAAAAGGCGGAGGGTTGTTTTAATTTGCCGCCTGCAGGAGAAAAGGGTGAGCAGTTTCTTCATGGAATCCAGTGGTTCTCAACTGGGTCTCAATTGTCTGGGGATAGTTTACATTGTCCCTTCTGGGATGGGAGGTGTGCTACTGGGACCTAGAGAGAGGAGGCCGGATCGCTGTTGAACGTCCTGCAGTGCACGTCCCCACCCAAGACAACTGTCCACAGAGAATCGTCTGGAATGTCAGCCAGGCTGAGCCCAAGAAGCCCTGGTGTAGATGGAGAGTCTTATGAGGAAGCTGCTGGCCATGTGCTCACCTGGAGGAGAGGAAGAGGTGGGCTTAACGAACTGTAAGAGGAAGAAGAAGTATTGGCCTTCAAGCCCTCCTCCAGTTCTGGCAGAGTGACCACCATGAAAATCTGAGCCTCTCACTGTTCTGCTTGAAACCTCCGCAAACATCATGGACCAGGCTTACGCCTGCTGCCCACACCTTATCCCCCATGCACCCGCTCTCCTTCCCCCTCACTAGTGAGGTCCACAGGTTAGATGTCATACCCCAATAAAAATGTGCATTTATTTATCTGTTATGTATATCTATATATCATCTATATCTATATCTCTATCAATAGATAGATAGATACACTTATTTACAAATTATAAGCTCTACTGAACTAAGGCTGATTATAAAACAAATTAAACATTTAAAAGCATGAGAAATTAAACATTACCAATGATTAAAATATTACTGTTGAAGGTACAAAAAACATTTTTGTACTGACTAAAATTATTAATGTTTCAGATGCTTAGTTTTTAAATGTCTTTAATCTCAATGGCTTCAAGCCATTCCCTAACTGTCTCCAGAAACAGTGTGCACTTAGGACACTGGCAACCGTTAATGGTGATACATGTAAATCCATATTTGAAAAAGTCTGAAGGATGCCTTTTAATCTTACAGCTGCCTTGTTGTTGGAGGTAATTAAGTTGCCATGCCTTTGACCTCAGAATTATCTGAAGAAGAGCTCCCACTAAAAGTATCAGCCCATTAACAACCCTTGATTTCTTTGCAAGAATCCCTTCAAATCTGATTCACTATGTTTAGTTAACACGGTCATCTCATGCATAAATCACGTCACCAGGAACATGTGAGCGGCAGCTCATCACGAGACCCTTCCTCAGCAGCACTCACAGAGTCCTTTGCCATGGCCTCAGGAGCCCACATATCAAAGATGCTTAGTTTTAAGTCAGTGTAAGGGTAGGCGGATCTCAGTATACACTCAGTAATTTTTGCTGAGTAAATGAATAAACCAATTACAGACTTTAAGCGCTGAAAAGTTCCCCTGGTATGGCTTTAGCAATTCGTGAAGGAGTTCTGAGTCAGAAGATTCAGCCCTGAGGATGGGGAAGGCTCCCAGACCAACCCGGCAGAGAACCCGGGAGGGACGTGGGTCTCTTGGTCTGAAAGTCTTCCAGGAAAGAAGGAGCACAGCCATGCAGAGTGTGGGTGGTCCCTCCCGAATTCCTTCTGGTTACTCTAGGATTGGACTCTACTTTCCAAAGTGATGATGAAGAATGACTGTTTTTTACACAGAACAATCTTATTTTGAAAACTTCTTGACTGTTTCTTCTGAGCATTAATTCTGGCCTCATCGGCACCCAAAGTTGATATTTTCTGCATTTCTAGGAAGCAGATTTCGTTTCTCATCCCTCACCCCATTTCCCTGGTGGTTGATATAAAATGTCAGTGAAATAAATACAAAGGAATGTCGGTGACCAGATGAGGCATCTGTCCCAGGAACATTCATTAATTCATAAAAGTCAGGTGAGGGAAGGGAATGCATTTCTACACTAAGCATCAGATTTGCTTGCTGCTTTTCATCTCGCATCCCTCTGACCTCTAGAACAAGCCTTTAAAATTTAGATTCTCCTTCTAAGAACATTCCAAAATGAGTTAATGACTGTTCTTCAGCTTAGAAAATGTCAGGGAGTGAGATTTATTTATTCAATTGGAATAAAATGTAAATCATTCAGAAAATACTAACTAATGTTGGGAGCTGACTATAAATGGCAACATCAGTGGCCGAATGGCATGTCATGCTCTCATCTTCATTTAGAAACTGCCTTTTTTTTTTAATCAGCTTCATCACTGTCTACTGAAGGACAAGATCTAAAGCCATTTCAATGCCGAGGTTTCGGATAGAGTTCTATGTCCAGTAGTGATGGACTGAGGTGTTTGCTGAGAACATGAGAGTCTGGAGAAAACATAGGAAATGTAAGAAGGGTCAGAGTGAAGAAGTGGGGTGGAGACCCAGCAGAGGAAGGTCTGGGTGTTAGCCAGTCCTGGAGGGGGTGGGGGCGGCTGTGAGGGCACCCCGATTCCTGGGCAGGGGTTCCCGGTGTGCCTCTGGGAGGCACATTGGGACCATAGCGGGAGACATGGTTCAACAGAGACAGGAGAGCCCCAGGGATCGAGACCAGCTGCGAGCCGTCTCATCTTGTTTAGATAAGGCAGCCGGGGTCCTTGGGCCCTTGGACACTGGAGAGAGCAAGAGCCGGTCTCCTGGAGGAAGACGGCATCCTTCCAGCTTCCAGCTGGCTCCACAGTTGTTCACATTACCAACTAGGACCAAACAAATGACATTTGGAGGGAAATTCAGATACTTCTCTTTCGCCAGGTTCCTCTATTCTGTGAATAAAGGGTTTTGGTTTTCTACTGAACTAGACAATTAGGTGAGTATACTGGCCTGAGCACCTACTGTGAGCCAGGCCCTGTACTGGGCACTAGACGTGGAAACAGGGACAAGACCATGTGTCCCACCTCCAGAAACTTCTGTGCCTCAAGAAGCTCTCCAAGGCCTTTCTCTTTCCTGTGCATTTTTAGTGCTTGTCTTATAATGGAATTTTATTAAGTTAATTCACTTAATAACTCCAGAGAGCTGTTTTCCACACCACATACACTGCTCTTCATTGGGACACTCTGTCTTTCCACGTGTGAAGGCTTCGGTGAGTCAGTGCTGTAGTTTGTATCCCATGGATATTTATTTTGTTGGGTTTCATAATTCTTGCCAGGAAATGGAAGCTACATCTACAAAGTTGGCTTTGCCTTTGGGACACTTAAGAAATAGAGATGCTTTTCATTAGAAGTGCTGACACCGGCCTGATCGAAAAATAACATTGTGCACAAACAAGCGAAAAGTCCCAAACCTTCAACAGAATAAAATGCAGTGAAATAGAGAACTGATGAAAAACTGAAGACTCATTAGGTGGAGCGTTAGGTCCAGCTTCAAAACACACCACACAAAACGCTTGTGTGGGGTCCCTGGGGGCAGTCGGCACTTAGGAAAGTGGGGGTCCTGTGTCCCAGCCTTCCTCCCCTCTCCTCCTCGTTCATGGCATTTGTGACTTTGCTGTCTGGGACAGTGTGGGTGACGGAAGAAAGCTCTTCCATCCTCGAGAAGATACGAAAGCACCTCCTGTGCTGTGAAGTGTTTCCTTCGGCATGGACTGCAGTTTACCGCCATCTACCACTTCATAAGTGTCTGGGCACCAGCGTGGGGTGGCGGGAAGGTGATGAGCGTCTTTAGGAGCCTTCGCTGGTGAGCAATGAGTTCAAGGTCTGTGAGGTTATTATCTGATTCTCTGCTCTGCTCAAGGTTGGAATTATGACCTTCAGCTTCTTCTCTTGGCTGTGCCATTAATTAACGAGGAAAAACAGTAAGTGAGATGTTTGTGGACAGGAAATGAGAGTGAGAAGGAAGGGCTTTATGCCTGGATCTGGCACACTTGGCGTGAGGGCAGGCACGAGTGTTCGCATAGATCAGCTGTGACGCTGGACACGTCGTGCCCTGTGGCCCCCAGTCCAGGCTGTGAGCCCCCCAGCTGGCAGCACCTGATCTTGCTGTAGGTTGAGGCCTGGAGGGCTGTGTCTATGCCGGCTTCACCCTTTCTGCTGCATTTCCATCGGTTAATTAACTTGGATGTTGGGTTGCCTGCTTTGAGGCTGGGCCAGTCCGCTCAGCTCATGGTAGGAACTTGTGCGTTGGTCCGACAAAGAGTGGGCCTGCAGGTCTGCCGAGAGCCCGTCTCAGCCTTGACATTTCACATCACCATAATGAAAAGCCTTCCTAAAATAAATGCCGCCTGGGTAATGTCTAATATATTCTGTGTGGAGGATGGAAAATGCAGTTGCAGGCACAGCCCCGCCTCAGCCAGCCTGTTTGTCACAGTGACAGCACAGCCTATCGTGAACTCAGGAATTTTCTGGCCTAGAAAAGATTGCAGTAAACACCATAAATATCCGGGGAAGCACATTATATTTCATTCATCCAGTTGCATGAAAGCCATTAGGTCCCTTTAATTTTTGATCACTTCTGTGCTTCTACTGTTTGCTGACAGACCCGCCATGAAAACAGTGGTGCCAGGTAACCTGTGACACCGGGAGAGCTAAAGGGAGCCAGACGTGGGGCTCATCCCAAAGGATGCTCACCTTCTTCCCACCAGAGGGAAAGGAGAAGAGGCTGAAAATCCTTTCTCCTTTGGAGACATTCGTTTAAAGGAGGGAAGCGCAGAAGCTCAGAAAGGACCCAGTTTCTCCTTTGAAGGTCACCGGGAAGGTGGGCCGTGGGGTTGTGGGCCTGCACCGGCGGTGTCTGCTGTGTCACTGGTGACATCCGTCTGGTCTGGGAGCGCTCGGGGGACAAGGCTTTCTGACATGTGTGGACGGGTGATGCTCATGATATTTATCACTGTTCCTAGTCACAAGGGACCACTTCCCAAAGGATGCCGCCTGACTTAGAGGGTGGCAGGCACTGCGTCGTCCCGTGACAGTGCTGTCACTCACATCGCTATGCCTCGGTCTCCTTATCTGTGAGGGGTGGTTGTGCTGAGGCTTCATTCAGATTGTTTCCATTTCTTGTGTGGGAGTGGCATCCTGGCCCCCAGTGCCCACGTGTCTGCTCCTGAGGCCACAGGTCCCACACGAGAAGAAGCCCTAGTGCCCTGGGACTTCGGGGGAAGCTGCACTGTATTACATGGCCACGTAGTGCGGACCAGGTGGCTAGAGCCTGCTGGCCCATGGGGTGGAGGTGACCAGGTGGCGGGTGGCTCCGACCCCCACAGTGGGTCTTGGCTGTCTGCAGAGCCCCCCATTTAGTTCTGTCACAGAGCCACAAGTATTGCCTGTAAGAGCTGCGCTCTAACAGTCAGCCTCCACTGCAAATTCAGGTGCCTCCAGTCCTCAGACCTGCCTGCAGTGTGGGCTGTTGTCTGTCCTGGGAACCTCCTGGTTTTATGAAGGAGAAGCCTTATGCCTGTCCGTTCTCCCCTGGCCGCTCTCCCCATGACACGGGGCTCCAGCTGCATCAGCATCCCTGGAGCCGTGTAGAATTTGTAGAAAGGTGACAGCAGGGACAGGGCCTGCACTATGGGTGTCCCTGTCATTTGTCATGAATGCAGATCCCACTAGGCAGGCACACAGAGGGACCGATGGGCCCCCGCTTGTCCCACGGCCAAAGCCTTCTTGGGTTCGCATCAGCGTTTCTTTGTTCCCACAAGGCTTTCATTCTCCTCTATGTTCACGGCTAATTTGCGACCGAGGCTTTCTTGGGACTGAAGGACCGATCGATGGCTGGCGGACCGAGCTGGTCATTCTCTTATCTGCCCTGCAGATAAACGTGGGCTACATAAAGCTAAAGCAAAACAGGGCCAAACGGAGCCTGAGGGTGCAGTGGAGCTGAAGGACCAGGAGCACTCAGGTGGCCCTGGCTCCCTGCTAACGCACCACCCTGGGCTGAGTGCCACTCATGTTCATGTTCAGTCCCCAAGCCTCACATAGTGGTGGGGTGACCGGCGAGGGTGTGGGGGGGCCCTAGCCCTCTTGGTGGGTGTGGAGTCACCTCAGCCTCTTACAGGGAGATTGGCCATATCCATCACATTTGCACAGCTCTGGGACCTGAAATCCCACGTCTGCAGCCTGCCTGCACACATGGGCAAAGATGTTTGCACACCGTCTTCACTGCTGCATTATCTTTTGTTAGAATCCTAGAAACGACTTAATCTTTCCTGATGGGAGGCCGGTTGATGCTTTGTCGTCTTCATCCCATGGACTCCGGCAGCTGTTGAAGATGAGGCGGGACAGACGTGCCCTTTCCTCACGTTGTCATGTTCAGTCTTCATGGGCCCTGTGACGTAGGAACTGTTAGGATGTGTGTTCCATGGACACACTCAGGCCCTGTGGCTTCAGGGCCCAAGTTCTTAACCACCGTAATAAATACAGGTGTAAAGAAAGGCCCTATAGGCAGGTTTTAAACATATATACATATATTCTATAAATAGAAGGGAGCATTCCTTAGAAAATAGGACTCTTAGCAAAGAGCTCACATCTTTTCAAAGTTTGTTAAAGCATAAGAGGAAGGAAGGTGAGACGGCCTGGAGTCCCTGGGCATCTCGGGCCCCTCCTCTCCCGTCAGGCCACACTTGGCCCTGTCTCAGGCCAGGGTTCCCAGAAGGGATGTGGGCCCGAGCGGCCGAGGTCCCCAAAGCTTGGAGGCAGGAATGCACATCCGCGTGCCCGTGTGAGCTGCTGGGAGCAGCTGAATGCTCCATGATTAGCTCCATTTGGGAGAAGTATTCGTTGTAATAAAGTTGCATTTCCAAGGTTTTCCAGCCCAGTTGTTTTCCAGCTTGCACCAGCTGGGTGCTGGCACCACCTCACCCAAACTTCAGGCTATGAACATCACCGCCAATTTGCAAACTGCTGTGGGAATAAGACTTGCGGTTTGTTATGCTTTCGCTTCTTCCCGACGTGCCGTGGGTTCATTCCATTCCATCCTATCCCATCCTTCCTGTGTTGAACTTCAAGTAAAGGACATTGGTGAATACCTGATGCTGGACGATCAGTGGTGATTCCACTGCTCCCTCCACCACCCCAGGGCTTTAGCTGCAAGTCTGCCTTCCTGCTTTGGTGGCGAGGGTTTCAGTTTCAGGTCACCCCATGCTGGTGCCATCTTTGCCTGCACGAGGCAGCGGGGTCTCCCCGTGTGTGAGGGTTGGGCTGTGGTGGACAATGCCTGTGAGCCAGGAGGCCATGCCCTGTCCAGGGAGCATTTGCTGTGGGAAGTACTGAGCTCCCTGCCTCTGCCCTCTGCGGGTGCTGGGCGGGTCAGGAGATAGGCCGTGGACTTGGTAGAAAGAAGCCTTTTTACGGCTTCAAGTCGCTGTTTAGTTAATGCACTTCTGCCCACATGTGAGAGCTTGGGCTGGGTCCCTTTGTGTTTTGGCATAGGCCCCAGTGGTATTCGTCACATCATCGATCCTGAGTGGTCTGCTGCAGGCTTCCCAGCTCTGTGTAAGCGTGAGGTTGGTGGTACAACAGAAGACGCGCTTCATGAATTATTGAGGCCGGTGGTAATTGAAGAGCTTCCCTCTCACGGAGTGTTACTCAGCTCGTTCTTCTTCCTCAGGCTCCTGAGCGAGTATGCAGGGCGTCTGACCATCGACATGCAGATCGGCCACTGCTCTTAAGTGCTAAATGGACTATTAATAATAGGGAACTTGGATTTAATGCCGACTTGATTTGTGGGGGGCGGCGGGGCATCTCAGCGCAGACAGGCCCTGGGTGTAACTGCACTGACTTGACTTTTATCTGCTGCTGTTGTCTGTTGTCGTGATTTCATGCTCCCATCTCAGGCAAAGGGAAGATGGAGGCGGGGCTGTATGCCCCTCTCCCCAGCTCGGAAGACACCTGTCCACTGGCCTCTGCTGACCACCTGGCACCAGGGACGGGGGGGGGGTCTGCAGTCAGAGGTCTCGTCCCTGTGGAAATGTGTCTAGAGAGACTTCCATCTCAGCTCCTGTCTGGTGATCACGTCCAAACTGGAGTTCCAGCTCACAGCCCGCCGGAAGCCGGTGTGGTTTCAGGAGCAGCCTGCCTGCCCCAGGGCTGTCACTCGTGGAAGCGTCTTGTCTGACACAGGGATCCTCAAACCAACTTGTGACTGAGTCCGGGGTTGGAGGGGTGTGTTCAAATGCAGTTTCGGATTCAGTTTTGGACTCTCGGTTCTGCATTTCTGGTCACACTTCGAAAGCAGGATCTGAATCAGCGTGAAGCTGATGGGACTGAGCACTAACTGCCCCGTAGGGGGTCAGGAAAAAGTTTCAGCTTGCTTCAAAAGAAAAAAACGAAATAGTACCAAAAGCTGCTGGTGTGTGTGTAAGACCTTTCAGTCTTTTCTTTACAAAATTTCTTATATTCAAAGAAAACGTAGACACTGAAGACTGCCCAGAGACTGCAGAAGCAGCTGTCGCTCTGTGTTCCAGAAGAGGGGCTGAGCTGGCCCTCCTGCACAGGGAGCTGTCAGATGGTTTCCCCAGGTCCTCATCTCTCAGATCTGAGGTGATTTGCTTTTGTATAGCAATGGGTGTTGCAAAATTGGTAATTTTGGAAAATACCCTAAATGTTAATCAGAATTGTTGGAGTTGTTACTTCTAGAACCATTGAAACGTTCTGGCTTCCAGGAACTATGGGAAGAGTTTAACACATGACCTGAGCCACTTAGTCTTTCTGGATTTTTGAGGCTTATTGACTTGGTTGAGTTTACAAGGGTGGGAAGTTTAGTAAACCGAGACCCCAGGATTCCCGGCCCCCAGACCTGGCCCTTCACCACCAGCTGCCGCTTATGGAACGCTGCCTGTGTGCAGGGGGTGTACCCACATGAATCAGCAACCGTCTGATGAGGATGGACCACAGACATCAAGTTAATGATGCCCAATCACACGTCCATGTGGGCAGGATTTCTCTTCCATGCAGACGTGATGCTGTGGGAGTTCCTTGACTTATAGGAGAGCGCAGACGTTAGGGCAGCTGGCTTCTCTAGAACATTCAAGTGAAGCTTTACATTCAGCTTTTGCCAAATCAGTTTGTTTTTGGCTCTAACTTCAGGGATGGCACAGTTTGTGCCTGTAGCTTTCTGTTCTTGAAGGGCTGTGTCCTCTTCCGCTGAGTATGGTAGGTTTTTTCATCTGAAAGCAACGCGAGTGACCTTACCTACATCCCAAGGTCACTCTAAGGATTAGACAGGATGCCACCCCAAGTGAGCAGTAAACAAGGTCCGCCACCTGTTTGTTCAGCTCTCTGAGAGTTCGCTGTTATTTGGTGCTAAATTCAGTTGCACTTTCACATAGCAATTAATTCTTAGAAACCCCTCATTTTGTCCCCTGGCTGGGTTAAAGCATTTACTTACCACGCTGAGTGTCACACACACCATAGAAACTACGCTGTGAAAGTTCACCTGCCCACTCTGGGCTGCAGCTGGGCTTCAGCAGGCTCTGGGGGCCTGAAAGCAGCGAAGGGGACCCCCAGGCACGCGTGCCAGCCTCACCCCTGGGGCCTGCTGGATGCGTTGGCTGCAGGGGCACCCTCCAGGGACCATGTGCCACAGGCTGTGCCTTGGCCTCAGCATCTGGACAAGAAGGACTGAGCTGAATGACCAACTGTGTGAGCGTTGAGTCTGAGCAGTGTCGGCGCCGGGGTGGAAGGAGACGGTCTCATCGGAGAGTTGGAGGAGGGGCTCACAGGCTGACCATGGGTGACTGGGCCTCAGCAAGAGAACAGACCAATGAGATTTCATGTTGCAAAACGTGGGGACGGCAGCCTGGGTCTGTGTGCCCTCCTCGGTGAGCCGATGCCAGGTTGGCACAGCTCTGGAATGCTGGCGCGGGCGGTTCAGAGAGCACCCTGATCGAGGGGCTTCACAGGTAATTAGTGGACTTCGAAAGCTACAGACTCAGAGAAGTAAATGTGGAAAGCTGTGCAGGAAGAATGGGGCAGTCCACACGGTGGTGATGGTTTTCAGGTGTCTGGACACAGAACTGGAACTCAGGAGCCACACAGGGCCCAGTGTGTAAAGTGAAGGCCGTTAGTTGGACGAGACTAGTCAGGCCAGTTACTGAATGGCAGCTGAGGTGACCTCACTGCCCCACACCGAGTGTCGGGTGTGTGCTCTGCCAACCTCTCCGTAGCCGCGCTGAAGCAGGCGCCTTCTGAAGGGGCTGTTTCCCAGGGGTGCATGAACGAGCCCTAACCTGCTACGTCGGGGGCCGTGGTCACCTAGGAGGTGGGGACCCTGCGGTGCCTCTTTCCACAAGTGAGCAAACAGCAGCCCAGAGAGGTGGGCAGGGTGTGGCGAGGGGGTCTCAGGTAGTCTGGGTCTCCTGCAGCTGCCCGGGCACGTTAATTCCACATGGTTTGTGTCCTGCACCATTGAAGTGCTGGTGCCAGCCTGTGGATGGGGCGGGTGCAGAGCAGGGTCCCTGGATCCCCCACAAGCCAGACCCTCTGCCACTCCAGGCGCTGTCTGTGCAGACTGGCGGGGCTCTCAGTGACATGGAACCCGGTCTTCCAACCTTCCTTCTGAGTCCTGTTCCCCATGGAAAGCGGTGACTTTTTAGGGTCCTTTTGTGTGTCGAGGCCGACACGACATACTTGGCAGAATGTCACAGGTGGTGTGTGAGCTGCACGTGAGGAGTCCTGCAGGGCTGCCTCAGGGTGGCTTGTGGGCCAGGGGCAGCCGGGCTGAGCACTGTTTGGTGACTTCAGTGCCCTTGAAAGCTGTTCCAGCCCCTTCATTTTACAGATGAGCAAACAGGGACCTGGGGCTCACTGGCAAGTCCCAGGTCACCAGCTGACCAGGGCAGAAGCCATTCTGACGCCTGGCGAGTGTGGTCACCGTGCAACTTGTCTACCTAATCAGGATGCTCCTGGGAGTGAAGGAGGTGCTAATACGATCACCCCACGCCTGAATGGGGGCTGAGCTGCGCCTCGGGAGGTGCAGGGCCCCACGCGCCAGCTCCATGCCACTTGGTGGGCGTGGCAGCTTTCCTGCAGACCCTTGGGAAGGAGGGCCTCCCCCAGACACCAGGAGTCCCTGCAAAGCCGTGAGGACAGCGAGTTGAAGCGTGAGAGAAGCACACCACACTTTGCTAACAGACCAGGTGATGGGCAAACATGAAGTTTCAGGGATGGGTCCCACTGTTTTATTCTCTTTGCTCCAAGACCGCATTAGTTAACACGGCTTCCAAGAATCCATTGTTTTCTGTAGCGTTTCCTTACAAGACGAACAGCACCCCAGGACAAAGCCCACAGAAGCACAGCACCAGCAGAAGCCACACAGGACCAGAGGCCTGGCCACACTTGCTGAGGTTGGGGCTGTCACTGTGGGCAAGCTGACCAGTTCCAGCAGCCTGGGCAGGAGCAGCTTACCAGAAAGAAAGGTGCTGTTCTTCTGGAAACGCCATCTTAGTCGTGGGGTTTGCTGGAGTGCCTCCGGGAGATCTGATGCATTCACAGCCTGGCCTGCTGCTCCAAGCTGCCTGCTGAGGGGGACCCACCGCTGGGGCTGTGGCGGGGGGTGGGGGCAGGGCCGAGGTCTCTGCTTCTCAGCTGATACAAGACCAGTTTCATCCCATCACAGGCTTTTAGGAAGGGAATAAAACCAGCGACTATCTCTGAGACACCCACATGTATGGCACCCACTCCTGTGTTCTGAGCATGCTAGGTGTCAAGGACAGCAGGTGCAGTCTCTACCTTCAGGAAACCCGATTTTCCTGACCCCGCTGGGTTTTCTTGTTCTGCCTCTTGCCCTAAATTCTCCCCTCGCAGAGTCAGGGGCTGCCCTGTCCCTCCCGGTACCCTCTGGCCTCTGGCTGCTGTGGAAGAGCCCACTTGCATTGGCTCCTGATAACCCCTGACTTCGCTGTGCCCCAGGGACTCAGGGTAGGGTGGCCGGGGTCCTCCAGCTGAATCTGACTGTTCTTACCCAGCAGCATGTTTCTGGATCATCCCAGACTTTTATTTCCCGCAGGTAAAGGGGGTGTCGGTTTACCTAAGGGGTGTGCTTCGTTTCAGGCTCCGAAGCAGCTGATATTAGGGGTGCTGCGTCCGCCTCCCGTGAGTGCAGGAGGCGGCAGTGTCCACAGCGTGGGGCAGACAGGAGGGGCTGCCAGAATCTCCCGTGGAGACAGCTGTTCGGGCAGCTGGCAGCTTCCTCAGGATGGCGCTGGAGCCTCAGTGGCCAAGCTGGATGGGGTGGGTTCTGGGATCTGGGTCACCTGGTGCCGGGCGGCCCAGTGGTGGCCCCTGGGGTGCAGAGGGCCCCAGAGCGGGGCTCTGAGTCGAGCGGTAATGAGGACAGCCTCCTGGAGCTGAGGGACCAGGAGCAGGTGCTTAATTTTGTCCATGTTTAATCACAGCCGAGTATCCGCGTTCTCGTCAGAGTCCCCTGATGGCCTGTGGGCTCCGAGTGGTTTGGGTGAACAGCCACGGGCTTTCCTCCGCGCCTGTGCAGCGTGTTCCTGATGGGGACCGGAAGTGGCTGCCTGGCTCCTAGGTCTGATGTGGCTGGTGCTGTCGTCGTCCCTGATAAAGGCTTCCGTTTGGGGCGCCCTGCATGTCTTCCCTTGGTGTCTGTAGCTCTGTGGCCCTTGCGTCATTTTTGGGGAATTGGATCCACAGAGAGGACTGTCCTGCGGGCGGAGGACCGTGTTCCTTTGGCGTGTCTGCCCCGTGCGTGGACGGGAAGGCCCACTGCAGGGGCGAGGCCTGCGCGGGTTGCCCCAGGTTGCTTTGGCCTCCGCTGTGCGGCGCCCACGACGCTCAGTGCCGTCCTCCGCCGTCCCAGCTTGGCACGGGGTCTGGCTGACCTCTCGGACGGTTGAACTGGACGGGTCCTCAGCCCATGTCAGGGACCCATTCGCAGATCATGGAAGAGACTCTGAGGGGCTCTGGCCTCCCAGAAAAGTAAGCAGAAGTAAGTCAATACCAAGAAATAAGGAAGTGAGTGCGGTGGGATAGACTTCCTGTGCTGGTGGTCAAGAGGGATGGAGAGGCCCTTGGGGACGGGGACCCCAGGCATGATGGTGGCACTGTGATTTCCAGGGGCTGCTCAGCTGAAGCCCGTGGCATCTGCTCTGGATTCTGCCAGCCGTGGCCTCGTCGGGTCTACCTTCCTGTCCAGCTGGTAACCACCCTTCTCACCCCCAAATGCCTGTGCCCACTGTGGGCACAGCCTGGGGAGTGTCGAGTGATGGTGGCAGTCCCAGTGTGAGAAGACACACGTGAGCCCTCCTGGCTGCTGGCGCTGGGGCAGCTGGACCTCTGGATGGGGCTGCGGGCTGAGGCTTCTGTCCAAGGTCATCGCTGCCAGTCTCCTCCTCTCTGACCGTCTGAGTACCGCAGAGATAATTCATTTATCATTACCCAGGAAACAGGCTGCCTCTGTCCAGTGACTGCCTGTTTTCAGAGGCTGGACGCACCTCCAAAGGCATATACATGCTGCCAGCCGTGACTTATTAAAAGGTCAAAGCTCCTGTCACAGGGACCTCCCAGCTCTGGGGCAGGTAGAAATCTCCAGATCCTAGAAAGTTCTCTTTACGTTCAATTAAAGCCAACTCCTCTGTACCTTTCACCCCAGAGGGTGAATTAAATGACTGAAACTCCTTGTTGCTTTCTCTCCCCTTGGAGGACACAGCTTCCTTTCTTGTTGCTGGATCCTTTGGCTTCTTAAATTCCCCTTAAAACATGAGGCAGGTTGGGCATGAGTCTCCAAATGCATTGTTGTCCGGTTTGTTGGAGGGACTCTTACGGAGTGATGGTGAGGAGCTCTGGGGGGTCGCTCTCTCAAGATCTACTGGACACTAAGAGAGGACCTGGGATTCTTAGAGGAGTGAGAGGGTGACGTGCCCCTTTTTAATTCTAGTTCTGAGTCTCATTTCCTCACGTGTGAAATGGGCATGCAGTGCTTACCCTATAGGGCTGGAAGCATGAGTACAGTGAGATAATGTGAGCACTGTACTGAGCACGCCTTGTTTCGGTCCTCCTGTCCTGCCCACGGTGCTCGCTGTCTTGGGAGGAGGGAGGGGAGAGTGGGCGTTCAGAAGCACATTGCATGCCCACCGTGGGTCTCCTCCCGGCCAGTGCCCCTCAGAGCTCAGGGACTGCAGCAGTGTGTTTTTCAAGCACGGTGTGGTGTGGCTCTTCTGTTTATAGAGGCTTCTGGAATCCACAGCACAGCCCTGCTGTACACACAGGCCCTACAGGTGCAGACTGGTTATCATCATGTGTCAGCATTGGGTACAGCGTAGTTTCACAGGTTTCCATCCTTAGTACTTGACAAACTGAGGAAAAACTTAATCTCAGAAGAAAGGTTTGCAGGATTTCTGACAGAGTGAGATCGTTGCGTTGAGCATGCAGCGAAGGGCAGTGGCTGCTCTTCCTGTCAGCTCACTGGAAACTGCTGTGGGCAGAGCCGTCTTTGGGCTTCCGTTTATTCTCGCCCATGGTGACACATGGCACAGCGAGACTACCTGCCCCACTGGTATGGGCATAGCTTTTTGATGTCCCAGGTAAGAGTGAGAAACCAATAAGAAATGCAAAAATAAGAGTGCCGGTTTCTTGCAATCGATGAAAAATCTAGAAAACCTATACAGTTTTATTTTTTTCAAGAATGTGACTAAAGCTTTTTGTCTCATTCTTTCTTAGGGATCTTATTTGATAACTATATATAAATGTTAGCAATTGCATATTGATTGGTAGTTCATAAATCAATGCTTGTAATAAAACAGTGTTTGTGGTCTAAAGAAGGTTGGCCGGGTTTGCTTCATAAACTGATTTGACCAGCCATAACTTAGCGACAGTTCTGTTCCCGAATGCATCCGTGTGTGCGCCATGCACACAAGTGGGGCTTTCCTGTCTTTTTCTCTGATGTTGGCTGCCCTTTGCCTTCCACACTCTCTCTTTGTAGGACCACCGCAGCCCCTTTCTGATTCGCACTTGTGGCAAGCTTTACCAAGTATTTTGATTCTCTTCCATTCACTTAGCTAAGCCTTAAAAGAATTAACTAACATTCACGACTTGGTAGAATTATAGCCAGATTTAGCAAAGAACTTGGGAAATGGCAGCCAGATGGCTCTGGAATCTGGATATTCACTCCTAGGAACCGAAGCAGGTTTTCTTGTCATGACGATGTTCCATGTACATGCGTGCTCACCTTGCTGGGCCAGATGCCACGGTTAGAGAAGTGACCGTGGGAAGCCGAGAGGAGAGGGCGCACCAGCAGTGGCGGTGTCTGGGGCAGCACTGAGCAGGTGTCCTGAGGAATAGCTGTTGCCTTATTGGCGTCTGGACTTGAACTTTAGAAAACAAGTTACTGTGCAGGTCAGAGCCAGTGGGCTGCCTGCCTTTGCAGCTCAGAGTTCTCAGAACGATGACAACACCAGCGACTGCTCTCTGCAGAAGACTTCAGCTAGCTCGGAATGACAGAAAGCCCTAGAGAGGCCAGGTAATGTCACTTGGACATTTCTAACAAAAATTGTACCGTGTGTCTTCAAACGGCGAGGCAAAGAAGCTGATTTATGAAGCACTTGGAGTGCCAGGAACTCTGAGGAATATTACATAGGTATTTTGTGGCCATAGGGTCAGGGTCAGATCTGGGTTCGAATCCCAGCACTAATTACTGGCTGTGCAGCCTCAGACAGATAACCTGTCTGAGCCTCAGTGTCCTCATCTCTTGCAGGGTATGAGGATTAAATAAGGTCATTTATGGAAAGCACTTTTGTGGTTGGAACTCTGTGAATATTGATAAATGGGACATATTATCACTGATGTCAGTTGACCAGACTGTAGGTGTGACACCATGGAGAGATGTGGGCCCAGGACACTTGCCTGGTTTTTCAAAACTGAAGGACAAACTCATGGGGTTTAAGGCAGGATGAGGCAGGTAGGTGTTTACACCCTTAGTGCCCCTGGTAGGAAGAGACCTGGGTGACCACATCACTGCCCCAAAGTCCCAGGGCTCGGGGACTACCTCTCTCCTAGGTGAGGGATGGTGATGCCTCAGTTGTCCCCGAGCTGTTCTGAGGGTGTTTGTGTTGGCGTGTGGGGACAAAGGAGCCCTCCTCAGAAATCCCACCTTACCGTGGCACAGGCCCCTGTTACCCCGACGAAGGAGGGCACACACAGCTGGCTTCTCATTGCCCACTGTCATCCCAGCCCCAGGGGGACGTGGCTCCATCCCGTCAGAGCCCAGGCCGGCCGGGTTCTGTTTCCGGGTGGTGTCAGTGTCTTAGGCCTCGACGGCCGTCCACAGGGAGCCAGCTCGCGACGCTGAGGGTGCCCCAAGCCTGTGAGCTCTGTGCTGCAGCGAGAAGGACGAGCGAGCAAACCACACGGAAGCAGGGGCCAGGCCAGCTGGGACAAGGCGGCACTGCAGCCTCAGTGCGCGTTTAGACCCTGGAGGGGACCTAGGGGCCATTAGAGCAGCAGTCACACCGCGCCTCATGCCGAGCTGGAGTCTGGGTCTTACTCAGCCCATGGCTCAGCAGCGAGCTTTCCCAGGCGCTTGGAGAGAACAATGCAGACAGACAGCGGGCTCTGCCCTGACCCGGAGCTAAAGGACTCGCTCTCATCCCAGCCAAACCTTCACTTCTGTGCTCAGGTCACCCCTCCCAGGGGCGTTCTCTTCCTGGAGCTTGGAGCCCAGTCCACACCCGGGGCCCCTGGCAGACATGAGCTCTCTGGGGTGCACTCTGGGGCCTGCTGTTGAGAGCGCGTGGGGAGACGGGATCGGGGGCATGGGCCAGGTTCAGTGTTCTGACACGGAGAGTGAACTGCTCTCATTAATTTCCCTGCGGAAATAAAACACTTGCTTTTAAAGTAGCAACCCCAAGGATATTTAAAAGTCAAGCAGCAGTAACCTTGCCAATTTTGGGGGTAAATCTTTGTTGATTAAATGCTCACAACCAGTACATCTATTACTTGTGGCTAAAGGCACTTAAAATGTGAATAAGATAGTGAATCTACACCTTGGTGCATTTGAATATAAATTTCAAGAGATTTTCAGGCTCATTTGAATTCATTGTCATATTTTTAGATGAAATTTGGAGACGTCATTCACGGGGAATGTGCCAGTTACTTGTTCGTTACCAGTGCAGCTCTTCGCAGTGTCTGCCTGCGAAATGAGAGGTCGTATCTGGAGCATTATTGTCCTGAAACACTTTGAATCTGTATTTTAGTTCCCTCAGCGCTTTGAGGGTGGAAGTGTGCTCATCCCCAAGCTGTGTGTGCAGAGACTGACCTGCGGGGGTCTCAGGGTCCGCCTCATGTCTGTGTGCTCACTTATAAAATAGGAACAGAATGCCAAGTCCACGGAATTGTCATTTGAATGACGAGATGATGGTGTAAAGCACTGAACTTAGAGCCCGCACACGGTCGGTGCCCCCAGTGTCACCCGCCTTTCTGCCCTGTGTCCTCCTTTTTGGACCATGCAGTGGACACAAGTGTGTGGACAGGGGTCCAGACAGCAGTGGGCTGGACTCAGCCACTGTCACTAAACAAGGAAGGGCGCTGGCTCACCAGCTCACCGGCTGGGGCACCGAGAGAGTCACCCCTGTGGAATGCAGGCCCCTCAAAGCGTGAGAGACGCCGCTGTCAAATCAGTCACCTCTATTAACTGAAACAGATAGATGTGAATTGTGCGGGCACCTGGAAAATGCTGGGTCCTAAACAGGACATTATGCCTGTTCTTGGGAACCGTGCAGTTATACCCTAATTGGTCATGCAAACATGGAACAATGACATATTTGAGACCGTCCATTAGTGGATTTCCGTAGGATGGCTTCAGCACAGCGATGAAACGAGTGCTACGAGGGAAACCACTGAAAATACGTGTTTATAATTGTGCTTGTCAATTATTTGGTAAAGAAGAGTCTTGAAAACAGTTTCAAAATGAGATGCCGTTCACAGCCCTGGCTGTGTGCTTTGAGAAGCATGGAAAGGGCAGCTTGCAAGGGGCTCCCTAAAATAGTGACAGTGGTTCTAGAACTGCCTCTACTGTGTGTTTAGCTGCTGTGCAGAGCTTGCCCATCACCCCAGGGTGCTCCCGTATGAGGGTCCCCTGGTGTTTTACTCATTGCAGCTCTTGGAAAGCCAGAATTCTTCCAAAGCTAGAAGAAATAAATTATGAGCAAAACCAGTATTTTCTGTCACCAGCTATGAAATGGCAGCTTTTTAGCATTTTTAAAAGCAGTTATGCTCCTGGAATTTGAGACAGTATATTAAATGTATGAGATCAAGGTGAAAGTAGCAAATATTACAAGGAAAGGAACATTATTAATAAACATGGAGAGTCCTTTATCAGAGAGCTAACTAAGGGATACGCTGAGGGCTGACAAAGTAAACAGGCACCGTGAGGGTAATACAGCCTAATACTCAGGCTTCCGTGCAGAAACAGTTTGGCAGAAAAGCCCCGAGCTCCTGCTTGCTTTGCTGGTGGGATGTGGCCTGGTGTTCTCTGTCCGTCCTCCAAGGGTGCAGTCCGCTGTCTGCTCCCTCTGCCTGGCTGGCAGACAGCGCCTTCTCACTGTGTTCTCAGGTGGTGGGGAGAGGGAGGAAGCGAGCTCTCAGGTCCCTTACAAGGGCTCCCATCCTGAGGGCACCACCCTCATCACCTTGTGACCTCCCAAAGGCCCTCCCACCTCCTAACACCATCACCTGGGGCTTAGGGCTTCAATGTAAGTTTGGGGGCACACAAGCATGCTGTTCACAGCACCGTCCGTGTCCACCTGTGTCTCCGACTACAGGATGTGTTCTCAGTCCTCTCCCAAGGCCTGAGTGGGGGGGAGGGGCAGTCCGTGATGAGCTGACCGCCCCATCCGGCCCATCCGGCAGACACGAACCTGGTAAAGAGCCAAGGCTGCCCAGCAGGCCTGCTCACTTCGCGTCTTATTGTTGCTTGTTTTCTTCAAAGTAACACCAACATCATGAACCCAACCGAAACCTCTCATCTAGCATCTTCAATTTCATTTGGACCCTGTCTAGACCTGAGCTGGGTGGAGATTTTTAGCAGAGCTGAAAGGCCATTCCAGCTGTTTGTATTTTAGTTTTCATGTTGTCAAGTTTCTTTATTATTTTAATTGGTCTGATCAGTGAAATTCTGGCCATGGCATCACCAACAATGACAACAAAACTTGATGGGGGGCTGGGTTGGGAGTGTAGTTTTGCAAGGTCCTAATCGTTTAGGTGTGTCCCCAAATCTTGTTTTCCTTATTCCTCTTCCCTGGTACGGAACTGGCCTTGTAGAGTATTTACTTCTAATATGGGAAGAACATGGGCACATGGTGGGAAAGTTACACATTCTAGGAAGACTGAATACGAGACAACCGAACCATCCAGGATAGCTGCTGTATTGAGATTTGCTGTATTTCTCTCCAGTCTTTAAAAACAAAAACAAAAGCAAATCCATGGTTGAGGATACACTCAACATACAATCTGTATCCTGCTGTTTTCATTTTGCATCATGTAAGCGATTAACCAAGTCATTTAAAAAACTTCATCATCTCCTGAATGATACCTAGTGACTGTTTTCATGTCCTTACAATAAATAACCACCTGAATGCCATGAGGAGTCATCCACCGAGATCTGGCCTCTGGGAAGCCCCCATCCTGCCTCTGCTCGCTCTCTGTTTAATGTGCATTTTGACAAGTAGTTCGGCTGCAGAAGGCAAGAGTCCAGATGCAGTTTATCTGGGGAGAAAGGCAACAGTGTAAACGCAAAGCCAGGCCCCGCCTCCGGCCTCCTCCCTTGATCTGTTGGCGTGCGGATTCTCCCCACAGCCCGCGAGGTAGGTATTGCCGAAGCCCCACTTTACAGGAAGGAAAAATCAAGGCTCAGTCAGTGTGAGTAACTTGCCCAGGTTCTACCAGCCGGAAGGGGATGGAGTGCGGATGTAAATCAGATGTGTTTGGTGCAGAGCCCATGGTTTCCCACTGCACTGTTGCCAAGCGTACCAGAGACCAAAGCTACGTTTTTATTTGATGAGATTGTGGGAGATGGTGACACGCCTTTGCTGCAGGGTAACTGGGAGCTGAAACACTTGCTTAGGTGACAGAAGTGAGAGCCGCAGCAAAGGAGACCTGGGAACCTGACCTTGCCAGGCTGGGAAGGCTTTCGGGTGATTATGCAGGAAGGGTAGAAGCTTTGGGGGGGCTGGCCAGTGACCCAAGATCACTAAGGGCGCTGAGGGAGGTGCTCAGCTGTTTCCACGCTGACAGCCCGCTTGCTGATGATGCTCTTCCTTTCCATATTAAGTCCTCCAAGGGAAACCTGGGGCTCACCCTTTCTCTTCTCTGTCACGCCCTTCCCCCAGGCCGTGCAGAGTAGGTGAAAGCAATGGATTGTCTGCTGACCCAGTAGCTCATCTTTGTTGAGAAGCTGCTCGGAGCCCTGAGGACACGTGTATGAAGAATTGTTTGCAGAGAATTTACGGCCCAGTGGAGGTGAAACATTATGTTGGGAAGGCGACCAGTGATGTTAAGCTTTGGGTCAACTTGGCTGAGTGGTGTGTCCTGGGAAGGGCTGTGGTTGCCGACCTGAGCAGTTACCGTCCTGCAGGTGAGGTTCCGGGAGAGCTCTCAGGAGGTGCTCGGAGAGAGAGGGAAGCAGGACTGGTGGAGCCGCCTTTCAGAAGCCCCGCAGCGAGTTCTGGAGCATCCACCACGGCACAGAGCTGTCCTGGCCAGAGCCCAGGGGGCTAGGCTGTTATGACCCCACGCCAGGCACTGGACACCCTGGGAGATGGGCAAAGACACAGCTTCTGGGCATCTCTGGCCAGATGTCCCTCCAGAGAGGGCAGCCAAGTTCCCGTGTGCCTACTGCGCCGTAAAGCTGGGTGCCGGCAGTGGGAAGTTTATCATTCAGTTACTGCTTGTGTTTTATGTTCACTCTGCATCCTGAACCTCTTTGTAGAAAGCCAGTCAGGTGCATCGGAGAGCTGGGTAAAGAAGTACACTGTGGTGAGGAAACTACCTCCGTTTCAGCTGAGCTTCCGTGGGCGTTGCCTGATTGATTGATTGATTGGTTGGTTGGTTTTCCTCATTGCTTGAATCCCTGTGAGCCCGGGGCTCTAGGAGTGAGGATGGACTCTTGGAGAAGTCTGATCAGAGCAGCTCTGTCTACAGAGACAGCCGTGCTGGGCTGCAGGAGTCCCCCGGCCCCCCATTACTCAGCACGGGGCACCCGCGGCACCTCTGGCGTGGACCAAGGCTGTGCAGCCCCCAGCCCTTTGCTGATGGGTCTTGGCTCCCACACCCAGCTCTCAGCTAGACCATCTTGGTGTTGGCGGGATGCAGAGGGCTGTCCTCCTGGACCGGCAGGCCCAGGGTGACCTCTAGTGTGGAGGGTCCCCTGGTCATCCCAGTTCTTGACTTACTGATGACCGTGAGATGGTCACTTCAGGCAGATGTCCTTGATCTCATGCTGCCCTCAGCAGAGGTCCATCAAGGGGAGACTAATATTACTTTAGTTGTGGACTTCCTGGAGGCTGAGCTGGGCGCTCAGACCAGCTCCCACAGCCCCAGCTCTCCCCCAGCTCTTCTCAGGGGCTGAAGAACCAGTGTGTTTGTGAGGAACAAAGACTAGGGAAGGGACTGTTTTTCAGGCTTGTGTTGTTGCTGGAAATTGTTAGCTGATGCACTTGTCGTCAGGTGCTTGTCTCTTAGCGGGGTGCAGGGTCACAGAATGATGGAGAAGCCAAGTCACTTCTGCTCTGTTTCTAGCGTTTTCTCCCTAAATATGTTTTACTTTAAATTCAGACTTTGGTTTGGCTCTAGGATGAGACCCGTTCACTAGGTGGGTAAAGAATGGGTAAGAAGTAGGAGCCCAGTCGGGTGTACGCCAGGTGGGACCACGTGTTCCGAGGGAATGTGTGTTCTTTGTGCATATATGACGTGTTCAGGTGGTGTCATCAGTGACACAGCCGAGGTTTGCAAGGTTTATGAGAATGGCTTAATTTTTGTCTTATTTTTCATTCGTATGTTGCTTTTTCCCCTTAAAAAAAAAATCACAGCTGAAAACAAAAGTAACTTGATCATAATGTCAGTTCACCACACTTCAGGTTGAAATATGCAGGCACTCACTGGAGGCTGGTGAACCGAGGGCGTGCCCAGCTCATTTCCCCAAGGCCGGTGACGAGTTAGCATCGATCGTTCTGGTGACAGTCGGCACGTCACCCAAATGTCCTGACAACCCTGTTGGCATTCCGGGTTTTCTCTGTGACACCACAGGCTTAGCCATGACGCTGAAAGTATTAGTTTTGTAAGATGTCAGTCCTGAAACATGTTCCTGGAGGGGGTGGGATCTCAGAGACAGACGGGGAGATGAGGACGGGGAGATGAGGTCCACCTGGGCGAGGAGCCAGCCGTCCTGGCCGGGAAGCTGAGCCCTGGGCACGGCAGGGCAGGTGGGCGTCACAGGTGACAGCCCAGCCCGAAGCCTCTGTTTTCTGTTGCCGTGGCTTCCTCTGACGAGCTTTCGTAAATAGAGGGCAAGCTTGTGGATGAACGCGTCCCTTTTCCTTCTGACTTTGCTGTTTGTTCACAGGTTTTAATGCAGCATAAACCTGTTCTTAGAACACACGTAAGTGTGTTTATATTATTGATGAAATGCCTGCTTTGGTGTTTTGCCTTCTGTGTTCTTGTAAGTGAACAACCACCCTGAACACCTGGGCTTTTCAAATCTAGGTAAATATTTAGGCAGCAGGTTTGTAAAGGTGAGTTCAAGCTTCCAGATGATTCTGAAGGGGGCGGGGATGGTGCTAGTTGCTGACATGTATCTGAGTAGGCACATATTTGTATAAAAATGATATAACGTGTGCTACTGCATAATCGTGTGCCTTTATTATCTGTTAGGTGGGCGGCAGTGTGGTGGAGTTAAGGCTGCTGTTTTAAGATTGTTTTCATGTTACACAAATTTCTTATGTTTTTTTTCCTCCGAAGATGGTATTTTAATGGCTTATAGGTTTTAGTCTTTCCTGAGGCTGTGATTGGCCAGGAGAGTTTATTTTTATCTGCTGCTTTCCAGGGGTTGTTTGTGAGATGCCGGCTTGCATTCACCGAGCAGACTGGGCCTTGTCGGAGGCTGGCTGCCTTCCCTCAGCCTGGGGAGCAGCGCCCTGGGCTCCCAGACTGGCATCGATGGCTCAGGGACTTTCTCCTGCCGCCTGGCTGATGGTAAAGAACCTGCTTTAAGAATCCAGGGAATATTGATCTAGAGCCTCCCACAGAAGGGTAGGATTATGTTCCACTGTAGTGGCAATGAGGGTACCTGCCAGACAACTGCCTAGTGCAACACGGATACTAACCGTCATGAAGGGGAGCAGCCTCAGGCTCTGGGAGAGGCGTTTCCTGATCACTGGATCCAGCTCTTCCTTCTCCCAACACCCCCCTTTCATAAGGGCTGGGAGACCCAGGCTGCTGTTCCCTGGGGATGGAGCCCTTTAACCCCTGCTGGCTGCTCCTTGGTAGGGGAGGGCACCGGTCAGCGTTATGGCTAGAAAAGTGTTCCTTTCCTAACTTTGTTACTTTATAAAAAGAAATGACAAAGTTGTGTTGGGACAGCCCAGGTGCTTTTAAAACGTCCTGTGTGGTCTCAGAAAAGCCGTCCGGTTGAGGTGTTTGCCCGTGGCTCCTGCCTACAGCACTGTGTGCCTGCAGGGGGGTCAGCCGACAGGAAAGGTGGGTTTCAGTGTAATGGTGAGGGGAGTTGGAGAACATGCGTGAGCAGGTGGTTTCATTTGCTGCTGTGCTGGCCCCGTGTGGAGACCAGAGCTGCAAGGCCAGAGGCGGCCTGTGGGTGCCTCCCGCTCCGCAGCTTGAACCAGGAGAAAGTCCCCATGTTTGGGGGGAAACATAGCAGCAGCTTGGGGAAGGAGCCTGTCTCCTCCCTGGAGACACTGGATTCTTGAACATCTTTAGAACCAAGAATCGGAATCATCCAGACCAGTGGAGAGGCTGGTCCATTTAAGACCTGCAGAGCCTGCAGTAGCCAGCCAGCTCCTGTGCCCCCGCCAGCCGGCCTGGTTTGGGAGGAGCCGGAGGCAGAGCCAGCAGCTCTGACCCAGCCGGCAGCCCTTCCTGTCCTGCTGGGTGTGGAGAAGAAATCAGCTGCTCTGCCTTGGTAACTGAATCATCACACAGGAGGGCGGCACTAGCTGACAGGGCTGTCCAAGCTGAGGGGCTTCTCTCGAAAGCCAAGGCAGCCGCAAGGTATGAAATTCAGAACTTAAACTCAGGAAGTTCCTAGAGCCAGTGAAGGCGCCTGCTCTCCCTCCCTCCCGTGTGCCTTTTGGCTTGAGAGGCTGCTCGCTGATGGTTTTGGGACTGAGACCTTTGGCATAAAGGGAGTTCCTTCCAATTGCTACAGGATGACAATGTCACGGAGCCCAAGTACTGTCGAGTCAGCTCTAACCTTTGACCCTGATCCTGGAGGAAGTCTGTCCCGCTGGCCCTGGGGGCGTGGGTGCTGCTCTCTGGCTGTTGGGCATTTGCCTTCAAGTGCTGTGGTTCCCTTCGTGGCTCATGCTGTTCCAGGAACTTGGAGTTGTTTTTGGTGACCTTGACAGTTTTGAGGACCACAGCAGCTTAGACATTTTGTAGTGTCCCTTCGTTTGTACTTGCTAATGTTTTTCCTCATGACTTGACTGGGCTTACGGGTTTTGGGGAGTAAGAGAGCTGAATGCCATTCTCCTCACACCACGTCAAGGGCACACACACTATCAAAATGACATCTCTGTTGAAGTTGACTTTGATCTCCTGGCTCCAGTGTTTGCCAGTGTCCTCTCCTTTGAAGTTACTCTTTCCTCCTTTCCCACACTGTACTCTTTGGAGGGAAGTCTGTGCTCGGCCCCCACCAAGGGGCCGTGTATATGCTCCACCAGTATGAGCGGGGGCCCACAGATTTGTCTCTTCCTCATTTCTTTATTCAATAATTTCTTTTATACTTTGGGTTATAATCTAATACTCTATTTTTTGCTCATAAAATTCCAGCTTTGGTCATTGGGAGCTCTTCCAGTTGGCTTGTGTATCTCTTTGAGTACTCTCTTCATTGTGGGTTTTGTGTTTTGTTTTGAGCACTTTCCTTACTGTCTGACACTGTAAGGTGTCCTAGGGTCTTTGTGTAGTTCCTGCCCCAGTCTTAGAACTAGCCATTTCTCCAAGCAGCTCTAGTTTGTTTCATTTGAGAATGGTATTAGAAACCAAGATCTGAGCACCAGGCATGCTCCTTGTGATTGGGGTGTCATTGCTCTAGATGTCTCAGCTGACAGCAAGGACACGTGTGTGTACCTGCTGACAGGTTACAGGTGTTTCTGATGTGACCGTCTATATCTGCCAACTGAGCATGAGCTTCTGAGTGTCTCCACGTCTAGGCCGTTCTGGTCTCCACAGTGAGGAGCCTGCTCCCACCATGCTCATCCATTTGCAGAATTGTTCTCTTTCAGTCTGCAGGTGCAGCAGTGTCAGAATCGTTGGTCCATACTCCTTGGGGAACAACTCTGTGACTAGAGTACTAGGTGTAGTTCCTTTTGCCTCTAGTGCCTCAGGCTCTCCTCATTTCCAAACTTACCTGGGTCAGCCTCTTCCCACCCCCTTGAGTGGGGTGGTTTCCCACACGTAACACAGCTGGCCCCTGTGTCAGCCTTCATTCCATCTTGAAGTCCCTGTCTCCCTGTTCATTTCCACCAAAGGGAGAAGGGAAAAATGCAGTGTCACACAATTGCAAATCTATCAAGTATTCCCTCAGAGAACAGGCCCCGTGACCCAGCACAAAGCACAACCACCTGACTAGCATGTTCTCGCTGCTCGGGGAAATGGCGGCCCTGAGATCGTCCTAGGAGGTTGTCATCAGCAATTGAAGATTTGCAAATGGTTTTCCTCAGTGGCTTCAGGGGATCGGGATTCTGCATTTCCCTTGCATTTGTCTTCTGGTTTTTTTTTTTTTAATTTATTGGGGTGACAATTGTTAGTAAAATTACATAGGTTTTAGGTGTACAATTCTGTATTACATCATCTATAAATCCCATTGTGTGTTCACCACCCAGAGTCAGTTCTCCTTCCATCACCATATATTTGATACCCCTTACCCTCATCTCCCACCCTCCTCCCCCCTTACCCTCTGGTAACCACTAAACTATTGTCTGTGTCTATGAGTTTTTGTTTCTCATTTGTTTGTCTTGTTCTTTTGTTGTTTTTGGTTTATATACCACATATCAGTGAAATCATAGGGTTCTCTGCTTTTTCTGTCTGACTTATTTCGCTTAGCATTATACTCTCAAGATCCATCATGTTGTCACAAATGTTCCTATATCATCTTTTCTTACCGCCGAATAGTATTCCACTGTGTATATATACCACAGCTTCTTTATCCATTCATCTATCGAAGGACGTTTTGGTTGTTTCCATGTCTTGGCCACCGTAAACAAAGCTGCAGTGAACATTGGAGCACACGTGTCTTTATGAATAAATGTTTTCAGATTTTTTGGGTAGATACCCAGGAGAGGGATTGCTGGGTCATATGGTAATTCTATTGGTAATTTTTTGAGGAACCTCCACACTGCCTTCCATAACGGCTGCACCAGTCTGCATTCCCACCAACAGTGTATGAGGGTTCCATTTTCTCCACAGCCTCCCCAACACTTGTTACTATTTGTCTTGTTGATGAAAGCCATTCTGACTGGGGTGAGGTGATATCTCATTGTGGTTTTTATTTGCATTTCTCTGTTGATTAGTGATGTTTAGTATTATTTCATATGTCTATCTCCCATTTATAAGTCCTCTTTGGAGAAATGTCTCTTCAGGTCCTCTGCCCATTTTTCAATTGGATTTTTTGTTTTTGTTTTTTGTTGTTGAGCTTCATGAGTTCCTTGTATATTTTGGATATTAGCCCCTTATCGGAGGCACAGTTTGCAAAAATCTTCTCCTATTCAGGTGGTTGCCTGTTTATTTTGTCGATGGTTTCTTTTGCTGTGCAGAAGCTTTTAAGTTTCATATAGTCCCATTTGTTTATTTTAGCTTTTACTTCCATTGCCTTTGGAGTCAAATTCATAAAATGCTCTTTGAACCCAACGTCCATAAGTTTAGTACCTATGTTTTCTTCTATGCAGTTTATTGTTTCAGATCTCATGCTTAGGTCTTTGATCCATTTTGAATTAATTTTGGTACATGGTGACAGAGAACAGTCCAGTTTCATTCTTTTGCACGTGGCTATCCAATTCTGACAGCACCATTTATTAAAGAGGCTGTTTTTCCTCCGTTGTATGTTTTTAGCTTCTTTGTCAAAAATTATCTGTCCATATTTATGTGGTTTTATTTCTGGGTTCTCAATTCTGTTCCATTGGTCTATGTGTCTGTTTTTCTGCCAGTACCATGCTGTTTTGATTATTGTAGCCCTGTAGTACAAGCTAAAGTCAGGCAGTGTGATACCTCCAGGATTGTTCTTTTTTCTTAAGATTGCTTTGGATATTCGGGGTCTTTTGTGGTTCCAAACAAATCTGATGATTTTTTGTTCTATTTTTTTAAAAAATGCCATTGGGATTTTGATGGGATTGCATTAAATCTGTATATTGCTTTGGGTAATATGGCCATTTTAACTATGTTGATTCTTCCAATCTATGAGCACGGAATGTCTTTCCATTTCTTTGTGTCTTCTTCAATTTATTTTAAAAATGTCTTATAGTTTTCAGCATATAGGTCCTTCACATCCTTGGTTAAGTTTATTCCTAGGTATTTTATTCCTTTTGCTGCAATTGCAAAAGGAATTGTTTTTTGTATTTCTTTTTCTGAGATTTCATTGTTAGTATATAGGAATGCAATGGACTTTTGTACGTTGATTTTGTAGCCGGCAACTTTACTGTATTCGTTGCTTGTTTCTAATAGCTTTTTGGTGGAGTCTTTAGGGTTTTCTATATATAGCACCATGTCATCTGCAAAGAGTGACAATTTAACTTCTTCATTCCCAATTTGGATGCCTTTTATTTCTTTCTCTTGCTTGATTGCTCTGGCAAGGACTTCTGTTTTTTATGTAAGGTCTGTAGGAGACCTTGAATAAATGTTTGCTGAGTGGAATTAGAATGTAAGATGCACCTAATTGCTCACGGCACTCCGCTAGGCGTGGAGCAAAGAGCATGCACATCGCCCATCATTTCTCCTGTGCAAACCTGTAGACACATCTGCTCGTGTGTCACCTTCAGTTCCCCCACCATGTGTGGCCACCCAGGGCTGCAGGCCCACCTGCCGACACCAAAGCACAGGGTGCACCTTGTCATCCTCACTGTGTGCTGCCCTCGAGGTCAGCTCTGCCTGCTGGATACCGGTTTCTCCCTTTCCTGTGGTGCGTTCTCAGCAGAGCCCTTGGCATAGACACAAACGAGTCGTGGAAACTAGAAGGGAAAGACGCTTGGAGAGTGGACTTCCACGCTCATGCTCTCTTCTGGTCTTGCTCTCTGCAACTGGACTGAACCCTGGGTCTGCGTTCCTTGATCTTTTAACTCTGCTTCTTGGAGAGGAAAGAGATGGGCCTGAACTGCATTACGGAATTGACTCCGCCAATGTCGCTGCACTATCCCTGAAGTGGTGACTGTGCTTGGGGACACAGAGCACGTGTGTGTTTGTCAGCTGTCTGCTTCCCTCTCTGGAGGAGTCGCCTGGGCCTGCATCCCAGCAGCAAACTGCGGTGACGAAAGTGCTGTGAGCAAGGAGAGAAGGTTCATAGGGGTACGGCTGCAGTCATTTACCGAAGACCCTGGGAGCCAGCCCTGGACACGGCCCCGAGGGGAAAGGGGTGCTGGTCACCGCAGCCCCAGACAGCTGCCTGTCCTGGAGCCTCCTCCATGTTGCTGGTGCGAGCTCTCAATCTCTCTCGCTCTCGCTCCCTTTCTCTCTCTCTCTCCCCTTTCCTCCCTCCCTCCTCCCCTCCCCTGTTTCCTACCTCCCTCCTTCTCTCCCTCCCCCCCTTACTCCGCCTCCATCCCCCTTACCTTTTGTCTTTAGAGACTCATCTCCCCTCCCACCACCATTTTTACCTCCAAAATCCACACCCCTCCTGGAGCTCACATGAGCTTCCTTGCCATTGCGCTTGGGTCTGAATGCCCCCCTGGATGGAGCGTCAGCCCTCGGTTTCTCTGGTGTGCTAATGTGTGTCAAACACTCGGAAGCGTCACAGGCCGGAGCTGTGTCACCAGAAGCTGTAGCTCCCGGTTAGCAGATGCAGGGCTAGCGATGCCTTATCCACACGTGCAGGTGAAATCCTTGAGGCTCCGAGGTTAGGGAAGGTTTCGAGGTCACCAGGGGCACCTTTCCTCTCCCTGGTTCTCCTTCCCTCTGTGCTCGTCTCTCTGGCTCATCCTTTTCCTCGTCTCACAAGAATGACTTGGCCGTTGGCCAGTGCCCCGTGGCACGTAATTACATGTCTTCTGGGGAAAGGTCAGCTTGGGGACTGGTCCGCAAGGATTCTGCGAGGTGCGTGAACACAGAGCTTTTAGTTCTCCTGGGCCGTTCAGGGTGTGTGTTCAACTGCATTAGCGACCCCAACCCACGGCTGCGTCTGAGGCTTCCTTCTGCCAGAAGTGCCCGTGAGCGGATTGCATTTTATTTATTTATGTGTTTTTGACTCCCAATGGTTCAGACTTAGACCCCAGTGATGCAGAGGAGGGAAGGACCATGTCCCCCAGTGACAGGGCGGTGACACTCCTCCTGCAGGCTTCAGGTTGTTTCGGCCTTGTTAGGTTGGAGCTCTCCCTGCAGCCCACTGAGGCCAGGAGGGGCGACATTCAATCCTGTCACAAACGAGAAGCTGAGGTTTCAAGGCAGCTCATTGTATGTTGGGGAGAGGCAATTTCTTTTTCTTTTTTTTTTTTAAAGATTTTTATTGGGGAAGGGGAACAGGACTTTATTGGGGAACAGTGTGTACTTCCAGGACTTTTTTCCAAGTCAAGTTGTTGTCCTTTCAGTCTTAGTTGTGGAGGGTGCAGCTCAGCTCCAGGTCCAGTTGCCTTTGTGAGTTGAAGGGGGCTCAGCCCACCATCCCTTGTGAGAATTGAACTGGCAACCTTGTGGTTGAGAGGACGCGCTCCCACCAACTGAGCCATCCAAGAGGGTGCCGTGTTCAATCTTAGTTGTAGGGGGTGGCAGAGCCCACCATCCTTTGCAGGACTCACGAGGAGTTGAACCAGCAACCTTGTGATTGAGAGCCCACTGGCCCATGTGGGAATCAAACCGGCAGCCTTTGGGGTCAGGAGCATGGAGCTCTAACCGCCTAAGCCACCAGGCCGGTCCGAGAGGCAATTTCTGTAAAGACTTTCTAAAGGCTTACACAGGCACCTTTTAAACATCTGAAATTCTTTTTTGAGGAATTTATCCTAAGGGAAAAATACCAGAGATAGCCCCAATGACTTATAATCAAGATTGCTGATTATAGAATTATTTTTAACGGGAAAAATTGTAGACAATGTAAAGTTACTTCAAGAGGGGATTGGGTAAATAGATTGTGTATAGAATTATTATGCAGTGATTAAAATTCATGATGGTAAGAAATGATAAGGACGGGATTCTTTATGAAATATTATAAATAAAAAGTGCAGGTTATAAAAACATATGTACAGCATGATTCTAGCTCTTCTAAATACACAAAGAAAAATGACTGAAAGCCAAGATATTAATAAGAATGTTATCTCTGGGTGATGAGGTAACTGTCATTTTATTCCTTATGATTTTCTGCATTTTGTTAATTTTCTAGACTTTTAAAATACGAAAAATCCCCAATAACGGTTTAAGTAAACAAGTGCAGACAGAACATGTAGTTTGACAATATCTAGAACCTTCTATTCTTTAGAGCAAGAGCTCTTTCCAATGCTCCAGGTAGAATTTTCAGTGTTTAGTGCTATTATTTCTAAGTTTTCTCATTGCTTCTGTTGTCTTTTTCCAAAGCTTACAGCTTTGCTTTTTATAAGAGTAGCCGTTGTCAGAGGTGAGAAACCTAGCAATTGTCAGCAAATCTGTTTTTCTCTAGGGTTCTTCTTCCCAGACTTGGGATGGGAGGATTTAAAAGAATGAACCTCACCCTTCGGTGGTGGGGTTGGGAACAGGATTCCCAGCAGCAGACAGGCTATTCTGACACTAAATTGGCCCATTCATCTCGTCCTGGTTGGTGGAGTCATACATAAGCTGTAGGAGATGTGGGCGCTGTCTGCTGATACTCGGAAGAGCACATGGTTCTCAGATGGTGAGACGGTGTGAAGCGGCGTGTTGTCTACCTGGCTGTAACAGGGCAGGAAAGGATTTGAAAGGAGCTGAAACTAAACCCTAAGTGATTATAAAGGAAGCAGTTTCTTTTAGGAGGAAACAGTGATCATTTCCCCCATGTGTCCTCACTAAATGGGCTGTTTACGTGCACAAAAATGACATCGTTCAAAAATTATAAAAAGAGTAGAAATAGGAAAACATCAGATTAAACAAATTTGATACAATTCTCATTACAAGACGAACTCCCGAATCCTTAACACCTAAGGATTTTGACCTTCCAAGAGAGGTGTGGAATGTTCCAGATGCACTTGACCCAGAGCCTCTCACCACACTGTGGACCCATGTGGGGAACCTGCCTGACTGGCTGTGTTGGGAATGGGGTCCCGGGAGCACCGGCTTTCTTGGAGCTTTTTAGAGAAGCAGAGACTCGGGCCCCACCCCACAGCTGCTAAGTCAGAACTTGAGTGGGCCCAGCAACTCGCGTTTCAACAGTCCTTCGGGTGCTTAGGGCGGAATCCCAAAGCAGGGAGACTTTCGCAGGCCGCACCCGCCTTCCCTGTGAGGCCCTGGTCTAGCCGGCTGTACCCCAGTGAAGTAGCGCGTGGGGAAGGGTTGCATTTCAGTCGTTTTGCACGCACCGTCTGTAGGGTGCTGCTTTGCACTTCTGAAGGCTCTGAGGGAGACGCATTCCGCGCAGCTCCCATTTTTCAGATGTTGTTGACCCCCAGCCTTTTCTGAAGGGTACGTACTAACATACCACAGGGTCACCGCTTTATGGTCAGCTAGACTTGGACTGTGATAGTTTCATATCTCTCCTCTCTGTCCCCGTCATTTGGTTGTGTCCTTAGTGGGACACACACAATGGTGCTGACATGTAACGCGTTAAAGACGAAGATCCAAACGACTGTGATGAAATTACCTCAGATTCTTCCTAAAATCTGTCAGTCTCATCCTCGGAAAAGAGGGAAACCCCAGTCATAGCTTCTCAGCCATTGTTTTTTAAATAGCTATAATTTATATTTGCTCAGTTTTTAAAAAAATTTTATTGGGGAATATTGGGGGACAGTGCTTCTCCAGGGCCCATCAGCCCGTCATCCTTCCATCTAGTTGTGGAGGGCACAGCTCAGCTCCAAGTCCAATGGCCGTTTTCAATCTTTAGTGGGAGGGCACACCCTCCCACGTGGGAATTGAATCGGCGACCTTGTTGTTCAGAGCTCACACTCTAACCAACTGAGCCATCCGGCCGCCCCTCTCAGCCATTCTTGGCGCACAGACTCCGTGATATTCAGGAGCACGTGTGTCCTCCCTCTGCCCCTTCTTTCTGTTCCTGGCCGCAGTACAGGCACTGTCCACTCTCGGCAGGCACTTAGTGGGTGTCAGGCACAGAATGTGTGAGAAGGACCCAGAGGCTCTATTCTGGTGAGATGCTGACAGAGCCCCAGGCGTCTGGCCTCCTTGGGGGCTCTGACAAAGAGGTGTCTGCAGAGATGGCCCATTCACAGCCCTCAGCTTCTCACCGGAAGGTCCCCTGGGGCAGACGCCTCTCCCTGTTGCCGGAAGGGACAGGATGTGTGGGAGCGCGTCCTCCCAGTGGAGAAGCCGGTCCTCTCACTGATCCAAGCCCAGGGCCTGATGATCTGGCTTCCAGATGAGCCGGAATCATGTCCAAAAAGCAAACGCAAAGAGCCCTGTGTGTGGGCTGGGGAACGGGCTGCGGCCTCGGCCTCTGATGAATGGATGTGGTCCTTCTCTTTGCGGCTCTGACTCATTTCTGGTTTCTGTTTCCCTTGCAGGCTGCTTATTGGACGAAGGCCTTTGCAGATCGTCTGAGACCTGTGTGAACGGTGAGTGTGCAGTCTGGGCATACCTTATCTCGCCAAGTAGGGCGACCCCAAGGACAGGGTCACCGTGCCAGCCAAGGCTCGAGGTGATGTTCATGCATTTCATGCATGAGCAGAGCCCGGGAGCTGACGCTTCTCTGGCTGTTACTACAAGGGAGAAAGTGGGAAGTTAGTGGGAGTGGGGCAGACCTTCACATGCGTGTACATGCGTCTGCGTCTTATCCCAGTCTTTTAAGATGATTCATGAGAAGCTTTGCGACAGTGGATGGTGGAAGCCAGAGCCCTGCCGATGAGCAGACGAGACGCCATCCAGACGGCCATCTGCCCGCCGTCACCCCTCAGCATTGATCCTTCCCTCGCTGACCTGCCCCGAAGCTTTCCTCACTTTGTCACACTCCGCTCATTTCTGCCAGTAGGCAAGTCTCTCATCCTTTGGACCCGTTTTCCTGTCTCAGTAGGCGGAGAGGAAAACGTTTGGTGCTTTGTGTTTTTGGGTAGGGCTCAAAACCCACAAGGCAGGACGGAAGGCCCCAGAGCCTGGAGTCCTCCCTGGGGTGGGGCTCTGGAAGGGGTGGGGATACACGCCTCCTACCTCGTGGTTCTCAGAAGGGACACGTACTCAGAGAGAAGGGCTGCCTCCTGGAAGCCTCCTAGGGACAGAAAGTGGAATGGTGGGTGCCGGGGGCCTGGGGGACCGTTTATTTGGGAAGATGAGGAAGCTCTGGGGATGGGGGAGGTGATGGCGGCACAGCAGGGTGGATGTGTCTGATGACACTCCTGCACATTGGGAGCAAAAGGCAAAGAATTCGGTAGGAAGGCGGGCAAGGATGTGAATGGTGATTTTGAGAAGAGGAAATGAAAATGGCCTACGTATCACACCAAAGTCCATTTGTCCCAAACAATAATTAACTGGGGGCTATAGTTATAAACCACACCATCCGATTGCCAGATGTGCCAAAAGGTGAGTGACACCCAGTGCTGGTGAGACCTCAGGGAAATGAGCACCGACATGCAGTGCTGCTAAGTGTGTGAGTGTAACCGTCTTTATGACTGTGATCTGGGACCTATGGAAAGAAAAGCATACGATATTTTATTTTGGGGAGTCACATGTATACAAGCAAAGGAGTACAACAGCATTTATAGTGGCAGAAACTGTAACACCGAAGTTTGCCGGTATGAGAATGGTTTCATAAATTATGGTGGCCCTCTAGTATGCAATAGCATGCAGCTACTTAAAAATGAGTTAAATGTCTATTTCCTGACCAGGAAAATGTCTGTTATGTGGTACGTAGGACAGGTAAGTTGCAAAGCGGTGGTTATAATGTCGTTCTGTTTTCTGGGAAATCCTGTAGATGTCCGTGTGCTTCCCTCCCTGTGTGACTAGATGACCACTGGCATCTTTTGGGGCAGTTCGGAGAGGTGTACATGGGGGCATTATTACCTTTTGTTTCAATATCTTGGCATTGCTTCAATTATTAAAGCAATCACATGTTACTTTTGTAATAGAACTAATCTAATGAAGACATGTCAGTTTGCTGAGCCGATTCTGACAGGCAGGTTGCTTAAAGCCTGCTGCCTTAGGCCCTGACCAGGACTCCAGCCAAGCCCACAGCCCCACGCAGGGGGCGGCCATCGGGGAACCATGAGACCCCTATTCTGGCCACAGATGGAGGCTTTGTGCTGGAAATGTCCTGGGCACCTGAGGTGGGTAGGCAGGTGGATGGATGGACCTGGAAGGTGGTCTCCGGGTTGGAGTTAGCACTCAGCAAAACCCTGGGCACAAAACAGCCTAGGGAGTCCAGTGATGGACACCCTTGGGGGCCAGGAGGTCAGGGAGGGATTGCTGGGGCTTGGGGAGGGTCGGCGCCCGTCCCTGCAGCATGGCAACTCCAGGCCAGTAAACAGCCTCAGGGCACATCTAGAGCCTCAGTAGGCCTGGCTGGGTTTGGGGGTCACTGAGGCCAAACCTGGGAGAGGCCCCCTGGGTTCAGGTCTCAGGCTGAGTCCTATGTGTGGCCTTGTTCTTGTGTGGGCCCTTGTGGGGCTGGGAGCTCCATGTGGCTGCTGGTCCTGAGCAGCAGGCTCCTGAGCCCCCAGCATGGGAAGGAGCCACTGTCCCCCCTCCTCCATCCTCCCTTCCCACTCTTCCTTTCTCCCTTTCTTTCTAAAGCTTTGTGGAGCTCTAAAGGAGGAAGCAGACCAAATCAATATTTTTATTGGAAGTTCTCAGAACACTTCTTTTTTGGGTTTTCATTTTGTGTTCTGTGATCACAAGCTGGGTCTGCCCACTGCTGGTTGTGACCTGCTGGAGCACCCAGCACACTGTGGCAGATTTCATAAACAAAGCTGTTTTGTTTGTTGCACTGGAAAAAAATAGAATAATAAGAAGCTTTAATGTGACAAGTGGGAGACTGTGAAAAAGTCCAGTCGGTTTGAAAAAGAGATTAGGCAGCAGCCGTACAATCTGCCACATGAGTCGTGAGCCCGCGGAGAGCGTGTGGGCTGGACACCGAGGCCACTGGGCCCGGGGGAGACCCGGCTGTGCTGGATCCGCCAGACGAGCCAGGTGGGGCCCTGCAGGCGTCAGGCTGATTCCAGGGAGCTGCAGGCTGAGTGGCCGTGGTAAGGCTTTGAGCAATCGGCCTTCCAGTCCTCACTAGAGCGCTTTGGGGGAGACGATACCCCTGTTTTGGTGATAACAGCGGCCTGTGGGGTTGTTTCTAGGCTCCGAGGAGCTCGTCTGTAGCAGTTTTGTCTGGATTCCTCACAAGTTCATGGTGTTGTACATCCATGGGTCAAGGTGTTCAGGGGTGCGGCAGGGCGTAGAGGCTGGGTCTGCAGGGTGTGAGCTTCACGCGTGAGGCCTGTCCCCTCGCCGTCTTGGGCAATCCTGGAGCAGCTGTTGGGAGTTAATATGAGCGTTGGCATGTTGCCCTTTGCTGGAGGCTGGTGAGTTTCTTGTGCAGAGGCTTGGTGTTGTGGAAACACGACTAAGGCTTGTCCATTCATCCTTTTATCCACTCACTCAACAAATGCTTTCCCACTGAAGGGCCTGGCTGCCATTTGTCTGGGGTCAGAGAAGGAAGTCCTTCCAGGGGGCAGCTTCCCCTGCTGTGTCCTCAGCCTTTCAGGTTGTCCACCGCAGTGGACTGTGTCCTCAGTGCTTGGTGCTTGGTACTCGGCCCTTTCCTGGGCCAAGGTGCTGGGAGGTGGTGCGTCCCTGCCAGGGACAGCTTCAGCCTTCCCGTGGCCAGCTCTGGGAAGGAGCCTGAGAGCGGTGACTTTATAAAACGGGAAAATGGCAGTCACGAGAGCATTTGTCTGCTCTTCCCTTTTAGGTTAATCATGCATTGCTTTGAAAATGTATTATACACAGACTATATGGACACACGCTCATTCAAAACAAATAATTTAGAAACATACAGAATAAAAAGGGACACGTTTCCATCCTATCCCTGCTTGCCACCAAATCTCTGCTGTCATGTGCCCTGCCAGACCGCTTCCCAGGGACGTTAAATAGAGGCATGCCAGGGGTTTCCTCGCGCCATTCGATTCATGAGAAAGATCAAGCCAGTAGCACGCTGAACAGCCTCACTTTGTGTCGTCCTTGGTGATGAGTTGCTGGAATAGTCTGTGTCGCTTGAGGCTGGATCTGTGGGCAGGATCACACCCCTCGTCTTCACAGAGGGCCAGTGGGCACCTCACACGCAGACTCGAAGTCCAGAGATGTGGGATTGTGTCACTCATGTGACCAGGAGTCTTGTTCCACTCCAAATTCCAATTCATCAAACCTAAAAGGGAAAGAAAATTAATTACTGAGTTAAACGGTGTGAAGCAAAGTTTAATTTGACACATCAACAGGAAAAGAAAGGTAATTTGAGCCAGCACATTAATGACTTGAGATGAGTTAAAATGGATTTAGCTCCATTTGTGCACACACACACATACACACACGTGTTCAGAAAGTGAGCAGGCCCTCCTATCTTGCAGGCTCTTCTTTGTCAGTTTGTTGGGATAAAGGAAAAGGAGGAGCATCACCGACCATCCCTCACCCCCCACTCATTACACCCACACACCATCCCCTCCCCCTTCCCCCTCGTTGCACCCACAGCATAGGAGCGAGTGAGCTTACACACTACTGCAGCGTGTGTTCACGTCTCAGCCTCCAGGGTGGGGCCGCCTCACAGTAGACAGAGCAGATGGACCCACTGAGTCAGGAGTCATGCGCACTGGAGCCCGAGCGGAGACAGCTGACACGGCCCAGGCGCGTGGTGCACACCTCGCTCTTCGCTCCCAGCACTCCAGTCCCTGAATTTTCAGAGACCCGGGCTGACTATTTCTGTGTCTGGGCTGGCACATGTAATCAATGGGTGAAAAGGCTTTCCTGTGTTAGACACTCTGCCTCTGCATGTTCTCGGGGCATCACACGTGTTGGCATTGAAACGACCGGATGTGGTCCTCGCTGGTGTGGCCTGGTAACTGGTCAACACTGGAGAAGCAACGTGAGTGATTTATTGTGAACGAACAGTGGGAGGAGCACACATCCCCGGGCCGCCTGGCACCTGCCCTCCGCGGCGGTCAGCCTTGGGTCTGTGCAGCGGTTCTGTGTCCTCTGACCCCACTCTGCCTGCTCCGCGTGACGTGCTGGGCGGGACCTCCGAGCGTCTGCACCGCCCGCGGCCTCGGCCCTCTCCTGCCCTCGCTTCCCTGCGCACATCGGTGCCTGTGGTGCCGTGGGCCGGTCCGTGGGAGACGATGCCGTGTTGGCGTTGTTTCCAGCGCCTGGTGCGGCCTCTGGCCTGCTGACCTCCTGTGATGCAGAGGGTGGGGCTGGTCTCGGGGACCGCCCTGAGGATGTCCCCTTGAGTCATGTTAGCTGAGATTCTGGAAAGGTACCCAAATGTAAGTCATAAAACTAAATAAACCAAAAGCAGAGAATCCCATAGGCGACTAGGAAAGCACACAGTTGTCTTTCTGCGTCGTCCCATCCTGTTGGTTAGTCCGCTCTTCAGCAAAAGGGAATAGATTTTGTATTCTTCACCCAGTTAAAATAAAACATTATATTCTTAACTGATTGTAACCTGCTCCAAATGGAATTCTTCCACTTGTTTATTATTTCCAGCCCGTCAGACGCCATTGTGGTGGTGGTAGGTTTTCTCTCACTTGCCGCATGGCATGAACAAATGCTCTTCGGCGATTCTGATGCCTTGGGTAGGGTTTCATTGTTCTTATTGGTTTCAGGGGACAGAAATGCCCTCAAGCCAGTACAAGACCCTGAAGGTGGTGGCACAGGGCGGGGGCCACTTGTACCTCCCGATGGCCTCCCGTGTCTAGTGCGAGCGTGCGAGCGTCAACTCCATTGATTAACAAAGGGCTGGCTTAGGCCAGGCTTTGGACTTAAACCACTGAGTCACGTGTCTCCTTCTGGCCCAACTGGGTCGAGGACAGGGGTCATGCGCTGCTTATGCCAGCAGGGCTGGCAGGCTGCTCTGTCACAGACCACAGTGTGTCAACAATTCATATTTTGTGACTTCACTCTTCAAAGGAATCACAAACAGAACTACTCAACCCAAACTTTCCATATTTTCAATCTGTGCATTGTGGCTTAATGTTTTCATTTTCCTAATCTGAAAGCCTGATGTCATCGATTCATCTGGTGTGTATGTGTGTGTGTATACGCGCACATGTGTGTGCGTGCATGTATACCTTTGTACACACAATGGGGTCATGAACTCTGGTGCAAACACATTAGTCTGGAAGTCCGGAGACGGGGGCCAGTCTGAGCTCTGCCACCAACTGTTCTCTTGACCTTCTATTCATATCACTTCTCCATTGACGGCATCAGATATCCCCCCTGTAAAATGAGGAGTTTGGCCTCATCAGTGGTTCCCAACCATGGCTACCCATTAGAAACATCTGGAAGCTTTTAAACAATACTGGTGTCCAGCTGTTGCCTGGCAGAGTTGAGTCAGAAGCTTGGCGGTGACCCGGCTTCAGCATTTTTTCTCTTTGTTCCTTTCTTCTTTTTTTTTTAAAGCTCTGTGAAGTGACTCTAGTGTGCAGTCAGAGTTGAGAGCCATTGGGCAGACCATCTCTGAGTAACCTTCCAGCCCCCCAAATTCCAAGACATCTGCGCTGACATGCTAGCTGTGCTTTGTGCAACAAAGCCAAAGGCATGGGGTGGGATTCAGTCTCCTCATTGTTACTTCATGGTTTGTTAGCAGGAAATCATTAGCATGAATGATATTTCTCTGTGGACATGCAAATGATAACTTTGCCATTTCAGAAATTGAGATTGTAATGCAAAACTGTCTTAAGTCAATAACCGTGGTCTGATTGAGTGACAGCATTCCGTGTTTCCTTATTGAGGATGTTAGCCCAGGACGCAGGAAGACTAAAAATGCCACAATTTATTGCTAACATTTGGGTGGCGTTTTACAATTTATGGGAGATTTCATGTACTTTATTCCACTTGAGCCACAAAGGCCTGGTTCCAGCCTAGACCTGGCTGCTTGGAAGTCTGTTATTTTGTCCGGGAGAAACAGGATCGGGGCCGGGAATGTGAGCAGTTGGCCGAAATGGAACACGGAACATGACCCGACCTGACCCAACAACAAGGCCAGATCTGGGGCCCTGGGTCTTTCGCAACACAGTCACCCCATTTCTGGAGGGCAGTGGCTTCAACATAAGCCATGTAAGGTCCTAAGGAGGTGAATTCTGTGTTTGTGGACATCTTTTCTCATCTTTTCTGTCACTGCACAGAATCGTTAAACACCAGGGAGACTACTGGCCAAGAGGGAGGGCATCTGGTTTCAAGGCCTGCAAGTGCATCCCCAGGATAAGTACACGTGACCACACGCGTGACCGTGGGCTCTCCAGCTGTAGACTCAGGTCAGAGACCACGTGCCCACGTCCAGCTCATTCCCAGCCTGCAAATACAGGGATACAAATGGATAAAATTACTTGTTCCTTAGCTGTTCCTTAATAAGTTATGGTGCAAAACAAAATCATTTACTCCTTAAGATATCAAGCTAAGATGTAAGAACCATTGTGGTCACAGAGATAAACACTCAATTTCCTTGTTTTGCTTCAGTTTCCTCCCAGATTTACATGTTTCTCTCCCTTCGCGTAGTTTTACCCTAATTAGAGGCAGCGTCTCCTCCGTAACCTTCGCTGCTTACTCACATTTGTGTCCTCTGATCGCAGTTCTGTCGCCACTTTTCCGTGGCTGGTCACAGCTGCATCTGTTTGTAAGTGGGGAGTCGTCTCGCTCGAGCGGTCTAGGGGTCGCTCCTGTTCACCTCTGTCACCGGGCGTTGGCTCAGCTTGCTGGCGTCCAGCGAGTACTCGAGTGACGTTTACAGACTGCCGGGCATCCGCAGGCACCTCCCCGGCTTCGTCTTGGCCGAACAACAGTGCCTGGGGGTCCAGTCGGCGCTGGGTCTCGGGCTGCCTGCATACTTTCCAGTTTCAGAAAATGTGGAAATAGTCTCCGCGTCAGGGCAGCACAGTACACGTTGTTCCTGATCCATGCATCCCGCTGCTTCCCTGACGGTGTTCATCCATTTACATATTCCTTTCTTCTCTCCTCCAACCGGAACACAAGTGCCTGGGGTCCCTTCCCCCACTGCACCCACCTCCTCTCGTTGCAGCCCTCACCTTCCTTCCCAATGGGCTTCTCAGTGACACTGGCCATTCCACACGGCCCATCCCCAACCCTCACCCTCTCTGCCTTGCCTTATCTGTGGCATCTGTCACCAGTCTGGGCGTTACTCACACTGTGGTCCAGGCTCTCCAGGAGACCTTATGGTCTGTCTGTCCCTGGACGGTGAGCTGTAGGGGCAGAGGTCTTGACTGTTGTGCTCCCTGATGCTTCTAGGTGTTTCCATTGGCACCCACAGAGCTGGTGCCAAGCACACGCCAGTGCAACGATTAGTATTTACTGTGTGTTTATAAGACATGTTGCTCTCAACATTCCCGCAATTAATTTGATCAAAGTAATGCATATGTGTGGTTTGCAGCAGCCAGTTGACAGGACGTATAATAAAAAGCAGCAGACCCTGGCTTCCCCCTGCCCCAGTAGCACTGCCTGACTGTTCTCATTGAGATCTTGGGGTGATGCCTCCATTTATTCACGAGGCATGCTTCCCGCCATGTCTTATTATAGGGCCTGGTCCCTCTCTGCCCTGCCCCCACTGAGACAGCCACGGCTTTATCATTGCTCCCCATAAGGCAAGGACACCCCCTTTCTCGTCTCTCCCACCCGTGTTCCAGGCTTTGTCAGCCAAATTGGTATTTCCACTGTTAAGAGCATACTATTTGTTCTGTAACCATGGTTACAAGTTGATCCTAAGCGAGTTTCTGATGTTGGGGCTGTGCCAGGCCTTGTCCAGTTCCGATAGGCTCCTGTTTCTGCCTCCCAGCCGCCCCGAGTTGTGCCCTTCTGCACGTGTGTATTTGGGCCACTCCTTTCTTAGGAGGTTTTTGTCTGTGTTTCCTAAGCTTCTGGTCACTTTTCCCTGGTGTCCTTATCCTCGTGCCCTCTAGACCTCACTCACACCATCTATTTATTGAGTCCCTACTCTCAGAGAGTTTCTTCTCAGAATCTGGGAGGTCATGTGGGCCTCCTTCACAGTGGATGTTGGGTGGGTTCTGTACGTCTGTGAGCGGGCAGCTGCAGTGACAGGGCTGTGGCCACAGCGAGGCTGCCAAGAGCTGGGGTAGTGACCTGGGGCCCCGGCTTCCTTGTGCTGCAAGTGGAGCTGACCACAGGGCTCAGATCGCTGTGCCAGGGCGGGACCCGCTGCCCCGGGTCAGGAAGTGCGACTGGGAGGAGTTGCTTGTCAGCTGTGCCATAGCCAGGGTGTGCTCAGAGGCCAGTCTTGTCCTGGGAAGTGAGGCCAGAATCTTTCTCACTGGGCAGCTCAAGGAGTGTCAGCCGAGTGGCAGGCCTTGCGGCCTGGGCCTCTATACCTTAAAACATCTGCAACCTCACAGCACTTTGCAGCAAGCAGAGTCCTGCACCAGCCCTTGGGCCATTGCAGGGGCGTAGAGGAGCTCCAGGAATTCCTGGAAGGACTGCGTCTCTGGTTGGGGTCAGCGGGCGCTGGACAGGAGTGAGCTTGTGAGCTGGGGCTGGGAGGGTGGCGCTTCTCTGTGGGTACGAGAGCACAGGCTGTCAGAGGAGGCAAGAGGATGCAGGTCGGCTGCAAGTACTTCTCGCAAAGTGGAGATGATGCCAGAGGGAAAAGGAACTCCCACCTGAGAATGCAGGAAATTCCAGTTTTCGGTTCTCCCTGATCCCTAGGGGCTCATGGATGGCGCTTCTTGTTGTCAGTAGGACAAGAGGGCGGGTTTGGGGACAGGCGACCAGATTGGAATCAGGCTGTGGGGTGTAAGGCCACGTCATAGAGGCTCTGAGCGGGTGCCACCCCAGCTGTAGCTGACGAGCGGCGCCTGCCTGCTGGGCTTCCTGATCGCCAGTGAAACAACCTGTGAAGGAAGCACCTGTTCCAGGGCCGGGCACCTGTGGGTTCCGTGTTCCTCCTCAGGAGTGGATTTGCACTCAGCACCCAAGAAAATTGCTTTTCCCTGACAGTTCACTCACCATTTCTCAGGGGCTGATGGAGGGCAAGGGGCCAGAGTTAGGGACGCGATTCTAGAAGATAATGGAATTCTATCTTCATAGAACTGAAAGAAAATAACTTCCAACCTAACATTCTATTAATACACTCAGAGAAAGTACCTTTCTACAAGGCAATGGGAATAATGATATTTTCAGGCCATCAGAAAACTGAGATAAGTTATTGCTAGTTACCCTTGGTAAGCAAACACTGCAAGGAGTGCTTCAGGAGCAAGCCTGTGACCCTTGGTGGGGACAGCGAGCGGGCGCGGGTATAAGGAGCAGAGGCAGAGGCACAGGCTCTCCAGGAGACCTCAGCGAGGGGAGCCGGACAGTCCGAAAGACAGCGTTTCTGGGTGGGAAGCTTTACTATTGTAAAGTAATCAGTTGCCTCTGCATTCACCATTATGTTTAAGTGATCACACAAAACATTAACAAATTCCTTTGAAATTAAGCATCCCAGTTTTAAAGTTTATGTTGATAAGTAAATAGGCTAAACAGGAAAGTTGTGAACCAGAGAAGTTGTATGCAGGGGCAAGGGCAGACCAACCCAGGCTGTGGTGCTTTATGACGACGGAATGTTTAAACACGAGTGCTTGTGATCACGAATAGATAGACAGATTGAAGGAAAAAAATAGAAAGTCTAGAAATAGACCCAAATGCATATGGGTATTTAGTATATGGTAATGATGACATTTTAAATCAGTGGGGAAAAATGTATTATTCAATAATGATTTGGGGACAACTGGCCAGACATTTGGAAAATATATAGCTGGATCTCTCCCAAACTCCTTACCCCAAAATAAAATCCAGATGGCTCAAAGACTTAAAAGTATAATGGGATTTTATAAGCACTAGAAGGAAACTTGTGGAAATTTTTAATAATTTTGAGAGGAAATTAATGTTTTTAAGTATGATAGAAAACCCAATATCTAAGAAAATTTAAAATGCACATACTCTTAACTCAGCAGGCCCACTTCTGTGCAATTACATGTGTAAAGAATCAAACATAAAATGGAGCTTTGAAACATTGGACTGAACATCCTAAATATTCTTCAAATTATGGTTCATCCTCAAGATGGAACTGTATATGTGCTGATATAGAAAGATCTGAAGACATTTTGAATGAAAGAAACAGATGCAGAACAACTGGAATCCAGATTAGACGAAAATGAAATTGGACCTAATTTCCTTCAGAAGGAGCAACTCCTATATGCTTACATGTGAAAGGCAAAGCTATAAAGATTTTTAGATGAGAATATAACTTTTTCATGACCTCAAAGTAGACAAAGATTTTGAAACAGAACATAAAAAGCTTTACTCGTAAAGCAAAACATTGATAATTTTACCTATGTTAGAATCAAGAACATCCTTTAATAAAAAAGACACTAAAAAAGTTAAAAGACAAGTGACAGATGGGAAAAGATATTTTTAACACATGCCATGTTTCCCCAAAAATAAGACCTAGCCGGACCATTAGCTCTAATGCGTTTTTTGGAGCAAAAATTTATATAAGACCTGGTATTATATTATGTTATGTTATGTTATACCCGATATTATATTATATAAGACCGGGTCTTATATTAATTTTTGCTCCAAAAGACACATTAGTGCTGATTGTCTTATTTTCGGGGAAACAAAGGTCTCAGTTGAAATATATGAAGAATCCCAACAAATTATTAAGAAAACGACAACCAAGAAAAAACTGGCAAAACATTTGAACAGAAACTTCTAAGGAGGAAATCCAAATGACTGAGAAATATGTAATGTGGTGTTCAACCTAATTATTAAATCTCAGATATGCAATTGAAACCACATGAAATACAGTGGATCACCAAAATGTAAAGTTCTCTTCTACTAAAGACAAATAGGTACAGAGATTTTAACACATATGGCTTTCTCCCATGAGGCATTTGCCTAATTCTTGAGTTGCGTGGCTAATGGCTAACCAGAAAGGTATGGAATAGCAGGGCAGAACTTTTGACAGTCTCATGATACTGAAGAGATAAAATTGGAATTCAAGAACTCCTAAGAAGGAGGGGTCATAGCACATACCCCAGGCTCTCAACTGAGAGCCTGATGAGTTACATCCTAGATGTGCAGGTAAATGCAAGATAGAGTGACCCTTACAAGAATGACAGGGGTCAGGCCTAATTGAATTCAGTGATCTGCCCCCAATCTGGCTGCCTAACTGAAGTTGAAGGTAAAAAGATAAAATTACCCAGAGCCTCTGTCTGCAGTTTCATACGTGAATGAATGATCGTCTAAGACCGAGACACAAAAATAGGTAATAGAAATACGTCCACAGACAGTTGTTGTATTTATCACATTTACAGTTTAAAATAACTGTGATTAACATGTCCAAGAAAATAGATAACAAGATAGACAATTTTACCAGGTAAATGGACTCTAGTCGCACTGAATTTAGGAACTTAATGATGGGAGTAACAAAAGATTGGACGTGGCAGAAGAACTGGAAGTTGGTCAGTAGGAAATAACCAGGCTAATAAAAATGACAGACAAGAGTCTATGAGACACATGGGATGTACAGCAAAAGTTGTGTGAGTGGACTCCCAGAATGGGAGAGAGAATGGTGCAGAAACAGTGTTGGAGGAGATAATGTCGGAGATTTCTTTTCAAAAGAAGAAAGATACCAAACCTTGGATTGAAATCATTCAGAGTATTTCTATGACTTAAGGAATTAAGGTAGAAATCAGTAATGAAAAGATACCTAGAAAATCTCTAAATGTTTGGAAATTAAGTAGTGCTCTCCTAAATACCCCATATATCAAAAAAGACATCTCAACAGAAATTAGAAAATATCTCGTACGGAATGATAATGAAAATACAACATTATGAAATTTGTGGGATACAGTGAACGATATGGTTGGAAGGAAATTGTGATCTTAAATGCTTGATTAGAAAAGAAAAGTTGAAAATAAGTAATTAAATACCCATTTAAAGAATTTAGGAAAAGAACAGGAAATCAAACTCAAAAGAAAGACAAGGAAGGAAATAATAAAAAGCAAAAAATACTGTAGTAGAAAACAAATGTACAGCAGAGATAATGAACAAAGTCAATCGTTGGTTCTTTAAACATATTTTAATATAAATTTCTGGCAAAACTGATCAAGAATAAAAGAGGGAGAGACCAAACCACCAACACCAGGGATAAAAAGTGGCATCACTATTGCTCCTACAGACGTGACTAAGACAGTAAAGGAATATTATGAACAACTGTTGCCTATAAATTCAGATAAAGTGGCAAACCTAGGTATGTATGCTTTTTCCTTATGAGCCACTTCTAGGGATATATTCCCAATAGAAACACATAGATATACAAAAAAACATGCACAAGATTGTTCCTAGCAGTGTGATTTATAATAGCCCCAAACTGGAAATAACTTACATGTCAGTCGCAGAGGAATGTATAATTGTGGGATTTTCATAAAATGAAATACTATAGAGAAAAAAATCAGCTGTTATTACACAAACCATACAGGTAAACCTCACAGATGCAAGGGAGTGACAAAAGAGGACATGCACACAGTGTGACTGCACTTGGCTGAGTTCAAACCGCCGAGCCAACCGCAGGGAGACAGCTGGGCAGGGGTGCTCCTGGGCCGGCCCAGGTCTGAGAGGTGTGTTCACCCTGTACAAATGCATCGGGCAGGACACTTCTCACGTGTGCACTTTTGGGAATGCATGTGATATTGTAATAAAACATTTATAAAAATATTCTTTCTGTAGCTGTGGTTTGTTTTCCTAATGCTTTAAACGTATTCGAGGGGCCTTAAAGATATTGTCTGAGGTGAGTGTCACAGAAAACCTTTGCAGGAGGAGGCTCCAGGCACGACGGGACCTCCAGTGCTCATGGTGCTTTTGCACCTGCACAAAGCCACGATGTCATTACGGGCTGAGGAGCAGTGATGTTCATAGAGGGTTCAGAAAGTGGTGCCTTGCGGCCTCCTGGACTGAATTCCATGGCATCTGACGGGAATCAAGACGACTACTTGTTTTATCGAGGCTTTCCTTCTGCTGGGGCAGCCAGCGTACAACTGCCACTCACCCTGCTGCCTGGGGTCTCTGAGGCCACGTGTGGGGGCGCCGTGTGTCCCAGGGCACTCCTCGGCCACGTGTAAGTGTGAGTCTCTGCTCGTGAACCCCGCTCAGCGTCCTGGGGTGGCAGAGCTGAGTGGGGGGGTTGGCTAGGGCTCCCAGGATGGCCGTGCCCCCTCCCAGCTCCGAGACCTTCAAAGAGCTCCCTATCCTCACTGTGTCAGCTTCCCCATCTGTAAAGTGCAAAGAAGCGGGGAGTTGTGAGGACCACGTGAAATAATGTAAACTACTGAGCACAGAGGACGCAACACTTATTAGCTCTTTCTATGATCAGGTGCCAGTTTGGCTGTAATTCTTTGGCCTTAGCAGTACTGTAAAGTCATGCTTCTCATTTCCTCATCTCCAAGAGGAGGGAGCCTGACAGGCCCATCTCCATGATCCCCAAAGCTTCACTCTGCGCAAGCTTTTCCTGTGGCATCTTAAAAAGTGGCAGTATTTGAGGTAACTGCATTTTAAGGGGCGCTCACCTCAGCTCTCTGGCCGTGTCTCGTTCCCGTCCGGGAAGCTGCCTTGGCACCCCCTCACCTGTCGTCTATGGAGAAGGGTCAGGAACTGGTGTGCCTGCCAGTCTCCATCTCTGCCACAAAGATGAGATTCAGATACACGGAACCCCAGCTTGTTTGGGCTGGTAACTCAGGAGTGGCCTTGTCACCGGGTCTGACTCAGTGGCCCTGCAAGCCTGTTTGCCACCACAGTGCTGCAGGTCACGGCGTTTCCAGTGGCATTTGCGCTTCCCAAAGTGTAGTAGAGGGTCTCTTTCTTCTTATCCCTTGTCTCTGTCTTCCTTTTGTTTTACTTCCTTGGAGACATGCATGAGAATGTGAATGTGGAATGAGAAGCTGGCAGATTCAGAATTCTCAGCTCACTTCCATGTCCAATTTGTGATTCAGGAAATCAGACGGTGTTTTGGAGCTGCCGTTGACGGGATGTGCTGAAGTCTCTCACTGCATGTTCTAAGTCTCCTCAGACCCAGAGAGCCCCCCAGCCGTTGTCCTTCCTCAGTAGGGAGCCCCCAGGGTTTGAATTCTCATTTACATTTTTTATGTTATAGACTTTTCCTGGTTGCACTTGAATTTTGTTATAGGCCAGCTTTGTTAGTTTTCGAGCTGTGAGGCAAGATACAGGAAGCTTGTGAAATGAATGATTCCAGCAAAATTGCTTTTTAATGAATGACACTTTTCTGCAGGTATTCTTTGACTAGTGGGTTTTCTTGAAGTATTTCTGTGATGACCTTTTATTGGTTGCTAATGACTGAACTACCTGTTAAAGAGTAACTTGGTCTCCATCTGAGCTGGAGAATATTTCACAGGTCTGATACAAGGAAGGAGGACCTAAGTGGCTTAGGGTTCAGACACTCTTTTCTTGTCTTACCCCAAACCTTAGGGCTAATAGTAATTTTTTCCCCCACAAGTATTGATGAGTATGTGGCATAAATGTTTGATCACTACTTTTAAATGTAAGAAATTTAAATTTCAGTATTTCCCATTTATATCAAACAGAACATATGGCTCTCAAAGCAGCAGAGAACATACTGGAGAGAAAACCAGCAATTTACTCCATTATTCAGCTTCATTTTTTCTTTCGCTTTTATGGAAACCGTAAGATTGTTTTTGTGTGTCAGATCAAACATGTTTCTGAGCAAAGAGTGCATTACCCAGCTGTCCTAAACACCACTACTTATCACTGTTCAAATTTAATCCGAGCCATCTGTTACATTTTTTTCTTTCCATTTATTTTTGAGGCACATCACAGGAAATCTGCTTCTCGACATCTCATACTTGGGCAAAGTACAGAAAGGAAAATATGTCAGAAACTTTAGATACTGTTTTGTCCATGCATTTTGCATGAATAATGAAAAGTAATACTCTGCTTAGGGTTCAAAAACCCAGAGCTTGTTACCCCAATTTAAAAATAAATTTGAGGGCTCCAAGATACAAAGCAAATCTTACATTCCTATTTCTTAATGTGGTGGGTCTCAGTAACGTGCAACAGGTTAAAGTTTTCCTTGTATGATTCTATTGACATTTTTATCTGAAGACTTGAGACTAAATCATAGCGTGTAGTGTGTAAACTAATGTATTACTCACTGGTAAATGGGCACAACAGGTCTATTTTTATTCTGAAGCCTGAAATTATAGGCTTACGGAGGTATGAGAATTGTCACTTCAGAAATGAACTTGAACTCAAACACAGAATTCGGTCACCAGGAGATGCTGAAAGAAGTGTCGTATGGTTGCTTTTTGAAAGGTTCATCGATTTTGGAAATTACAGGAAGACAGTAGGTGGCATTTCTCTGCGTGGCTGTATTGGAACGTGGGGTGTTTTATTCCTGAGGGCTGCCGTCCCTGTGGTCTGTCACTCTGTGACACGGCCGTGCTGTGGGTCGGGAGGAAACAGGGAGGAAGCTGACTCAGGCGTTACGCCACCCATGGCCAAGGAAGATGCCGTTGCATTACACGTTCCCAGATAGGGATGCTAAGGAGGGGAGGTAGGAGCCAGCAATCGGGGAGTTTAGTTTTCTGGAAGCCATTTGGATTAGAGTGTTTTTGTGATTCACATCCATGACAGCCTGTGTCTTTGGGAAGGAAAAAGAACTCACGTGTAAATGACTAGGCGTAGTACTTGGGAAGCCCTCCTTTCCTGGAAGTGCCTCCTTAATGAAAAGCATAAGCCAGACTTGCAACACACACTGACCTCACCTGCCTCCGATGGAGAGGGCGGAGCGTGTGCTGACCTTTCCGAACCAGTCCTGGGCCCCCACCCCCAAAGACAAGCCCCGGATTTGTGTTCTGGAAAGAGCCCCCAAGGGAGCTGACGGTAGCTGCTCACAGGAGTCTGTGGTTGCGGGACCTGCTACACCGCTGGCTTCTCCTGTTGATTGTTGTTTCCCAGGGTGCCCACCTTGCCCGCAAGACCTCGAGGTGGCTCTTCTGAGCCCCAGGGCTGGCCCTCTGGTGTGAAGTGAACTTTTTGCCTGTTTTGGGAAGAAAGCAGCTGTTTCCGGGTAGAGAATGCTTTCTCTGTTCTGTGCTCTCTCACCGAAGTGCTTGGACACAAATGTGGCAGAAGCCCGTAATAACAGGGCTCGTTCCCTCCTAGGTTTGGGGCGCTAGGGACGGGCTCAGGTGCCTAAGAGCACGCCAGTTACCAGCATGCTGGCCTTTTAGCAAATGCTTGTGGAATAAAGACTAGAGGGAGTAAAACTCTGTCTCAGCATGAGTGTTGTAGAGGCGTCTCAGGAGTGGCCTCTGAAATAGAGCACTGCCTGCTTCTAGGTTTGAAGATGTGAAATAATGAAATGCTAAGCTTCTGAGTACATTATGCAGTATTGCAACCTCAGGAATCGCAAAGTAACGTAATAGGGGCTTATTAATTGGACTGTTAACCCAAGTGCTCACGGCAAATACATCATTTTAATTCCTGTCTGCAGTGCATGCTGACTGGCCTCCTGGCAAGAAGCAGAACAGGAAGGTCTGTGCAAATCAGTGTCGTCCTCCAGGAATAATGGTTGGGAACGGAAGAGCTGGCGCCCATCTGAGTGTGCGCTTGAGCAGTGTCTCTGTGAGGCTGTGTCTTTCTGAGTCTGAAGGGCGCCCCAATGTGTTTGCTCTTCCTAAGTCTATGATTAGGAATTACAGCAGCGGAGGGATTTTGGCTTGTTGCAGTGTGTGTAATGTTTGCAAAACAGCCATTCCTAAAATAGGGCCTCTTCGCCCAAAGTGCTGTATGTTAAAAGCGTTTTGGTGTCAGGCTTGTGCTGCCCTCCCAGTAATATTTTGGAAAGTGGGTGGGCACATTCGCTCATTGCTGGTCAGTTGCAGGAACCACGTTGCACAAGACACAGGCCTTTATGCTGCACAGTCTGTCCCTCGAACCTTGGCAGCGTTGTGTTTGCTTAAACGCAACAGTTGCTGCACTTGGTGACGAGCGCCACTGCCCTCAGGTGTCAGGGAGCTGGAAGGCATAGCACCGGTGGCTGCAGCATGTGAGACCCCAGGACAGGTGTCATAACAACCAGTGGGGACAATTTCGGTGGATCCGTGACCTTTAAAATTTTTGGTAAAACATTAGAAACTCTTACTGCTGAGTAAGAGAGTTTCTAATGTTTTAGCAAAAATGTACAGGGAAGTGGGAAACAGTAACAATAGTATTGATTTGATTTACTGTAACTTGAGACTCTGGAAACCCTGGGCGATCCTCACAGCGCTTGCCTCCGGCATCGGGAAGGGAGGGAACCTCTGTTCCAAGACGTGCTGAATGGTCATCCGCCTTTCCAGGTCAGGATCAGCTTCCCACATTTTGTCCTTTGCACGTTCAGTGTCGTGAAGTAGCTCCATGTCCTCCTCCCTCATCCTTCTCCTCACACCCACGTCCCTCATTCACGCGGGTGAGTCGCCCTCCCTGAGCTCGGGCGGCTGCGCGTCTCATCTCAGGTGGTGCCCTGTTCACCGTCCCCGTCAGCTGTGACTTCCACAGCCGCGTGGGGGCTCGAGGCAGGCTTCTCTTCCAGCTCCGACACCGTTCATTTCTCTGCTGCACCTTCGTCTGTTCTGGTCAGTTCTCTATGAAACGTCACGCGGTTTATCACCGGGCGACAAGGAGCCTACATGCTTTGCCGTCTGTGCGTGGACAGAAGGAAGGATGCGATGACCCATCACTGACGTCAGGAGCCAGTGCCTGACTGGTCACCTGTGGTGCACGCCTGTCACACAGGTGTGTGGACTGAGGCCGATTATCACACTTACTGCACTCGGGCCTGGCCTGTGAGCCCTGTCGTTGGGGACTGCTGACTGTCAGTGCCCGTGGACACAGCATAGTGAGGGCTGCCCGAGTCACCACCTCGCTGACAGCAGGGGTCCAAGCCCCGCTGATGCCCGAGCGCACCGGAGTTCAGGGTCCTGGGCCCCAGGGCAGCTTTCCAGCTTGTGTGTGTGTCAGCTGGCGCAGGGTGCTGAGGTGAAGGAGTCACCTTCGTAAAACCACTGCTGGAGTCAGTTGTGGAGGAGAAAGCCAGAGCTCACGATGTGGCAGCTGTCACCAGGGGCGTCACTGAGATGGAGATGGCAGGGCGGCTGGCCCAGGCTGTGGGACCCCAGGTGTGGGAAACCACAGGTCTTACAGATGCGGGTCCTTACCGAGGCAATTCTATAAGCTACTCTGCAGTCACCTTCTGGTGCCTAAATCTAGGCAGAAATTACCCTGATTTGTTAAATTTTCTTTAAGAAACGTTCTCATTATCAAGCAGTGAAGGCTCTTTGATGGGGGTGGAGACTGTATGGGGGGAGGAGTTGGCAGGAAGGATTCTGGGGGTGGAACTGGCGTGTAATCTGTGGCCACGGAGGAGGGGCAGGGCTCTGAGTCCTTGCTGCCCACACGCTCGCCTGGGGAGCTGTAGTTAAGAGCACGCCGAGCACCTCAGACCAGCTCCATCACGGCACCTCCCTCCCCAGCGCAGGGTCCAGGCACCTGCTTTTAAACGTCCCAGTGGCTCTGGGGTGCGGCGGGCTGAGGCGCTGAGTGGGTGGAGGGATCCATCCGTGGGCTCTCATCCACTGGGTTCTAGCTATTTGCTAGTGCACTTGAGCGGTCGTGCAGTGGTGACTGGAGAGGACAAAGGAACATGGATACGTGAAGCGGAAGGCGCAGTTCATGGCCACGCGATGGGTCAGGAAAGGAAACTGAGCCGTCAGCTCCTGTGGCACGGAATCCTCCAGGAACCGCCCAATCTCTGTGCACTCTTCCCTCCAGCTGACAGTTTCTCTCGTGCGCCCCTTAAATGTGGGGGACTAAGAACATCTCCTTCCTATAAGTTGGACACGTGATAGTGGAGGGTTTGGGAGGGTGCAGACTGCACTGGAATCCTGTGGGTGCACGGCCCTGGCTGTTAGTGGGACCTCCAGGAACCAGCCGGAGGCGTGGAAGGCAGGGCAGCCTGCAGTGCACAAAGCCTGCGGCTACAGGACCTGCGGCCATGAAAGGGGCCTGCTGTACCTGCACAGCAGGGAGCCAGTCAGGCCTTAATGGGAATTCTTGGTGGGCGGCTCTGGTGTGTTACTTACAGCTGAGCCTTGAGAAGCCTCGTTTCTTCTGCAGCTCCCTTCGCACAGAAGCAATTACCGTAGTGAAATTTGGTCCGGGAGGATGTGATGAGGTTCTATTTTAAGGTCATCTCTTCTCTCTGTAGCGAAGGAATGAAGAGCCATCACTAACAGCCTGCTCCCTCCCGGGTCTGTCCTTTTGGGCTGAACGCTCCAGCCCATCTGTCTGATCTTTCATTTCTCCCAGGTGAGCCGTCCTGCCAGCTCCTTTGTCTTACCCCACGGTTTATTGCCATCCTCCCATTCATGGTGTGACATGTGCCTCATGGGGGTGCTGGGGACAGAAGCCAGTCCCCGCGCCAGCCACGGATCGATCAGGTCCTTTATTTGCACGCAGCCCGGTGTCCTGCAGTGGATGGGTTTTGCGGGGGCCATGCTCGCACCCCTGCCTGACCAGAGTCCCATTTAGGTGCAGCTGGCTGAGAGCAGCAGGCTGTGTCAGGCGCAGGATGTCCCCGTGCGCTGAGCGCCCTGGCTGGGCTGTGTCGCAGCCTCCCCCCACGGAGCCTGCAGGGCAGGCAAGCTCTCCCAGCACAGGAAACCCTGTGACTCGGGCTGAGACTTCAAGGAAGTGCCTGGTCCTTGGCCAGTACTCATGTCCCACCCGCAGACGTCCTGCCGACATGGCACGTCCACGTCCAGAGTGGGCGGCAAGAGGAGACAGCAGCCCGATGCACGTTGTATCTACATCGCGTTTGTCTGAAGATAACGTTTCATTTTATTTCTGTCTGTAAGGGGGTTCAGATGCTAAGTGAACTTTACAGGGGATGTAAATACGCACTAGGGATTGGTTTGTCTTTCTTTTTTCTCATAATGCCCTTCAACTTATTACAAAGAAGATGCAAAGCATTATTTTTGATCCTGATCTAAATTTTAGTTCAAAACTTGTCTTTCTTGCTGTAGCTTTTCTCATAGATGTCTGCTCTCCATGGACAGAGGGAAAGGGCTCGGCCGGAGGGAGGGTGTGGTGGGTGCTGACAGGCCCCCTACCCAAACACGTGAGATCTCCTGCCACCCACAGCGCCCTCACGAGATGGACATGGTCCTCCCAGCTCACTCCTTCCTTACCCAGGGCCACACAGACGTCTGTCCAGGGCTTCCCAGAGCCCCTGCTCCCTGCTGCCTGCCAGGAGCTCGGCCCGACCGTGAGGCAGGCCTAGACCGAGTCCCTTCACAAGCACATGTGCAGACCCAGGCTGCAAACCCTCACTGCCGTTGGTTCCTCGCTCATGGTTCAGGCAAGCTTCAGCCACAGATATGGTCTGTTCAAGAATGATCACGAATTTAAGGTATGCGAATTAAGAAAAGGAAAATTGCATGAGAAACCCGTGTCACTTAGAATACAGTACTTGTGCCAGTGGAAGAAAACGTCAGTGTCCTGTCCGGAGGTGCACGTTCTCTGTGACTGAAGAAACCTGTTCTGGGCGGGTGGGCACAGCCCCTGGAGAGCGAGGTCACGTGCGACACAGGAGGACTTTTTATGCTTCCAAAGGGAAGAGCCTCTCGGAAAGTGGCCCCTCAGGCGCAGTGAAGGTGCTGTCTGGCGGTCCTCATGGGGACCCCCCCACCCCAGCCCTGGGCTCTCCGTGGGGCACGATCCCAAGGACAAAGGCTAGGAGATCACCCCCACCCCCATTGTCAGAGGTGGAGGATGGCAGAGGTTGGACTTACTGGGGCTATTGACTACCAGCTCCCCAAATACTCACCGAGCTTCTGCTCCATGAGAGGACTGTGCTGGGGAAACTGCTAGAAAATGGCTCCCTCATGTCAGGGAGCCCGCAGCCATGGGGGGACTGTGCTCAAGGAGGAGATGGCCCTGCACTGGTCAGCACAGCCCAGGACCAAGGTGGTTCTTGTCTCACCCTCCGTGTCCCGCGCCGCCTGGGTGGGGCCTGATGACCCACGAGGGCCTCATGACCCACGAGGGCCTCCCCCTCCTCCCTTGTGCTCTGTATGCCTCTTGTGACAACACCAGTCTTTGGCTTTGGGCCCTCCTCAATCCAGCATGATTTCATCCTCAGATCCTTAACTACTAACGTCTGCAAAGACCCTATTTCCAAAGCAGGCGACATTCTGATCTCTGAGTGGACATAAACTTGGCGGGGACCTACTCAACCTACTGTAAGACCCAAAGGGGTGAAGGGTCTCTGACGTTTTTGTTCCCACTTTGGGGTTGGAGGAATGCTGTCCAGAGAGATTGTCTTGCTCAAAGCTGTCAGCCGGTTCGGACATGCTGGGAGCCTCTGCCCTTGTGGTCCTCGGTGCCTCCCCGGCCACAGGGCTTTGGCTGGAAGAAGCCTCAGCTGGAGCTAGAAGTCACTTGGCACGCGTGTACTCTGCCACCGTCATTCTGCAGGAGAGAAACTCGCCAGTCCTGAATCCCCTGGGTGACACTGGCAGGACAGACATAGAACCTGGTGTCCTGACACGTGCCCTCATTTTGGTAGGTTGATGCTTTGGTGTTGTGGAGAGAGCAGTAGAAGGAGATGGCGCTAGAGGGAGCAGGGTGCCTTGGCACGTGCCTGGAGGAGGGGAGGAGGAAGGGTGACGCAGAGATGGCTGTGTCTTTCTTAGATGGTGCCAGAGAGGAAAGGTGTCCAAAACCTTGGTGGTCATCAGCAAGTGCACTCAAGTTCTGCTTGCAGCCCCTGAAGAAACTGAGGCAGAATTCAGACCCTGGGTGAGTCAGAAAACTGCCTGGACAGCGTCGAGGGGAGCCTCCAAGCGCCCCCCCACCCCATCTTCTCAAGTGTCAGAAATCTTTGGAAAGTAAGTGCTCGGCGTCTACTCAAAAAGGCCCCAGCTTTCTTTCTTTTTAAAATGGGATCTTTGACAGGCGATGTCAACACACTTTTGTCAGCGCTCTCCTGTCCTTAAAATACTCCTCAGATGCTGCAGGAGCTGTTCTGCATGTGTGCACCTCTGCAGAGGCCCGGTCCCCCAAAGCCTCGGGTTTGGAGGCACCTGAGCTGTCAGCGGGCCCAGCCCCTGCCCTTCCGTCCGGCTCATTCAGAGCGACTGCTCCCCTGATCCTTTTAAGCGGAACCCAGTCTGCTGTGTGGACCGCTGTCCTCGCTGCGTGTTCTCACATGTGTGGAGGCTGGCAGCAGGGCGCCGCAGGCAAACCCGCCTGTTACCACCTTTTCCCTCCTTGGGAATGACGGCCAGTCGTATGGACGGTCCCCCTTAGATGTAGTCAGGCGTTGGTCCTAAGGATGGGACTTACGTCAAGCCCAACATGCTGGCAGCAGCTTGAATGTGGAGGCTGACGGGAGGCGCTGCCGTGCCATCCAGTCCAGCCTCCCACTTCTGGGGACGAGAGAGTGGCCACCCGTGGGCCGGCTGAGGCTTAGAAACGACCCCGCATGCGGAGGCAGGCCGCGGTGGCTACCTCCCCGCCCGCCCAGCTCCTTGCAGGCCCTCTGAAGGCTTCCATCACCGATGACTTCCGAGGCCACAGTCACGGCCAGGGCGGGGCAGAAGCAGGCAGCTGTGTGGACCTTCTCTGTTGCCCAGAGTGGTTGCAGGCAGTGGTCAGCCACTCCTCACGGGGGGGGCTGAGGACTGTGCCTTCTTCTCAGCTGTGACAGTGTCAAGGTTGGCGGATTTCCCCTTTTCCACCGTGTGTTCCAGTCATTTCTTCAGAAGCCACTGCCGCCCCGAGGTCCCGGGCTGGGCTGGAGGCCGAGCTATGGTTGGGGCCGCAGGGGCACCAGCTGTCCCACGCAGGAGAAGGGGGCCCTGTGGGGGGCTGGCACCCTGTCCCTGTGCTTCTGTCCCCACCACACCTCACCTTCTAGGAGCAGGTCCAGGCTGGCCCTGCACACAGCAAGCGAGTGGCTCTCCCTGCACGTGTTGGCCGGCGGCTCCTGTGCGATCTCCCGTGTGCCGGAATCCCTGTGACCAACCAGGGTGCCTGGCTGGGCTGTCACCTCTTAGCTGCTCATAACTGTGTCGTCGGATTTACCTGTGGTGGAGCTTGAGGGGCATGGGGGAGAGAAGTGGGGTGATTCTGACACTGCTGACCTGTCACCTTCCTGTTGCGCTCGTGCTTTCCTGCAGGTTTGCGTTGTCTTCCTTATTGCCGAGCAGAAGAGGAGTGAGTGGGGGAGAAGCAGGGTCTAGAAGGCATGAAGTACACATGGCCACTGGTCCCATCGGGGGCAGCAGAGGCAAGATCACAGCCTTTAGCTTTGCCACTGGAGATTTGCTCATTTCCAGCGTCTGTCGGGTGTCAGGTGCTCTGGGCGTCTGCAGCGAGCCACTCATCGCCGTCCAGTGGGAGATACTGAGGGACCAAGCAGGGCAGTCTGGTGCTGACCGTGGCAGAGGGACTGGCCTTGGCAAGCACAGCACCCAGTCAGGCTGGGCCTTCTTGGGGGGAAGCAAACTCTGTGCTGTTCAGGGAGATGGAATCACAGGAGAGCGTGGACCTTCTTGGGTGTGTGAAATTAGATTGTGTGTAGTGAGGGCGCTAAGCACCATTACCTTCAGATGCTTTTAAAAAAATGAAACAGTGTAGTTATTACTAGAATGGATGGCAAATATAGGGATAACTTTGTATCTTTTAAAATAACATTTGCAGTAATATAGTTTCCAGCTCTTTAGTATCTACAGGAACAGACAAGCAAACAAATACAGAGATTTACTGGGGAAGCACAGGGTTAGTGTTAGCACTACTGTGTCATATAAACGCGTCGGACCTTCCATTAAATTTGAAAACTTCACCGGCCGTCTTCCTCCCCGTGGCAGACAGTCATCACGCGGCCAGATTGCAGAGGGGCGCTCACTTGTGCCTGTGTGTCTGCAAACACAGGGAAACACGCGTGTCCCCTTTCCTTATCACGTGGACTCTTCCCGAGCCCAATGAATTACCCACTTTATTACGTGCGACATACTTGGTATTAAATATCGTTTTGCAGAACTAGTGGTGAGCATCTCCTTCCTCCTGTCCTCGCTTCCTGTGTGCTAAGGAGCACGTGACCCACCTCTGTTTGCAGCTCGCACAGCGACACAGGCCTCCTTCCTGGTCCATGCCCCCTGGGGCTGATTTCTTCTTCCTCTTCTTTTTAAAATTCTATTTGAAAAATTCCACAGGGAGGAGCTACTCTAACCTGTCTTTGAAGAAAGTTTGGTCTAGAAGAGGGAAATCGTGCTTTATTCTTTTGGTTTGTTAAAATTAAAAATCTGCATAAAGATGTTCCTATTAATTTCTTCATTATTTTATTTATATTTTATACTGCCTCTGGTGGTGCTTGCTTTTAATTTCAAAGAAAATATAAAGACATGTTTTGATTATATGTATGTTTGGATTACAGAATGGAGAGTATTTCCTTTCTGACGCAGAAGACCACCAGATGTCAGTGTAACATAGCAAATAAAATCTCACAGACCACGTGGTGCCTTTGTCACTAGACCTGCGTGACCTGTTTCTATCCTGTTCTGACTTCCAAAACCAGGAGGGGCTTTAGGGAACATGCACGCAGGCCCCTCAAAGACTCTAGTTGTGAACTATTGTGAGAGACGTCTTCTTGCTTTTGTTCTCTGCAAGATTTCCAAATAAACGTTCTGCAAATTCATGCTCCAGTCAAATAAACGTTCTGCAAATTCATGCTCCAGTCTAACTGGCAATAGGCCGATTTCCTCTCGTGGTTTTACTGAATCGCGAGGATGGTCTGAGTCAGGGTCATGGTGGCACTCTGCGCTCTCAGGGTCTTTTGTCTGAATTTTGGGTTCAAACCCAGAGGATTGAGCTTGTCCAACGTCTGACCTCACAGGCGGATGGTTTTTCCTCCATCAGTTCAGGCTCACAGCCCCTTGCCTGCAGCCTGAGGACGCACAGCTGTTTTCTTCTCAGGGCCGGCAGCTGAGTATTGACCATGGGTGAGGGCTTGGGCGGGGCGTGCTGTGTTTATTCCATATTTTAACAATTCCCCTATTTCATAATTGAGGGAACTCACAGCATTTGCAAAAAGTCACCTATCTGCCCAAATCTGAAGCCATGTCATCCAGGCTCTGTTTGCTATCTGGCGAGAGAAACAAAAGAAGCTGAAACATAAACCTGAAAGAAAAAAATCAGGAATGTTTTTTGGGTTTGGAAGGTATCTGTGGAAACTGAGGCTGGGAAGTAGCCAACTGCTTGTTCAAGAGGACCCTGCGTGGGCGAGGAAGCGACCTTTTAACGGTGGTGGGCAGGGCAGGGCAGGGCAGGCAGGCAGGCAGGCAGGCACTGTGAGAAGGAGCCAGGCTCAGATATTCAGTCACACACAGTAGGTGGCCAAGCAGGAGTTCTACTGGGCACAGGAGTCCTACTGGGTGCCGCCAGGACGGTCCTGTGAAGGAGCTGCCCCCGTCACTGGGAAGGGGCCCGTAACAGCCCGGCGGTACCCCCCAGGCACACCAGCCTCTTCCTTCAGGTGCCCAGTATGTGAGGAGGCGTCATGCCAGCCTGGCACGCAGCCTTTTCCCTTTGCTCCTGGAAAGGTTTTCCAGGTTTTCTAAGGACAACCTCCACAGTCAGATGCGTTTTACTTTTTTAAGCATGAAAAGAGAACAAATTTGGTTGAGTTCAGAAAACTACATTCTGCGTACATTTAGAAAAGACTGGGCACCATGTAACCTGATAACTCACATTTCACAGCAGGCGCTTGTGTAGGTAAAACACCATTTGCGAGGAAAACCCTTGGCGTCTGTTGTTTGCTCCCTGATAGTTAGGAGGGAGGATCAAATGTGTTTTGTGTCCTTGTCAGGAGTAAAGCTGGGAGGACACTTCCTCCAGAGGCCTGTTCTGGAGAGGACAACCTCAGTCCTTCTGGACCACGTCTCGGTTTGCAGCCAAAACCAGATTCCGGAGAGGCTGTCATTTAGCCAGCACCACCTCCCTGGTCGGGCACAGCCTCAGCTCCTGGCGTCTCCTTTGCAGGGACCCAGGAAGTCCTGGGGAATGTGTGACGTGTGGCCCCACCCTGGGGTTTGTGGTGCCGTCTTTTGGGCAACAGCTGGCTTCCTGGCAGTGGCTGCGGGCTCTGCTGCCTCCCTGAGATGGATCCCCTCAGAAGCAGGCTGTTAAAATGTCCCCGGGTGGAAACCTGGGTGTCAAGCACTGAGCTCGTCCTGTGTGGCCACAGAGACCTGAGAGCCATTTCCTGTTCTGGAGACAACCAGCAAAGGCAGCCACGTCTCTGCAGACGCAGGATGGGGGTCCCTCCTCATGAGCTGCACCGTGAAATGGAAGATTATGAATTATACTCCGTTTTCAGACCAAGCTTTCCTGTTTTTTCCTCTGGCGCAGGACTCCCAATTCTCTTCTCTTCAATGACCACAAACTCTGAAATTAACCTAGAATGTGGAGCCATCCAGACAACACACTGGTGGCCGCCTATAGTTCGATGGCAAGGAGCACTTGCCCTGCATACATCTCTCTCTACACACGGACTTGGACGTGTCCTGTGCTCCATCCTTCTGGTGGGTCACGGGGGTACACGTGCTGGAGGTGACAGTCACGTGACTGCTGCATCAGCAGTGTGGGATGAAAGGACCCTCTTCTCACCTGCAGGAATCTTTCTGCTGAGATGGCACCCTGCTGCCAGTGCTGTGCATGCTGAGTGCATTTGGGGGTTGAGCTGGATTGAAATGAACAAGACGCCACCACGCTGACCTCCAGAACGCCTAATGGATGGCGACCACGTTGGGTAGTTGGGTTGCAGAGGAGTAACTGGTTTTCTGCCTCTGCAGTTAAGTGTGGAGGTGGTCAGACCGGAAGGGAACTTGGACAGACTACCACACTCATAATCTCAGGCTTGCTCGAAGGACTTGCAAGTCGCAGGAGGAAGAAGGGGAACCCACGCAGACCAAAGAGACAACCGCCCATCCTGTCGGCCAAACTGTCAGACTGAGGCCAGGCTGTCCATCCAGTGCCATGGAGGGAGGGCTGTGTGTCACAGAGAAGTCCTTAGAAAGGAGTTTTATCTTTTGCACAGTTTATCAGCTAACTTGAATTTGGCTGTGAGGGCATAAGCTGTGTTGCAGGGAATGACACTAATGGCAGGTGGGCACCTGGGGGCCTATTTTAGTTCTTTTGTGAAGGACAATTATCATCTCAGAAAAGGCCCTGTACTCTAATTATATCTGTAATTATGAGATGTGAAAATCCTGACTGATGTACATGGTCCTGCTTGCAAAACATGGGGGCAGAGACACAAGACCTGGGCAGTTCAGTTGTTATTCCCATTGGCCCCCATGGTCACACAGAGAGAGTGGTAGTGCAGGCAAAGGGACATCAGAGTCATGCAGGACCAACCGGGGACCGCTAATGGATTGTCTGTCCACAAATGACAAACCAGATTATATCCAGTCACATGCAAAAACCATCTACGGCTATTGAATAGTGACTCAAGTCTGAGAATCCTTGGAGAATTCCAAATTCAGCTCAGGGGATAAATTTTGTACAAGCGACAACCAGGAGGAATCTGGGAAGATGGTGGAGCAGCAGGTACCAGGAGTCTGTCTCCCCACCTGGACCACAACTGCATGGGCAGAATCTGCCACTAACTGCTTTGGAACTCTGGAGTCTCTTTCAGGCTTGGACTTGCAAGGACAGGCCTCGCTGGTAAATTCCAGCTAACTTTGGTCAGTTTCAGCTCTTAGCACAGTCGCGGCAGCACAGTAGCAGCCCCCCCGCCCCCCGCCCGAGTTCCTGGCAGCAGCTCACCCACAGTGTGCAAGAGTACGGGTGTGTGCAAAAAGGACCCTGTCCCCGGAATAGCCGGGATTTCTGCCTCTGATCACAGAGCTGCAGACAAGGGGGTGGGCAGCCATTGTGACACCCCCTCATTGCTGCAAGCGCTTCCCCCTCCAGCTGAAGTGACTTCCAGGGGATTCAAAGTGCTGGCACCCTATTTTTGCTCTTTTTGTTTTTCACTTTTCACCCATCAAAAGCCAGACATTAAAGACTAAGACATTAAAAAACAACTGCACATATAAGGAAAAATAGAAAGTGCCCAAGCATGCCGGGGGAAGGCTCAGAAAAGAGCTAAGATCTTCAGTTTATACCTGAAGCTGATCCTCGGCAGAGAGACAGTCCACAACAATGAAATGGAAAACAAAACAACAAAAAAACCAAGAACAGTAAAAAACCCAGCAAACTCTGGGAAAGGGGGAAATGCAATTTCCAGAGTTACCACATTATTAGACTCAAATGCCCAGTGTTCAACAACAACAAAAAATATCACAAGGAATTTAAACATTTCACTACACAAAATCAACTAAACACAAAGGAAGACAAGAGCGTAGGAAATGAGGGACAAAAGAGTTTCAAGGCACATAGAACACAAATAGCGTCATGGCAGACGTAGGTCCCTCCTTATCCAGTAGTAATGGCATTTAATGTAATGGGTTTAACCCACCGACCAAAAGAAGAGATTGGCAGAATGGACAGAAGCACAGGATCCAACTAGATGCTGTCACAAGACTCACTTGAGACCCAAAAACACAAACAGGTGAAAGAGTGAAATGGTGAAAGACTGATGGCTACTATCAAAAACAACAGAAAACAAGTGTTGGTGACGACGTGAAGAAATTGGAACCTCGTGCACTGTTGGGAATATAAAATGGAGCAGCAGCTGTGGAAAACAGTATGGTGGTTCCTAAAAATATTAAAAATAGAACTACCTTATGACCCAGCAATTCTTCTGGGCATGTGTCTGAAGAAAATGAAAGCACTAATTCAAAAAGAACACCCGCTGTTCACTGCAGCATTATTTATAATCGCCAAGATATGGACGTATCTTGTCCACTGTCCGCTGACAGATGAGTGGGTAAACTAAATGTGGTCTGTCCACACAATGGAGTATTTATTATTCATCCTTAAAAAGGAAGAAGAGTCTGACTCCTGCTGCAGTGTGGCTGGACCTGGAGGACACAGTGATCTGTAAAATAACTCAGTCACACAAGACAAATACTGTATGATTCCACTTCTGTGAGGTACTTAGCGTAATCAAAATCATGGAAAGTTAGCAGGGTGGGTACCGGGGACTCGGGGAAGGGACACGGGGGAGGGGCTGTTATCATAGGTACAGAGTTAGTTTTACAAGATGAAGAGAATTCTCGAGATGGATGGTGGTGATGGTGGCCCAACAATGTGAATGCATTTAATACACTGCACTGTACCCTTAAAAGTGCTTAAGATGGTCAATTTTGTGTGTATTTTAACACAATAAAAAAAGAAAAACAACAAAATCAATGATACCATTATACGGTGCTGAGATATTCAGGTTTTGAGAATAGATTTTGATGAATTGCAAAGGCAGCAAAGTCATTAGGGAGGAATTGATTTATTCCGCTTAATCTGATACAAGAACCATGGATAAAATGGCCTTAAAGAGTCTTGTGCAGCTTGTCATTTATGGGCAAAAATGTGTGGACAGAGAGGAAGGGAGAGCATGAGTCCTAATGGCTGCAGTGACCCAACTGGAGGTGTGAGATAAGGAGCACACCATCTGTCACCGCGGCCTGCACACCTGGTCCCTCTCTTCCGAGAGGGTCCAGACTTGCACTGGGAACCTGTGAGATTTATGGGAAGGTGATGAGAAGCCTTAAAGAGGGGCCCATGTGCCCAGTCTCCACGTCGGCAAATAGAGCTAGTGACACAGGTCTTCAGAGGCCTGCGTGTGGCCCAGACTCCAGTTACCTCTGAGGCAAAGGGATGGCGCTTGTGTGCACATGCACACACATGTACACATGCATGCACACATGCACACACACACATGCACACTCGCACACATGCATGTGTACACATGCATGCACACACCACACACACATGTACACACACACACATGCTAGGCATGCGCCAGCTGCCTCAGGTGTGTCTCAAAGCTGCAAGGCTGAAGTTTCTTACATTCACAAGCAAAAGAAATTCGACCTCATTTCTCTCCTCTAAGATGGACATAATTGCATTTACTTTTCTGTAAACTTTTTGTATTGAGTTGAGTGAGTGTGAAAGGAGCCCGTGTTAAGAACTGTGGTCCAGACCCACTCAGAAAGCGGTGCCTGCAGCCTTTATTTAGATCATGGAAGTGGAAAGCCAGGTTCGCATCTGCCCTCCCCTCTCTCCTTCCAGACAGAATAGTTTTGCAGGTACATGCAGTTCACAGCTCTCAGGAGCAGGCCCCACTCATGGTTGTCAGGGAAAGGTGACGTTCTGGGAGGAATCGCTCAGGGTCCACTCGCTGAGGCTTCCATGAACGGTCCTTCCCCGCTCCCCCAGCCTGCCTCCCTTTGAACTTCTAGCGGCCTGAGCCAGGCAATGCCTCGTTGTTTAAACTAGTTTATGTGTGTATTTGTCACTAGAACCAGATGTCCTCACAGATATAATTATTTGTGTGCCACTAATGTGTATAATTTTGAAAAAATTAGATGGTGAGCAAGTCCTTTAGACAACTGACCCAGGTCCTTTCTCCAGGCAGGAAATGGGTGCTGAGACTTTGTGACCAGTTCGCACTGAGGGGCAGGGCAGCTTCTCCGAGCTCAGAGCCTGCCACAGGCAGCGTCAGCGCTGCTGGGTAACTGCGGGCAGAACTGCCCGACTGCAAGCCCCGCCTTCCGTGGGGGGTGGAGCACAGGGACAGCTGCAGGGACAGCTGCAGGGACAGCTGCCTGACATTCCTCTGGACGCTCTGTCCTTGAGCAGATCACCAGGGGAAGCGGGTCCCAGGTCCCAGCCTGGCACAGGTGGGGCCACCCAGGGTGGCCCCACCTGCCACGTGCATCCCTCTCCCAGGCCCAGGGACTCCAGGCGCCGTCTTGCATGTCCTGCTTTCCCACGCTTGTTTCCACCGTCCTTGAAAGCCCACCCGCAGTTGGCAGGTCTCGCGTGGGCTTGAAAACCCGCTGCTTATGGCGAAGGGGTGTGACCTCTGCAGGCCACCTCATGGCTGGCCTGGGGCCCAGTGTGGAGACGGAGCACTTAAGCTGCTTGGGCACGGCTCCAGCCCAGCCCCCTCTGGGGCGCTGTCCTCGCATGAGGAGGCTGAGGGGGCCCGTGGGGCGGGTTTCTGTGACCATGGAGGATGGAAAGGGCCCTGCAGGTGGACCCTGAGGTCAGGATGGAGGCAAGCTGTGGACATGGGATCAGGGGAAGCCCGTGGGAGGACAGGAAGCTGCTGGGCCTCTGGTCCCTGCAGCCTGTCTGCACCCCTGGCGTCCTGGGCCTCTGGGGGTGCACACTGCACACGCCCCACCCCAGTGGTGGCTGGTCCCGCAGGCGGCTGGCCATCCAGACGTTGTGGCTTTGGTGTCTGTTGTGGGGACCGTCTCCACAAGCGCAGTCTGGTCCAGGAGCCCGACTTCCTGCCACAAGGGGTCCTGCGGCCGCAGCGCCCCACTGCAGAGTTGAGGACCCCGAGGACCGCAGCCATGGCGCAATGCCCCCCACTGTTTCTCTGAGCGGTGAGCCACGGCTCCCGGGCCTCCCTTGCCTGATGCTCAGGGCTCCCTCCAGACATGTGGTGCCTGTAGTTGCTGTGTCTGGACGCGGTAGGGGTGGGGCAGTTGGGGATTGGCCGCAGGTGCCATGCTGGGTGTGGACTCTAGACGGCAAGTCACTCAGCAGAGTGGGCAGAAGTCCGCGTGGCATTCTGAAGACCGGGACGTGACGCTCTGGGCGCTGGCCTGCTGCCCGGGGAGTCTGAGCCCTGGTTCCCCGTGTCTGGGTGGTGGGAGCACAGCAGCTGAGGTCTGAGCAGAGGACACGCCCCTTCTCCCCGCTGCCTCTCTTGGGCCAGGAAGGAGGGGAGGCGACCAGGCTCTGTGCCCAGGGCTGTGCACAGACACTTCCTTCACGGCCACCCACGTTGCAAGGAGCTCACCTGGGCCTGTTTCGACATGTGCGAATTCGCTGCATTTCTCCTGATGTAAAAAATGCATTTGTTTCTGAGTTGAGCCCTGGAGGACAGAGATGCCCCAGTTGGACCCCGGCCCCAGGACCCACTGAAAGTGCCAGGGAAAACAAGCCCCGCTCCCCGCCCCTCTCCTGACGGAGCCCTGACCCGTGGCAGGGGAGGCTGGGTAAGCACCCAGCCACGCCACCCTTGGGCAGATGGTTCTGAGATGCAGCTCATCGTGGCACCCAGAGATCCCCGTGAGGTTAAGCCCCAGGCACCCACAGTGACGTATCCACGTGGTCTGGGGGAGCGCAGTGGGGAGCAGTCCTCTGATGACCCTGCTTCTGTCGCAGGCACTGCTGAGCCCTGGGTCCACTTGTAGGACGTCGGGGAAGCTCCCAGCAGCGACTGTGAGCTGCATCAGCTCACAGGGTGTTTTCTGCAGGCCGGTCGCCTCCTGCTGGCAGGCCCTGCCTCTGACAGGTGAGGGCTGTCTCTGCCCATGACTCAGGCAGTGGGTCTGGGAATCTTACTGGAGGGAGACAAGAGCAGAAGTCTAAGTTTGGAGAGTGCAGGTGTAGCTAAATCTGGAAGACCTTACAGCAGAGGACTCTGGGAGGCCTGGAACAGGATGGAGGACCTGGCCCTTCCGTGGGAGCTGGGTGTGTAGGGACACGTGCTGGCTGTTCCGCAGCACCGAGGAGATCTTCCCAAAGGCTTCTCATCCGCCTGCGTGCCCCCTTTTCTTGGGGGTTTCAGCTGTCTGCAGGCTGTTTCGGGACTCTTGATACCTTGTGTTGGGAACTGCTCTGAGCAGTTGGTGTTCAGCAGAGCTGTGAGGCAGAACCTGGGCGTTCATCTCTGTCCCACCCTGGAGTGAGCGCCAGGTGACTGCACGCAGCCGCTTCCAACCCTCAGGGAGGCACCAGTTAGGCGCATTTCTAAAGGACTTTTTGTTTTGGTCCATTTTGCATGGTTGGAAGAAAATATGCATAGTAACTGTCATGGAAGTTTTTGTTTCAAACAGCTCCTTCTCCATCCGCCTTTTTTTTTTTTTTTCTTTTTGGTGAAAATGCTCCGAAGGCCTTTGATGCTGATGGTGAGAGAACCAGCTCTCCCTGGAAGAGGTGCCCTCAGCCCAGGGGCCCTCAGTGGCCTGCACATGGCCCGAGCCGTGTCCCTGGCTGTCCCCAGGCATCTAGGGGCAGCGTCTGGCCTCCTCATCTGCAGAGAACTTGAGCAGCCCCGCCTCGGTGGGGGGAGGGGTGTCTGGGAGGGACCCCCCCCCCCGCCCCCCAGTGCTCACCGCGGACTCACCGGAAGCCGCCTGAGAAGCCCGAAAGGATAGGTACCCTCCTGGGTCCATGGCCAGAGGGACTGACTGCGTCGCGGTCTGTGTGGCCCGGGGATGGGGGGACCTGCGCGCTCCCCGGCCAAAGGCCAGGAGGAGCTTAATTCCCTTCTGTCTGCAGCTCTGTGGCTGGGCCCTGGGGAACCGGCCCGGAGTCCCCACACCCAGTCCCCGCCCGGACAAGGGACCGAGGGCACACTCACGAGGACCACGGGCGGGACCGCCCGACGGCAGGCGCGGGGCTCGGGGCCCGGGCTTCTCTTTGGCGCCGTCTCGTGGCCACGTCGTGGCATTGCAGCCCCTCTAAGCACCCGGCATCCCACAAAGTGGGTGCAGGCAATCCCACCCGAGCTCCTGGACGAGGAGTGGAAATAAGCCACCAGAGGAAGCCCGGCTGCGTTCTCCGCGCTGGCGGTGGCGGGCGGCGCGGGGAGGCTGCAGTGGGCCGGCTGGCCTGGGGGCCAGGCTGGGAGCGGGCGTGGGGGAGCCGCGGGCGTGGGGGAGCCGCCGGCGTGCTCCGCGGGGCCCTGGCGTGGAAGTGGGGGCGCCGACGGAGGGCTGGGTCCGGCGCCCTGGCCCCGGGGTCGGAGCGTTGCCGGCGTCTCCGCCCGGTCGGCGGGGCCACGAACGCACGTGGCGCCTCTGCGGGCGGGAGGCCCCTCCGCGCCGGGCCCGGGCCGCGCCGCCTCCGAGCGGAGAGCAGCCCGCGCCCCGCACGCACGACGTCGGCCGCGGGCCCTCGGGCGCCCGCAGAGGCTGCGTGTTGCCGGGCGCCGCCGCCTCCCCGGAGGACCGTCCCTGCGCGTCCCTTCCGCAGCCGCGAGCAGCGCGGCGGGCCTTCCCCGCCTTCCCCGCCCTCCCCGCCGTCACCGCGGGGGCGCAGGGCCTTCCCGGGGCCGCTGGCGCCCCCCACGCGCACTGGCGCTGGGCTTGCGTGGGGAGGGGGGCGGCGGTGCAGGGCCACCAGCTGGCCCGTGGAGAAGCCCGAGTCCCCAGGGGCAGGCGTCCCGGCCCATTCCGTCCTCACAGGCATCGGGCAGTTGGGTCCTGACGACCCCAGAGCGTGATTGCGTCTTTGGAAGAAGCACCCATGAGCCAGGAGAAAATTGCTTTTGGAACACAAGAAGCTTTATCTGACGAAGATTACATTTGAAGAATTTCCATTCCAAAGCAAGAAACGCCCAGCAGGTGGCCGGCGTGGCGTCTGCGCTGCGGGGCCCACGTGGCGCTGGCGGCCGTCCCTCCCTCCTTCCCTCCTCCCTCCTTCCCTCCTTCCGTCCTTCCCCCCTTCCGTCCTCCCCTCCTCCCCTCCTCCCCTCCTCCCCTCCTCCCCTCCTCCCCCCCTCCCCCCTCCCCCCTCCCCCTCCCCCCTCCCCCTCCTCCCCCTTCCCCCCTCCCCCCTCCCCCCTCCCCCCTCCCCCCTCCCCCCTCCCCCCTCCCCTCCTCCCCTCCTTCCCTCCTTCCGTCCTCCCCTCCTTCCGTCCTCCCCTCCCCCCCTCCTCCCCTCCTCCCCTCCTCCCCTCCTCCCCTCCTCCCCTCCTCCCCTCCTCCCCTCCTCCCCTCCTTCCCTCCTCCCCTCCTCCCCTCCTCCCCTCCTCCCGTCCTCCCGTCCTCCCCTCCTCCCCTCCTCCCCTCCTCCCGTCCTTCCCTCCTTCCCTCCTTCCCTCCTTCCCTCCTTCCCCCCTTCCCCCCTTCCCCCCTTCCCCCCTCCCCTCCTCCCCTCCTCCCCTCCTCCCCTCCTCCCCTCCTTCCCTCCTTCCCGCGGGGACCATCTGCCTGGCTCACCGGGGGCCGCGTGGCCGGCACAGGCGGTGGCCGGCAAGGCGCTGCTCCCGGACAGACTCCCTGACACACGCACCGTGGCTGGTTTTGTTTGAGAAACAGGCCTTCGATTTCCTTGGAGTCTGAGCCAGAGAGTATGCTCAGTATACCTGACCTTTCTAAAGTTGTAACCATGACATTTGGGTTTCTTGGTTGTTTGCAGGATTTCTAGACGCAGTTCTTGGGGCTAAAAGAAGCCACTGGGGTGAGGGAGGAGGGGGTTTGAACGGCGTTAAAAATTGTGTGTTCAAGTGTTGACATTTCATTCAGACACTGATTTCAAGATGAAGCCTTATCGTTTGGAAGTCGGCACCTTCCTTCCCAGCTTCCTGGTCCATGGCCCCGGTCATGCTGGGACGACCCCCCATTGGGTAGTTAGATGTTTCTAGTCAGAAAGGAGCCGTTTTACCCCCGAGTGTGGTGATTTTGAGCTGTATCAGAGCAGGGGGGGACACCTCCTGCTGTGTGGGGAGCCCTTCCCAGGGCCAGGCACTGCTGATGGGGCCCCAGTCAGCATCCCAGAGGGGAGAGAGCGGGGCGCAGAGACCGGAGCCGGAAGGTGCTCCTGGCCTGGATTTCAGGAGCCAATCCGTAGGACTGCCGGCCTCCTGATGCTGAGCATTAGGGCAGGACCTCGTCTCCCGAGCCAGAAGGTGCGGTCAGGTCCAGGCGCTGCTGTCGTAGAAGGAACAGCACCTGGGTTGGGGTGTGTGGAACATGAGGCACTCGTTTCTGCCCCGTCCGGCTTGGAGCCCACAGTCTGATGTCTGCGCATTAGTGTTCATACAGTCGTGGCGTTAACACCGTTCTGAGAGGGACGCCCTGCTGCCCTGTGCTGAGAAGGGCTCACCCTGTAAACTCGGTGTGTGACTTGTAGAGACGGATTTATTTATTGACCGGGGGGCTTCATCGCAGAGCTTGTGGGCTGGAAGCCTGTGGCATGCACAGGGGAGGACACCTGGCATTGTGTCAAGACGTTTTCCTTCCGCCTTTCCCCTGTACATAGACCCTGCATGAATTCCTCTCTGCACCCCCAGCCCCTTCTGGCTGTTGGTTCCACTTCACATTTTTGGGAAGGCAAGTCTGTTTTCCATAAAGCGATTTGGTTTACTGAGCCTCCTTCCTGGCTCCCGTCTCCTGGGAAGAAGCCGGGAAGAGGCTGGCTACTCCAAGCGATTGGGCTCCAGGAAAGGCTGTTTCCACTTCACAGCCGAGGGCCTGGCTGTGGGTACGGGGGACATGACCCAGGACTGGCCGTGGGGCAGGGCACTGGCCGCTGGGTGAGGGGCAGGACAGGAGAGGGGTTTGGGTGAAAGTGGCTGAAGGCTGAGGAGCCCTCTTAGGCCCCTCCTCTCAGGAAGGGCCATGAACGACATGGCCTCATCACCAGGGGCCCCTGGAAGGAGAATGGCCAGTTTCAGACACGTGCCCGTCCACCACACGTCTGGACCCAGTTCCTCCTGCTGGTTTTGGATGCAACTGTGGAAATCCCACAACCGCACCTCCTTGAGCCCCACAGCGTGTGTGTGAATATGAAGGAGATACGGCAAGGAGGGAGGCAGGAGGAAAAGCAGGAAGGGTCAGTCACAGGCCATTTTCCATCGTGGCAACTATTACCTGTAAGTAATAGGCTGCGTATTTAATGCAAACCACTAACCAATATGCCGTCAGCAGCCACAGAGGTGTGAGATGCCGTGGCCTGGGCCAGACCCAGAGTCGGATCTGTGAGGTGGCTTCTCTTCCTTTAACTGCATTTTCCTTACGTGTCGGTCTCTCACAGGGCCTGTTCTTTCTATTTAAGAAGGAGCTGTTGTTTCATAATTCACAATCACAACTGTGATTACTCGCCTGTACTTTAGTGTCAGTGTGAGGGGGAGGCTGTGGGTTGATGTTTTCCATTCCTCAATGACCAGAGAATTAATTGAGGCACGACCACAAAAAGAAGGCAACATACATCTCTTTAATGAACTTTCACTTCAGAGCTTACGTCCAAAGTAATTGCGTTTTGTAGCCCAAGTGCATTTTACTTTGTGGTGAATGAGTACAGTGACGTGTCACCCACATGTTTTCTAATGTGTGCGCTGATGTTCAAAGCAGCTTTACAGAAAGGAGTTGTGCTCTTTGTGTCATGAGCTTGGGCTGCAGGGAGACAGCGGGGACTGGCCGAGAGGTCCTTTCCGGTCTCCAGGCTACCATGCGTCCTTCTGCTTTGAATATAGTCCGTACCCTTCTTCCCTGATGTGGGCAGTCCTTCTTGTGCCCCTCTGTTTCGATGACTTTCAGGTACTATCTTGACTTTCAAACTTCAAATTAAGTTTCTGACACTGGAGAGTTAACTTTTAACATCCTTTCTGGGGTTCTCTGTAGGATATTTAATGCCTTTGATTCCATGTAATTAATAGGGAATCGAGAGTCCAGAGGGCGGAGAGGGAGCTCTTCTTCAGAAGACTGTTCTTGAAAATTGGAAGTACCTGTTATTTTTGTTGATGAGGTGATATTAGTCATGTCACTGCTGGGTTCTGAAGCCAGTATCGGTCCCACAGGTCATGTCGAGTGGATGCATTCAGTAACGGGGAAGAAATGCCTGTATCCCTCTGCCACTTTTGCCTCTGACCACTTTTTTCAAATGAGTTATAAAAATAATTCTTCAAAGTGGCTTAATAAGGATTTTACATCCGGTCTGTCTTTTGAACTTGTCAGATGTTCGATTCAGGAGGCATGTCTTCACGGGCACTCTGACGTGTTCCCCTGCACGTTGATGGTCTATAGGCAGCATAGAGTGGCAGACGTTCACACGCCACAAGGACACGGGAGGGCGTGTGTGTCATTCGTTCATATACTGTAGGAGAGAGAATGAGGGAGAACCCTCTTTCTTCAGGCACCAGCAAGCATGTCACTGCTCTGCCTCTCAGTCCAGTCAGGGCCGCCGCCTGGGGCAGCCAGAATGCAGGCTGGGTCACCTGCGAGGAAGCCGCAGACCGGTGGGGACGCTCCTGGTGGCACATGCTCGGGGTCTGGCCGTGGCCCAGGTGAAGGCTGTGTTCAGTCTGTGTGCCCATGGACTCTGTTCTTCGGGGGACGGGCCTGGGGCACGGCTGTTACTTGTCTGCATGTCACTGCCTCTCGCTCCGTCTCCACTGTCATTTGTCAGGAACTGGCTACACTGCAGTATAATTCTCCATTTCAGAGATGGATGAGTCACATTAATTCAGCAGAAAACAGCAATCTCCCAGCCAAAAAGCAGCCGAATAGCTGCCAGGAGAAAGGGGCTTTATTTGATTCCGTGGTGGCTGGTGTATTTTTCCTCTGAAGAGATTAAGTCAAGCAACTCTTAGTACATATGTGTGTGCTACAAAAATGGTCTCCCAGCCTTTGGACCCAATGGTTTACTCAAAAGAAATATATTTTTCTTTAAATCAATATAACTTCACTTTCCGAAGATACATACAGTTGAGCACATGCTGGGTAACGCTGTGGATTTAATGGTATTCATACACAGTTGGAACAGACATGCCTTCACCCTTTTAGCAAAAGCAAGAGCAAATTTAGCAAACATTTCATTTCAGAAGTCATCTTCACCTGAACTAGGCTGGGCCGAGGTCGTCATCAACTTGCTGTTGTGTTTCCATAATGCACTCTGCTGCCAACGCAGTACAGTGGCTGTGCGTTGGCTTCCATATTCGTTTTATAAATGGCTATTTAATGTCCCTTTGCAGACAAAGCCGCCTTTGGTTCACGTCAGCAGAAGTTTCTTCTGTATGAAAATGCTCGATTTCAGATGCCACTGGGTCCAGCTCCTTGCAGTTCCACTTCCCTCGAGTGCTGGGCCAACAGCCGCCTGTCCGTGGCCCCGATCCATCATTAGCTTTGATTTTCAACCGGGCTGTCCTCATGCCTACGCGTGTCCGGCCACTGCAAGGGCACTCAGCAGGTTTGAGGGTTTGGGGGACAGTCAGAGGCCCAAATCCAGGGAAACTCCAAGCTCCCCACCTGCATGTCCTTTGGGTTTATTTACTTAATGTTTTTTTCTGCACTTGAAAAAATAATACAAACTGTTTAAAAGAAGAAATAGCAGGTGGGACTCCCCAGGAAGACGCTGAGAGGGTTATTGGAGGGGGAGCTGGCCTCGGGCGTGCAGGCCCACTACCTGGAGGCCCGGACATGGATCAGGACAGGAGGGTAACTGACCTCAGCCCCGGGCAGCTCTGGAGCAGGAGGACCCTCTTAGTGCTGTTTGCACAGGAGGGGGAGCCCAGGCTCATTCACAGACGATTTCCCACCCCAACCCCTCCCACTCTGAAGGAAGAGGGTGGCCCTGCCCCGACACTGACCAGCCATCAGGCTCATTCTTGGGAGGAGACAGTGTCCCTTCCAGGCTGTGCGTCCAGTTATCCGTGCGAGTGTGAGCCTGGTCATCACGTGCTTGCCAGCGTGGATTTTTATTATCACAAAATATTTGTTATATAGGAAAATAGACTCTCTTGTTTTTGTTTCTTATGCTAAGCAAGTTTATTTTTTCTTTCATGAATTTTATTGGTGAAAGTTGTTACAGATATTTTATCAGTTACATTGTTTCATTTTTTAAATATGGAAGGTTAAATGTTTCTGAAACTAAACTGATGTTTATCTTTTTGCCTAGAAAGACTTCCTTATTCTAAGGTCTGATAACTATTCCCATAATTTTTTTTTCTAGTTTTTTTTTTTTTTAAGGTTTTATTTTAATCTACTTCAGCTACCAGCCATCTATTTTGCTGTGGGGGGGGGGGGGTAAACTGAGACCGTTCTTATCCTTGTAACACACGCCTCATTTCGTGCCTTGGTTTCCTTTCTGTGTAGTTAGTCACATCTCTTGTCAAGGTTATTTCTAGATAGTTTATACTTTTTTGTTACTTTTGTGAATTAGATTATTTTTCCCTGTCATATTTTCTAAATGGTACTTGCTGGTACACTTTTTACTTTTGTCTTGCGATTGGCTACTTTACTAGAGACTCTTTCATTTTAATAGTTCATTTGATTCTTTGTAATTAAAAAACTTGCATAAAAGGGCCTTTTAAACATTATTAATTTTATGTGGTGTTTAGTAAACTCTTTGAGTCTTTGGATTAGAGTCTTTATTCCTAAAAGATTTCCTGTGTTATATCTTTGATGATCGCAGTTATCCATGGATGGGACCTCGTGTTCGGTCCTCTGTGTTATTCCTCAGTTTCCATCACTGTCTTGCATTGGAAGGCTCTGCTGTTTTAAGTTTTGCTTCCACGTTACTGATTTGGTTTTCCCTAGGGACAGCTTTGTTCTTGTGTGTCTGTGATCAGGATTCTCCCCCCGGTACTGCCGCTCTCGACTCTCGTCTCCCTCCTTTTCACTGTCTGCCACTCAGCTCCCTTTGCATCTAGGCTGTTGTGCGATTATCTTGTTTTTATAGCTGCTTTTTACTGAAAGTACAAATCAGATGCTCTTTAGAATTTACATGGATTTCGGATGGTAATTTTTTAAAATGTTTTCTTTCACCTTCATTTTGGGTTACTAAAAATCGGATTTTAGCCCTTGTGTTGTTCTTATGTTTTGGTGTCAGGATTTGTCTGTGGTTGTTTATAACTATTTTTTTTAATCCTTGCCTGAGGAAAAGTATATTCATCTAGACACTTATCAGGAACAGGGTGAGTGGGTTCTCCTTGGTCTAGGTAGAGGAGACGGGCTGCCCACGTGTGTGTCCTCGAGTCAAAAGCCTGGCCTTGGCATATTTCCTTCAGGGCCCTATGGGCTGGGGTGTCCTGCCCCTCCCCATGGCCTGCTGGCCGACGGAGGGGAGGGGTTTGTGTTTGGCCGGGTCACTATCCCCAAGCCATCAACACGAGTAACAGGCTCTTCCTGCCAGGTCCTTTCATCTCTTTACCCCCCAAGTTTCTTCTCCTTAAACTGCAGTTGTCATGTGAGCACAGGAGGAGTCACTCAGGGCGGGAGGGGCGTGCCTGAGGGGCGGGGCTGGACTCTCCTCTCCTCCCCTCTAGGAAGCTCCATCTCAGCTGCACCCCCTGGGCTCTGGTCGTTGTGTCTCCTGTGAGGAGGAGTCAGGAGCTAATGCTTGCGTGTCACTGCCTCCTGAGGTCCACGTGACATTTGCCACATGCAGAAACCCGACTTCGTGCACGGATAATAGTTGTATGGTTATTACTAGCCCAGGGAATGACACTGGCAGGAATAAAAAGCTTTTTCAGGAAGGTTTGGATTAAAATAAGATCTATAAATAGTTTCTAAGAAAGATCAAGGTCTGCTTATTTCAAGTCGACACCAGAGGCTGCTCCCCGCAGGAAGCTGCCTCAGCAGCTCGTGTGCAGTCCTCTGTGTTATTATAGGGACCGTCTGTCTCGGCGAGAGATTGGGACCGGGTTTCTGAATATCGGGCAAGTCCTTACGAGAGCTGGCCTCTTGAATCAACACATACTGTGAAAACTTGTCCATAAATTATGGAATCACATGACAAATTATGTGACTGACATAAGGCGCAATCTTCATCGTAGTATCCTCATCGTTAAGGTTCACGTGGTAATGCTTAGCAGTGGCTTCTGCTATTTGCCAAATCTTGTTTACTTCTTCGATCAGTTTAATAATGTTACTGCCCTGGGAAACTTACTGAAGAGGAAGTCAAACTCAGGCATCAGCGTCTCACAGGGAGGTCGCCCTGGGTCTGGGGGGCGCCAGGTGTGCTCTTCCCACGTGCTGCTGTCATGGCTGAACCGTGAAAGCGTGCTGGAGGTGTTGTCATGTAGTCGCGCCTTGGAAAATGAACTTCAGATGTAGAGAGCTACATTTCAGTGGGAATGTCTGAGTGTCCAGGTGGGTTCCTGGGTGAGATTAAACCAGTGCCCGCCCATTCGGATTCCCGTGAAAGTGTTCACGGGCTGCTTTCTGCCGTCTGAGCTTATCTCATGCTTCTTAGTGCTGTTTGCACAGGAGGGGGAGCCCAGGCTCATTCACAGACGTGTTTCCCACCCCACCCCCACCCCATGAGGAAGCTGGATGAGTAAGTTGGTGTTGCCCTGTGTGCTGAGAGCTCAGCAGGCCTGGCCTTGCCCCCGGGCAGCTCTGTCAGCTCTGTGGTCTGCTCCCCACCAGCCCTGAAAGCCCAGGGGGTCTTTTCTCAGGCCCTCCGGGACGCATTGAGTTCCAGCACGACGGAAGGACCACGAGTATTACCCGTCATTGTACAGACGGGCAAACGGGGCCTCGAACTGTGCGAGGGGCAGTGAGGCCCGAGCCTGGACCAGAGCCTGACCTCTGGTGCCTCTGCCGTGTGTCGTCCGTCCTGGGTGGGCTGCCCTCGGCTGCAGGGAGATGATTTTTCCTGTGTCGTTGGCTTCAGGGCACCAGGGCTGCGTTACAGACGCTAAACCAGACCTGTGGGTTCCCCCGCGGCCCTAGGCATGAGTTTATCCCCTTTCCAAATGAATTGCCTTTCCTGGAAGCTTACCCAGGGCTCTTCTGATGAGTTCAGCTCCCCCAAACCCCTAAAACTGTCCTTTTCAGTCCTGAGTGGAAGAAAGCCGACCTTGCCAGCAGTGATGGGCTTCTGGCATCAGAAGCATGCTTAGAAATCAGTAAAGGAATTGCTTTACTCTGCTTTCCACGGGATGCTTCCAGTTATTGTCAAGGTCTGTTTCTGTTCGTGATACGCCTGGAGCAGAAACCAGTTAAATGGCAGCAGCTTTTGGATCTCAGGTGACCAGAGTCAAAAAGAAAGATCCAGAATCCTGGCTTTAAATGGCGATTTTAAAGGGAACGTCCTTGGTGTGAGTTCGCCAAACGTGAAGCGGCGTGGTGGCGTTGCGGCCTGTGCCTCCCGCGTGTCGGTCAGTGGCAACGCTGTGACAGTGCCGTGTACAAGGACACGAGGTGCGGGTGTCCATCCAGGGTTGCCATAGCGATTCGTCCTTGCGGCCCAGGAGCGAGGAGAATCCTGTGCAGGTGTTGACAGTTTGTGTGTCCTGCTGCTCCCTCCAGTAACGACTGTGTGTGTGTGCACGTGTGGCCACACACGCTGCATTCGCTGGAGGGACGGTTCCGCTCAGGGCCCATGGTCGTGGCTTTTCCGTGGCACGTCAGCACTGCCAGGGCGCTGGGCCTGTCCTGTGGGAGCAGCCGTGTTTCCTGCCACTCAGTTGTTTGGTGGGAGATCTGGGTCAGGGAACAGAGGTAACGGGGGCTCTTGTGGGGAGGAGGGAGGTGAGACGAAGGGGAGGGAGCATCTCCCCCTGCTGGCTGTAGGAGGGGAAGATGTCTTGGGCTTCAGAAGGGCAGTGACACCTGCCTATAGCGCTGACCTTGCCAGGCTCTGCGAGAAACTCTGGCGACGGTCCCCACAGGAGACTTCCGTCTGGCGCTTCCGACGGCTGTTTCCACCCTCACACCTTCTGGCCTAAGGCCTCGGCATCCAGGCTTCGCTGATTCTGTCTGCCGGGAGGGAGGGAGTGGTGCTCATTGGGACGGATCCCCCCCGAACTGACCTCGACTTCAGGACGGTCACTGTGAGGGCCGGAAGCGCCTGTCCTCAGTGCGGGGCGAACACGCAGGTGAGGGCTCCTGGCAGGTGGTCTGGTGCTTACATGATGGGCTCAGCCGCTCCCTCCTCGGAAGAGCCGCGCACCCCTTCCGCACGAAGCCGGGGGGCTGCTATGCAAACGTGCAGGTGAATCTTGGCCTCTTTACTTCTGTTCTCAGATCTCGGGCAACATTCAGAAATCCGGAAAAGGAAACAACTTGCTCAGACTGCTGGATGTAAAGTGGCGGTGGAAGCTGGCAGGCAGGTTTCTGATTTTTCCGGAAGGTGAAGGTGGCAGGTCTTCCTGAGCCTGGTTGACGCGTCACCCTTCCGTCCCAGCGACTAGGGAGTGGTTCGCACCGTCAGCTTCCAGGTGCTTCAGGGAAGGATGAGCTAGTCAGTGTCAGGCAGAGGCCACGTCTGGACAGGAGTGTGTTCTGTGTCTGCCTGTGTGGCGCTTGCTCAGCCGCCGCGCTCCCAGTGGGCCCGTCAGTCCACTGCCACCTGCACTGGCACCGTCTCGGTGGCGGCGTCCTTTGCCTGACCGCCTAGGCGAGGCTGTGCAAACCCAAAGCCACGTCCCCTTTCCTGCATGTGACATAGAATAAGTGAGTAGATGGGGACCCCGGCTCCCTCCCTCCCCGCCCCACCCCCACAGACTTTTTCACTGGAATTAACATCTCTCTCTGCGTTCTTATGCTCGTGTCCAGGAGTTTCCTCGTGACATATTGCTGGAAGAGAAACTGTTGGGTCATGGGCTTGAATATTTCATTTATGTATTTATTATTTTTGCCAGGAAAATAATTTTAATTTAACAAGCGATATAAAAATAACCAGCACCGGCTGTCATGGTAACTGCCTGTTTTGTTTCACACACACTTGAAAAGAAACATGTACTTTCCTTTGTACACATACCTTCACCTAAGGAGACAAAGAGAAATTCCAGTTTCTCCCACAAAATGCTTTAAACGTCAACAGAGCAGATGCAGTTGTGTAGAAACACTTCTCCCCCATAAAGCATCTCACTTAGAGTCATGACACTTAAAATGTTTCCTTTCTATCCTTCGATTAACTGTTTGGGCAGGTCCCCAGCTCTCTGGGTTACCTGCACTTCTCAGGGTCCTTATCCTGGGTGTGGGGGGACCATGTGTCCACGTCATCCTGGGTGTGGGGGGACCGTGTGTCCACGTCATCCTGGGTGTGGGGGGACCGTGTGTCCACGTCATCCTGGGTGTGGGGGGAACGTGTGTCCACGTCATCCTGGGTGTGGGGGGACCGTGTGTCCACGTCATCCTGGGTGTGGGGGGACCGTGTGTCCACGTCATCCTGGGTGTGGGGGGACCGTGTGTCCACGTCATCCTGGGTGTGGGGGGACCGTGTGTCCACGTCATCCTGGGTGTGGGGGGACCGTGTGTCCACGTCATCCTGGGTGTGGGGGGACCGTGTGTCCACGTCATCCTGGGTGTGGGGGGACCGTGTGTCCACGTCATCCTGGGTGTGGGGGGACCGTGTGTCCACGTCATCCTGGGTGTGGGGGGACCGTGTGTCCACGTCATCCTGGGTGTGGGGGGACCGTGTGTCCACGTCATCCTGGGTGTGGGGGGACCGTGTGTCCACGTCATCCTGGGTGTGGGGGGACCGTGTGTCCACGTCATCCTGGGTGTGGGGGGACCGTGTGTCCACGTCATCCTGGGTGTGGGGGGACCGTGTGTCCACGTCATCCTGGGTGTGGGGGGACCGTGTGTCCACGTCATCCTGGGTGTGGGGGGACCGTGTGTCCACGTCATCCTGGGTGTGGGGGGACCGTGTGTCCACATCAGAGGCATGCTCTGGTGAGGATTGTGTCAGTGGGGTCCCCCTCAGTGGGATTGCCCTTGACGCTCTATTTCTAAACGTTTCCGAGGGTCTTGGGGTCCAAGAGGACATAAGCATCTATTCATGAGGTGACTTTTTATTAAAAACTGTCAGGAAGGAACGTGTTTTGTCAGGCCCCTCAGTTAATGAGAGCTGCTTGTGCTCAGGCACCGTCCTTAGGTGTCTGGGCTCTCGCACACGCTGCCATTCTTAATCATATTTTAATTTTCAAATAAATTGCTTTCATTATCCTTTCATTTACAGTAGCACGTGTTCATCACTGCTCATTAATGCTTGTCAGCCCTGCGCCGAGCTTGCCTTCTGAGGAGCCACGGCTGCAGCGCCGTAATTAGGGAAGAGCTAGGTTGGTTTGTAGGAATTACCAGTTTTTCACTTGTTGGGAACAACACCTAGAGCGTGGCTGCAGTGGGTTCTTTTGATGGAAGCACTTGAAGGCCGTGCGAGGACTGGGATTGCCCTTGAATTTGGTCGTAAGCAGGGCTCCCTGGCTCTAGGCGCTGCTAGTCTGTCGGAGGGGAACTGAGGCCTGGCAGCGGCTGCAGGGCCTCCGCTTGGTTGCTGTGAGCCTGGCCAGCGCACCCCGGAGGGGCCGGAGGACATTGTGGTGGTGAAAGCACTTGTAAAACAAACTTATCTCCCCACCCCCAAGAGCTGATCGTACCCAAACTGGAAACCACCATGTTTTCAAAGTTGAGTGATGAGCTCTTCCATGGATTTGCTTGTTTCTAATGACTTTTGGGGTACAGACCACGCATTCCAGCCTATGCATGGGTCGCCCCGGACGACGGGGGCCTGGATGCAGGCCCGTCCGTGACACAGGCCTTCCCAGCACGGCTGCTGCAGGGTCAGGGGGCTGCTCGTACCCCTGAGGGCCCCCCTGAAGTTCTGGAGCCCCGACACTGGAGTCTGTCTCCCCGTCCGCTCCTTACGGTGAGGAGCGTCTCTCTCCCATTCGGTGTCTTACTTATTCGTAAATTTTTTATTACTCTTAAAAAATGGTAGTAAAATACACGTGACATGAAACTCACCATCTTAGCCATTTCAAGTGCACGGTTCAGGGACACTGAGTACATTCACACTGTGTCATCACCTCTGTCATCTCCAGAACTTCCCATCTTCCCAAGTAAACTCCGTCCCCATGAAACACGCACGCCCTCCCAGCCCCTGGGAACCTCTATTCTCCTCTCTATCTCTGTGAGTGTGACTCCTCTGGGGACCTCACACGAGTGGGTCACACAAGATTAGTCCTTTCGTACCTGACTGGGCCCACGGAGCGTGTCTGGCAGGTGCACCTGTCACAGCAGGTGTCAGTGTCCTCCCTGCTAGGGCTGGGTCACATCCCAGTGTGTGATGGACCGCGCTTTGCTTGCCTCTCGTCCATCACACTTGGGTTGCTTCCTGCCTGTGAATACACTGCGTGGACACGGACGTGCGGATAGCCCCTCAGGTCCCTGCTTTCGAGTTCGTAAATTCTTAGGAAGTCATTTCCATGGGCTCAGCGCTGTGGCAGGTGGGACTCGCCCCTCCCGCCAGAAGGAGATGTGTGGGCAGGGGATGAGTCCGGAATGCAGGGCTCACTGGGCACTGGGGGGCCAGAGGGACAGGAGAGTCGTCACGGGAGGGATGAGCGGGTTCCCACTGGAGAGGGGTGGGTCGTCCCGCAAGTGGTGGGGAGGGGGCTGTTTTAAACAGCAGTGCGGCCTCCTGTCCCTTACCTGCTCTGTGCACAGCGGGCTCACAGTGGGCCGAGGAGACTGGCAAAGGCGCTGCGAGACACCCGAGCTTTCATCACAGGGGAAACACCAATCGTCTCCTGGATTCGGTAGTTTGTTTCCTGAGTGCTGGCAGGACATGGCGCATCTCGCGCAGCCTAATGTCATGTCCGAGCACGTGTGGCTGGCTGCTCACCCTGAGAGCACACGGACTCACGAGGCCACACCAGGCCTTTGAGGACAGGGACGGCCGCCTACAGGGCCTAGGGCCGCCCCTCGTGCCCACCCTTTGTCCTGCTTTCTCCTCCCACTGCTTCAGGACAGGGCTGCAGGGGACGTGGGGACATGGGGACGGTGTCCTTCTGAAGTTCTTGCCAGGAGCAGGCCCTGCTGGTGTCTCCAGACTGCAGGGGGCTCAGCTGTGTCCACCCCTGGCTGGAGGGCACGTATTTGGGTGATCAGAAGGTGGGACCACCTTAAGTGTGTGAGAATGGAGCAGGTGGAGCGTGGGGAGAGACTGGAGGAAGGAGAGGGAACCCCACTGTAAACCTGGCTAGGAACAAGCCCCTTCCGTCCCTCCCTCCCTCTCCGGAAGGGAAGGTGGGTGAGGTGCTCTTCAGCTGGTGAATAGAATGGGTGCAGAGGCGGTGATGGACGGCTGTTTTTGAGTCACTGTCACCAGGCAGATAAGATGAGGGCTAACAGATTCCCTTTTTCCTCATCCACATAATGTGCCATTTTCGTTCAGTGCTGCTCACAGCCCTCAGTGCCAGCCTTTCTGTTCTCCTCTGAATAGTCACTGGAACATTCGGGCGATAAGAGGAGCGGCCTCGGTTACTTGGCAACAGGCTGGAGCAGAGGGCTGCTGATGGGGAGATGAGCTGCCAGAGATAAACCTCCTTTCTCCTTCTGGGCTGCTTATCTTTGCGTCCACAGCAGACTGCACCAAACGGCTCCCTGCAAATGAAGTTTGCTGAGCTCCCTGGGGCTGGCCTGGGGCGGTCCCCTGTCCCCTGTCCCTGGCCTGGAGGAGCCTGGCTTCTCAGGCTGTTCGAGTGGCCAGAACTGGTGGCTGCAGGTGGCATCCTGGTTCCGAGAGGGGAGGCTGTCTCTGGAGCTGGGGCAAGGGGGGGGCAGGCAGCTGGATTTCTCCGACCTCAGTGTCCTCCTCTGATAAACGAAAGGGCCTGAATAAATGACATGCTACTATCCTCTTCAGTCCAGTAAAAATCCGGATTGTTCTGAAAATCATGGGGTGGGATGTGCTGAGCTGCTGCTGGGAGACTCTCCAGCTGCAAGGGAGCGAGTGTCTGGCAGGCGGCCGGACCGGGGTCCACCGTTTCAGGAAGAGAGAAGGACAGGCAGAGCCGCGCTGCTCAGTCGGAGAAAAGCGGTTCAGAAAGGTTAATGTCTCTATTTGAAAATCGATTACTGCCCTCACCTAAAACATTTAGATCCAAGTGATTGAAAGCCGCAGTTGATAATATTAAGAGGAGAGGTTTCTTTTTTGCAGGAAGGGCTAAGCGCTCCGGGGCTCAGGTGCGATTCGCTATTGTCAATCAATATTGTGCTGAGGACGGCGGGTGCCAGCCCGCCCCATCGCCCTCCTGGGAAGCTCTGGGGCCCAGAACTTTCTGTTCCAGCGCTCCAGACACTGCAGCTGCCAGACCTCGTCCCCAGGGGTCAGAAGTCAATAGAGCTTAAGTGCAGCTGCAATGAACGGCCACGTTGCACAGACCTAATCCGGCTTTGTTTGCAGTGACCGGAAGTAGCTGTTCTGATGGCTGAGCAGACTTTTCTGGGAGACACCACTCAGAGCCCATCATGCGCGGATGCCCCTCGGAGCCGGCCGCGAGCAGTGGGAGAAGCTCCGTGGACACAGCTCGGGGCAGCACCCAGGCCGAAGCAAGGGCTTCGGAGGTTTGGGGCACATGCTCGCCGTCCTCCTCGCCTGATTTCAGACCCTGCTGATAGAGGGGCTGTGTAGGCCCATGTCTGCCCGGGAGTGAGTTCTTCTGTGGGGGCAGCCACTGTGGGGGCCGGCCGGGCCGTGGAGCCCCCGCTGGCCTGAGGCGCCCTCTGCGGCACCCTCCACGGTGCTGCCTCTGCCCTCGGCGGCTGTGAAGGCCGCTCTCCTGAGAGCCATCGGGTTCCCCAGAAGTGTAGTTTGCAGATTTTTAACGGGAAACATGGGTCCCCGAAGCTGGTTCCAGTGCGACGTGATTGTCCTCAAAGGGATTTCCAGACACACGTTGCGCAGCTCACCCCCCAGCGGCTCCGCGAAAGTCTGCTGACCGGCCTCTCCCCCTGAGATGTGCCGGCAGGGGGGCGGGACAGAGTCCGTACGTATGGCCCGAGAACGATCAGGTCGGCAGCCAGAGTTGTCCTGTCACCTGTCACCTGTCACCTCTTGCAGGCCTGTGCTTTTCAGGAGCCTTTGCTTTGAGGATGGTCTCGGGGAGGCACAGAGCACCCCATGAGGTTCACAGAGCAGCTTTGTTTCCAGAAGGGCCTGCGCTCTGTCCTCTGACCTGCCTGAAATGGACCAGGGTGGGGACCCCCAAAGCACAGCCTCACTGAGGCCCGACAGCTGAGCTCCCTGCTGCGTACACTGATTTGGGGGATGGCATCGTCTTTCAGCCCAGTGCGACTGAAGAGTCGGTGCTGGAGCAGGCGGGAGACTTCTCGGCACGAGTCAGGTTCCTCTGCGTTCCCGTCTCCCGAGCCACTGGTGCTCCCTGCATCCCACATCCACACCTTCGGCTGGTTGTGTTGTCGTGTGTGTCAAAGTTGAGCTAAAAGGAAAGCACCGCCTCTAGCAGGACAGCCCTCATCTCTTCCTGGGGGGTTTGTCTTGGCCTCTTGGACTTACTTTCACACATTCTAGGGCAAGCAGTCTGGTTTTCTGTGTTTGCCTGCAATTCCCATTTCCTGTGTGGCATTTTAACCAACACTCCAAAGAGTTTCTTGTATTAAATTCCAAGGAGTGTAATCAGCATTCAAAACCCAGATGCACAGCATTGAATCATTTAACAGTGAAATGTGTAGCTGTTTTGATGGAGGAGACGTGTCTTCTTTGGTGTAAACATGAAACAGTCCTACTTTCGCTGTAACTGGGGCTGACGCTCCCCTTTTGGACAAGAGTCCTAGTGATAAGTCTGCCCAGTTGCATACTTTCCAGTTACGTCCAGTTGCTAAGTGTCTTGTGCTCGTAGAAGCCAGCGCTCCCCAGGCTTGCATGGAAGAGTAGTCTCGTCCCTCGCACAGCTCGTGCACAAGGCATGTGCTTTTAAATTGTTTCCTTTTTTAAGAAGCAAACAATTGTCTTCATGCTTTGCCTAGATTGTTAGTTTCTTAAGAGACAGCAGGGTCCTTACAGCGCCTGGTTCTCTCCAGACACCTAGGCGGTCGTCTGTGATACATAATAACTGTCAGGTGCTTTGTCTCTGTGATTTCACGGGGGATACCAAGGCAGCTGAGCAGCAAAGCATGTCCCCATCCCTCGTCTGGTTCTCAGGCTCGAGCTGAGCCGGGAAGGACCGAGCAGTGCAGGGCTGAGCACACATGTGAGGAGCAGGCCTGGTCCCCAGTGCTGGTCTCCAGATCCCTGCCTTCATCAGGGCACACTCGCAGCTGCTGCAGGTGACCCCCATCCCCGTGGCTAGCACAGGGACCCGCTGCTGCCCATGCCAGCCCACAGGGATGTTCCTGGTGGGAGGTGCCGCCTCACACACCTGGCCTCCAGGTCGCTGGGGAGAGCTGTGGGGCATGTGGGCACCCAAGCCCACGGCCACCTGCAGGGGAGGAGAGTGACCTGGGAGGAGCCGTGGACTTTGCCTTTGGCCTTGATTGACTCATCTGTTGTGCTGTCGCTGGTGTCCACTGGCTAGGAAGAGCTGCGCGCTGGGCTGTGCTCTGCTTCCCTCCGCGAGCCCCCAGTGGTTGATTTTTCCCGGATGTGGGCTCAGGTGATCACCGCGATGGAGGTTCTTGAGGGACCGAGACTTGTGTACCGAGCGGTGGGTCCTGCTTCCTGCACCCTGGCCTGGTGCTGGTTGTCACAGCCTCACGGGAGAGGCGGCGTGACAGTGCTAAGGAGCGTGCGGACTCTGGAGCCAGCCCGCCACTTACTGTGTCCACCTGTCTGGGCCCAGGTGTTCCCAGCAAGAAAGGGGACCGTGGTAGTTCAGACCATTGAGGGCTGTCATCGGAGTAACTGAGGTGCGTGTGTCAGAATGGTCCTGGCCATCCTGTTACACAGTAGGTGTTACACCTGTTGTAGGTGTTACACCTGTTGTAGGTGTTAGCTCTTATTTTGAGATCTGACATACACGGGACTATAGGGGTTTGGTAATTGGTTTCAGAAGAAGACGTTCCATCACTGCCGTGTAACTATGGCAACCACATTCTCCACGTCAAAACCTGGGACCCATGTTCTGAGGGGGGTAGTGCTCAGGGTGACGGTGGCCAGAAGGCAGGTGGGCCGTTCTGGAAGGTCGCAGGCCTGCCCCCGGGCAGCGCGGTGCATGCAGCGGGCTCTGGGACATGGGCAGGTGCCCCCACTGCTCCGTGCCTCGGCTTCCGGGGGTCTGTGGGATGACGGCGCTCCCCTTGACAGTTGCAAGGGATTTAATGAGTTACTCTGAGTGAAATGCTGAGAAGTGTGTGGGACATAGCGCTCAGTGAGCCGATCAGCTTCATTCTTACTCCGTTGTCACCATTTCCCCACACCGCGTTGCCGCCCTCGCCTGGCAGCGCCCGGCACCCCCAGCCTGGCCACGCGGCTGGGGCTTAGGAGCCAAGCTTACTCCCAGACCTCCTCGTGCCCCTCGGGCGGTGGGAGCCCTGGGCCCTGATGTCACGGGCGGGTGGGAGTGTCGTCACCTCCTGAGCCTGAGGACCCAAGCTGGTCCCGGCCATCAGTGCACACAGGTGCCCGACGCAGGAGCCTGCAGTCACGTTCCCTGAGAACAGACGTGATTTGGTAGCGTCTCTGCAGAAATGCATGTGGAGGCTGTTTTGTCATCTTAGAGAGAAGTTTTCTCCCTCTCCGGAGAATTCTTTTCAACAGGGTAGTGATTCTTGCCTGTCATTAGTTTTCCTTCCCCAGAAATATCTGAACAGGACTTTATTCCTGCTGCCGCAGCCCTGGACTCTGACGGGCCGTAGGTTTCTCCCCACGTGGCTGCAGTGTGACAGGCCTATGGGAGGGAGTCCCTGCGTCACTGAGGGGCAGCTTCCACCTGGAGGGAGGGCCAGGAGGAAGATGGGACCTGAGGGACCCCACAGGGGGAGGCAGGAGACTGACAGGATGGTCAGCGTGGAGCAGCAGGACCTGGGGCAACGCAGGTCCCCAAGCTGGCCTGTAACATGGGTGCAGGCAGCTGTCTGTAGACGGGATGTGCCCTCGGCCTGGTGTGCACCCTGCAGGGGGGTTCAGACCCCTGGTTGGCTTCACTTCTCTGGGGCAGAGGGCCGCTGCTGTGTCAGGAAGCCCCAGGCTTCGCCTTCAGGGGTGCTGTTTACAAACGGGGGCTCGGGCTGACTGGCCTGTGTGGGCCCCTCCGAACGGCCTGTGGTGTGGCCTGGGCACAAGGCACTTCCTCCGCAGTGACAGCCATCCTGCAGGGTGTGAGGGGCATTCTAATCCCGGGAGGGGACGCGACAGGTGTCCTCAGCCCCGTCATGCTGAGCCTGTGCTCTGAGAGTCACTGGGTCGTCCCCACAGCCCTTCAGGATGGTGCGTCTTCGTCTCCCGGGTGAGTGGGCAGGGCCGAGGGCTGTCCGGTGTGCCTGGCACCCATGTGGGGTGACAGCACCGTGGGGACAATCTGGGAGGTGCGTGCTGCTCTTCTCAGTGTGAGGGCCTGAGAGTGAGCGTGTGCACGTCCTACTCCCCCACCTCCCTAGGAAGCAGCGTCCCCATCTCCTCTCTGGAGCTGGCCCTGGGGACACCTGGTGGGTGGGTGACGTGTGGCCAGGGCATCTTGTCCCCAACTGCACGGAGCTCGCTTGTGCCTGTCCTGATGATGGTGCAGCCCTGCAAGAAGCCGGCCACCAGGGGTCACTGCTGCTCCTCCGTCCTGGCTGCCACCTGGGGCCAACTTGGGTGCAGGGCAGGATGAGTGAGGGACGGCTCACGGAGTGTCATAGGGGCCCCTGGGCTCCGGGCCATGGGCGCTTGCCTGCAGCAGGGGCAGCCCACGGGCCGGGGGTGGGGATCAGGCCCTCCTGAAAGCACGCTCGTGCCGTGTACTGTCTGACTGTGTGACACCAGAAGGCCCTGTGCTCACCCCTGATTACTTCCTGCGTCTTCCGTGCGTGCTCTGAGAGCTGCTTTAAACACCTCCGCCGTCCCTGTTGTCCCGCGGGGTCAGCTGGTCTCTTCATAAGGCGACGGAATACATTTGGTGTCTACTGTATACAGTTCTGAGAACCTGAGTGCACGTCACAGGCCACCATTTCTGTGATTATGGAAAGAAGTGAGGCATTTCCCTGCCCAGGCCTGTTCTTCCCCTCGCAAGAAGTTTTGCACGTGGCTGATTTGTTTCGTGTCTGTCCCTGCCCAGTGATTATTCCAAGCCTACTTTCAGTGCGCCCTCATTTGCAAACACTACAGTTGTGGAACCTTGTCTGCTTATCTCCTTTGCTCCAAAATCAGGAGTATTGTTCTCAAGGTTTCCAGGGAACCAAGATAATACAATTGCACACGCATATTATTTCTATGAATAAAGTAGTTACACAAGTTATTGACCAGGCATGAGCACTGAAATAATCCAGAACCTGCCCTAGGTAATCGCCCCACTTGGAAAACCTGAGTGAAGTGATCATTCCCCAGTGTCATATCTCTTCCCAAAGAGATAGCGAAGAAATGTAAAAAGACATATAAAATACAAAAACAAGTTAAGACGTACAAAAGGAAGACAAGAGGATAAAACATCACAGGTGCAAAGAAAATGGTAACTTCACCAAAATAAATGCCACAGGAGCCACTAGAGGCTGCACGAATAGGACATTCCCAGAACTTGCCATGAGCTGCCCGGTGGCCCGGGGGTGAAGGTGGTGGGTCGTGGCCTGGGACCTGGGGGTCCCCCCTGTGGGTCTCTGTGATAAAGATACGGTGACTGAGGGACATTTGTGCACAACTAGGTTCCAGAGGCTTTTTTCTCTGTCTTTTCACGTGAGCCTGGGACTTGTCACCTGAGGGAACTGAGCAAGAATGGTTCTCACAAGGAGAGACCAAGACGGATTTGTTAAGCTCGCGGCTGCCTGGTCTGACCTGCAGGTTCTGGGTGGCTCGGACTGGCAGTCCCTGAACACCACGCATCTTGAGTGTCTGAGCATGAGGTCCCTTCCCCAGAGCAGAGGCCCCCCAGGACCACCTCCCACATGTGGGCTGGGAAAGGATGTACTGGGGCAGACCCGGGGCCGTGAGCCTAAAGGGGTCAGGGGCGGAGGCGCAGTGCATGGGAGGAAGGTGGAGACCCGCCCTCACTTGCAGTGTCCACCCCGACACGGGGTACTCTCTTCCTCCTGTCTGAAATGAGACATCACTTTGTCTTTTCTGCCTCCGTTTCTCACAGATGGAGTGTTTGGAAGGTGCCAGAAGTTTCCAGCACTAGACATATATCGCTATGAAGTGCCGCCAGGGGTTCTGCAGCACCTGACAGCCACATTGCGGAAGCTTTCCCGCTCAGGTAGGAGGGCTTGGCCCACACCACGTCTGCACCAGGCCAGTGGCCTGAGGGGAGATTTCCGGAGTTGCAGGGGCCTCAGCAAAGGCTTCTCAAACAGCCGCAAGCCTCGTAGGGAGCGTGGGAGTGGAAAAGGACGAGTTAGCCAGGGTGTGGTTACCGGGCAGGGCGGCGAGATGCCTGGCACAGGAGCTTGGCCCTGGGTTGCCGGAGCAAGAACAGAGGGCAGCCACAGCCATGAGGGCAGTGTGAGGGCAGGTCAGAGGTCATGGGCAGTGGGAAGGCAGGCCAGAGGTCAGAGGTAGAGGGCTGTGGGGGTGGGTGTGGGGCTCATCACAGCCAGTCCAAACCGCCCTGATCAACCTGGAGAGAATCAGTCCCCTGCCCACTGTTGTTAGGCACATCGTGTCGTGCTGTTTTGTCTCGGGAGATTCCTGGTACTTGTTGGCTTCATGGGGTGCGAAGATAATCTAACCAATTGCAATAATCTAAAAATTATCACATATACTCATTCATCATTTACGTTGCATCGGACCTTTCTTAGACCGAGGGGGGAGCCCTATGGTCAGGTCCGTGTGATTATGGCCGACGGGCCCACCTGCAGACATGCAGAGCTGGGTGGGTGTGTGAAGCTCCTGGAGGGTGAATGCGCGTGTCCTGGTCAGGACCTAATGGCACTGCTGGGGCCCAGGCCTGGAAGCGAGGGACCAGGGAGCCACCGCGAGGACCAGGACGCCCCCTAAGGCTCGGTCACGGCGCTCCCACGGGGCTTCCGAGTGGCTCCATGAAGAAGTCGGGTCTAATACTTTTGGGAAACAGCACTTGCTCCGTTCCTCCTGGATGCTCACAGTGTAGGTGGGCTTCTTAAGGCACCGGAAAGTTCTGCAGCAAAGAATTACGTTAAGTGGTTCAGTCCGAGTGGTGGGCCCGTGGTGCCCTTCTCCCCGAGACCGCATGCAGTTGGGTGCGGTCCGGAGTGGAACTGCCGGGAGACCGTGTCCGTGGTCAGTTCCGGGGTTGGGTACAGCTGTGGGAGCTCGTCAAGGGTCTCTGCGCGGCTGTCGTCTTTGTACCTGGAGCCTGAGGTCTGTGGCAGGGACGATGGGTACAAGAGGAGAGCAAGGAGGAGGAGGACCGCAGCCGTGTCCTTTCTTGTGACAGAAGCCCACCCCCAGAGGGCTTTTCCTTTTTATTAACGTCTTGCATTAGGGTGGGACATTTGTTGCAATTAACAAGTCCATATTGATACGTTATTAACTAGTGCCCATAGTTTACATTAGGTTAACTTTCTATTTTGTACATCCTGTGGATTTTGACAAATGTGCAAGGACAAGGACATGTACCCCCCATTACAGTGTCACACGGAGCAGTTTCACTGCCCTGAACATTCTCTGTGCCCCGCCTACTCAGTCCTCCCCAAGTCCCCCAGCCCCTGGCCACCCCGACCTTCTTACTGTGTTTGGTTTTGCCTTTTCCAGAACGTTGTATGGTTGGAATAATACTGCGTGTGGCCTTTTCAGACTGGCTTCTTTCACTTGTGATACAACATGCATGTAAGTTTCCTCTGCGTCTTTCCCTGGCTTGGGCGCTTGTTGCTTTTAGGTGCTGAGCAAGGTCTCATTGTCTGGACCGACCGCAGTTTGTTTCTCCTTCGCCTCCTGAAGGGCGTCTTGGCTGCTTCCATGTTTGGGCAATTCTGAGTGAAACTGCTGTAAGCGTCTGTGTGCAGGTTTCTGTGTGGACGTACTTTTCAGCTCCTTTGGGTAAATACCAAGGAGCACGATTGCTGGGTCACATGGTGACAGCGTGTTTAGTTCTGTAAGAAACCACCGAACTGTCCTCCAGAGGCGGGTGTGGTGGGGGAGGGGAGTGACGGAGCCTCTTTGAGACGATTTCTACTCCTGGTAAATGTGGACAGTCAGGGCTGTGGTGAAGTCCAAAGAAATCAAGTGTTTTGAAACATTTTATGAATATCAGTATTACCAGATATTTAACTTTATTTATGTCAGTACTTGCTTCCCAACTTCTGACTGCTGTTGCCCAGACCATACACACCTATTTGTTTTCAGGGGAGATTATTGTAGTTTCTGCTGTGGTGCTTAGGGCTGTGCATGAGGTCAAATGCCAGAAAAACAACCGTTTTCCAAGAGATACGGATGTGTTCTCGTTCTTTTCTTAAAATGATGGCGATGACAACGCACATGCACCTGGGCCCCCGACTGGTGTTTCCCTGGGGGGCCTCGGGGCGTCGTGTGACTCTCACACCTGGAGGTGTCGAGCGTAGCCTGGCAGGACGTCAGTGGGCTGTGACTTGGATGGGCACTGCCCCCTCCACTGTCACTGTCCCCACCACTGACTTAGCAGCATTCAGACCCCGGGTTTTGTCAGGACGACAAGGCTCCAGGGTACAGGCCGTGACTGACCACAGCAGCGTTTCCCCACTGTCACCCGTCAGGTCATACATGTGCTGCCACCTCCTGCGGCCTCTGCCTGGGAGCCCATACCTGAGGGGCGGTGCTGACTTCTACAAAGGTGACTTGGGAGGGGAAGTGAGAGCAGGTGCGGGTGGGCCGTGGGCATTCAGGCTGATATTTGTCCTGGAACATCCTTATCATGCGTGCCCCGAATGGCTGCTCTCAGAACCGGGCTGTCTCCACCTTCACACCCACCAGCACACACATGCACACGTACACACATATGAACACACCTGCACTCATAGGCACACCCACACATCTCTGCACACACACGGCGGCACACATGTGCACACACCCGTGTGTACACACATGTGCACACACACATATACGTGCTCACACGTACAGACACGTGTGTGCCCACACTGCTTTGGGTCCCTCATCTGACGTTGTAGTTTCCAGCAGTGCCGTGTCCTGTGGAACTTTTCCTCTGGTTCCTTCACCCACGTTGCCTACTTTCTGCTTCACGTTGTCATGACAGGCTCACTAGTGGGTAGCACCCCAGAGGTGTTGGGGGGTCTGTGTCTTTGCCTGAGGAAAGAGTCTGCAGTCCTGAGCTTGGTTTGCATGCTGCAGGATGGTTGCAGAAGGAGGTTTTCCAGAAGCCTACCCATCACTCCACCCAAGTCACCGGGATTACACGATGTGGCTGCGCTTGGAAACTGATGTCAGTGGCAGACAGCGGGCCCCCTGCCACCAGGAGCCGCTTCACCAAGACGCAAGGGAAAGTGGGACTTAACTGAGGAGCTTCCTTCTTTAACAGAAATGCACACAGCAAGGCACGAAGTCTGCTCCCTTTATCTACCACTCTTGTCTCCTGCAGGCAGTATTATTTCATGGGTGGACACATTGTTCTCTCATGGATTAAATAAAAAAATGCATTTCACTTCCCTGACAAGCCATTAAAATTCAGCATTTAAATGTCACTCATTGGCACGTAATTTGCTGTCATGAAAACAACTATGGATTTATTTCCTGGCAGGAATCTCCTGACTTATTGAGCTATGTGTGAAAAGCAAAAAACAAGAAGGCAAAATTTAAAAAATACCCAACACAGTGTCATAACTCCTTAAAAGAGAATGAAAAGAAATCGCGCAGTGACGTGGGACAGACACAGCCAGTGTCGCCACCGTGGCCGCAGCCCCCGGTTGGGACCCACTCTGCCCAAGCTGCTTGGGCGGCAGGTCAGTGCAGCAGCTCCACTTTCTCCTCGGTTTTCCTCCTGGGTGACAGTCTGCCTGCCGCCCACCTGCACTTCCTCACCTGGCTTCTCCTGTGTGAACCCCCCTCCTCCCTGGTGCCCTGGGAAACTGGGGTTCTTCCTCCTTGCTGACGTCTGTCTGGGCTCCACTGCCCCAAACTTCAGGCGACACGTGTCTGTGGGGGTGTGGGGAGATAGGCACACGGCCCAGGTACAGTCGCAGAGCCGCTGCTGTCCCTCAGGGCTCTACGTTCTGTTCAATGGGATGACACCATGGTGGGAACGTGGTGGGGGGATCACTCAGGTGAGAGGCAGTTGGGGGCAAATGGAGAGGTCGTGAAGGGACAGCCAGGCTACGGCCGTCACTGTCAGCGCCCAGCACTCCCGACCCAGGCCCGGGTGCTCCACCCTCTGCACCCAGCGTGTGTCTGTAAAGGCACTGCTATTTCACACACCCTGCTCCATGCTTTTCACCATGAAGTGTATGGACTAGATATGAGGAAAGGGGACAGGAGACGTCGTCCCCAAACTTCAGTGAGTCTGTGGCGTCTGAGGTCCAGGCCTGCATCCAGCTGGGGCATTCATTGGACCCCCTTGTTTGTGTCTTTGCCTTATGTGAAAGAGGAGCCTTGAGAACGTGAGAGAAGCAGCAGAATGGCTGCACTTGGAGAGCGGCTTTCACACCAAAAGGAGGAGCCGGGGAAAGTCAACCTGCCTTTGGGCCATGGTGCTTTCCTAATTGTCACGTTTCCCCTGCCTGTGCTTACCCGACTTGAGTCCCAGACACTACTGATGATAAAAGAAGACTCATGTCCCTGCCCCGCGGAGATGCAGCCGGTTGCTAACGCGTGTGCACTCACTCGCCCAGTAAACCTGCAGTGCACTCGTGTCGTTCAGCCACGGGTGCCAGGTCACAGTCCTGCCCGGGGCCAATCCCTGCCTTCCCTCTGCACCAGGCCTGACTGGAGGGACCCCAGGCCCTGAACTTCCTATAGTTCATGCAATACTATCTTATGATTTTCACTTCAATTTCTCTGATTCCTAGTGAGCTCAAGCAGCCTTTGTTTCTTCCTGACGTATGAGCATTCTGTCAGTTCTGGGCACTAACCTTTTCCTGGTCTTGTTTGTACAGAGGCAGGTGTCTCCTTCCCGTCCTCGGCTTGCCTTTGCACTTCCCTACTGGTGTGCTGACACACAACCATTTTAAGTCACAATACGCAGTCTTTTCCAGTCTTTTTTCTCTACAGTTTCTACTTTCTCATCTTTTTTGGGTGATCATTTCCCTCCTGAAACACGTGCTTTCAGAGTTCCTTCTGTGATGTCTACCAGTGGGTGCCTCCATTTCCACTTGTTTGTAACTTTCCCTTTTAATTATAGCATCAGTGGACATACAATTCTAGGTGACAAAGCTGTGGCAGCTGTAGAAGTGGCCGCAGGATGAAGGCAGGCTGGCCAGTCTGCAGGCCCTCCACTCAGGCCAGAAGCAGCAATTTCTACAGCCCCTGTTATCCTCAGGTTTCTTTCACTTGTCTGTTTCCTTTGTAATAACTTCTTGGTGACTTTGTCCATGATGGGGGGTGTGCTGAAGGTGGGGGGCACAGCTGGAGCAGAAAGCTGGGAGACCAGCTGCTCAGCTTCAGGAGGGGCCTGGGCTTGGTCTGGGGTCTTGGAAGTGCTGTGCCCCCTGGGTGCTGTTTCTGACTGTGCCCTCGCTGGGTGCCTGGCGGGTCACTGAGGACCCCTGCCCGCCTCTCTGTGGGGCGAGTGATACATCCCTCTATGTGTGTGGAGATTTTTAGAACATCTAACTGCAATTTGGAGTTCATTAGAATGATCAGGAAGCTTTTTAGTGAGAAACGACATTATACAAAGAAGAAACTGGACTATTTACATGAAATTATGAAGACAGATCCTGAAACATGACATCTGTCAGGACAGTATTCCAGAGTCACTGAGACCCAGAAGCAAATGGAAGCCACAGTGCAGTGACTTTGGATCGGGGGCAAGCTGGACATCCCAACTCAATCAAAAAGTAGGGATCAAGGAAGAAATAAGCCCCGAGGATGGAACAGATAAAGCCAGAGAAACAACAGAGAAAAGAATCAGACTCTGACAATTAGAAATAATGAAATAGGCTGAAAGAGACTACCTGTTCACTGTTTAAAATAATAAGGAAATAATGCAGGCAATAATAAAAATATATCTGAATGAAAAAGGAATGACAGGTTAAAATAAAAAATGTAGAAATGATCAAAATGGAAGATGCGCTCATTCAAACTGGATACTCTGTGCGTGGAGTTGATAGCTGATTAGACACAATGAAGAGAAGATTACTGAACTGGAATACGGACCTGAAGAGATAACCAAAAATGCAGCATGGAGAGCGGGAGAGATGGGAAAGGTGTAAGACCAGGGGAGAGAAAAGGGAGGTCCAAGTGACGTCACATAAAAAGTCTTAAAGAATAAAGAGAATACAGCAAATAAGATGCAGAAGAATGAAGAGAGTGAAAAGAATGCAATCTTTGAAGGAACGGCCGAGGAACTTCCAGAACTGCCAGAAGGCCCGAGACGTCTCATTGAAGGACACTCCAAAATAAATATCGAAGTTGGACTCGTCACAATGGCCCTGCAGGAGACTGGAGCCTAAGAGAAGACTTAGGAACAGCCAAGGAGAAAAGACAAGACACTGAGGAAAGAATGGTTTTGGGGCAGCACCTTTCTCAATAGTAGCAAAGGCAGAAAACAGTGGAGGTTCCTGAAGATGCTGACAGAAATAACTATCATGTAGAACTGTATGTCTGCTGAAGCTGTAGTTGAAAGCAGAGGGAAACATTACAAATAAATGGACACTGACTTACCCACTAGTAGACATCACAGAAGGAACTTCAAAAGCCAATAATCATTAAAAAAAATGTATGTACCTAAATTTTCCAAAAGCTACTTTTGTAAATTCAGTGAGCGTGGCCTGCATTTTACGTGGGAAATCTGGACTTTCCTCAGCTGCTCCGATGCATGACGTCCAGCGTGGGATGCCTCCTCCAGCCGCTGCCCTCAGCACATGGTTGTGGAGCACGGTGTCAGCTTGGGCGCGGCCTGTGCTGTGTGCGTGGAGTGTCCTCTGCTCCGCAGAACCTCCGTGGAACGCAGTGCTGACCCCCGTCTCCTGTTTGGGAAGAGTCGTTCGGAACCGGGGTTTTCTGTCCAGGTCCATATTTTCTTGTAATGTCTCCTTATTGGCTGTAAGGACCCTCCTTACTGGTGGGTTTTGCAGTCATAGGATAAGTGAGGGTCTTAATGAAAAGAAGACCCGTCCCAAGATGCACATTTTCTCTGTGTCTACACAAGGAGGAAGAATGGCTAACGGGATGTGGGCGGAGGGTTGCTGAACTCAAAGGAGTTGTAACAATATCCCCAGCGAGGGGACTGGCGACACCCCCCACACCACAGAGGATGTTCTCCACCTTCCTGAGGCGCTCTGGGCAGGTCTACATGGAACGGAGGGCTCCCTGGCGCATTTCAGAAATGATTTCCCGGTTATCGACACAGGACAGACATGCTGACTGCCACAGAGTTAGCAGCTACTTCTAATGTTGATGCCTCTGAAATGGGGAGAAACAGTCCTGCGGTTAGAACAAAATCGGATAGGTTTTTATAGCTTGGTATTGCTCCAGCTCCTAGGAGCTGTGATGCAAGCAGACGCTGCACATCTTCGTGCCTGACCCTCTGGGGACTTGACCCTGAGAGTTATCGCTTAAGGAGTAGGGTCACCAGGAAGATCTATGTCTTTGGAAGATTTCCTATTTTCTGAGATGCTCAGGTCCTCCAGCACGCTGTCCCCTCATGTTGCCTGGCTGCCAAGGTCTCCACATCCTCGGCGTTGTGTCTGTGAAGCCACAGGTCCCCGGCAGCACCGTGGGGCCAGGGCACCGTGTGCCTGCAGACCACACACTTTGCCCCATCGCAGCCTCAAAAAGACAGTTCGTTACAAGATAAACCAACACAGAGTCATCTTTCTGTGTATTTAAGTTTCTAACCACCTCAAATGGTATCTGATAATATGCCAAAGAAAGTTGACAACGTGACGATTTGAAAGCTTGGACCAGACATCAGTGGACAAATGAAATTAGAGTGCCAATGAGACAGGATTTAGTGGCCATCATGCACCCGGTTCTCAGCCGGGAGAGTGAACCGATTGGATGGACGTGGAAGTAGCCCAGGTGTCGGGGCCCTGAGCGCTGGACTTCACACCGTTCGGTTTCCTGCCTGTCCTCTCCTCTCAGTCCTTCTTCCCTGGTCGCTCCCAGCCCTCCCCAGACCTGCCCTGTCACACGCCTTTCCCCAGTGGTTCATCCACCTGGCAGAGGCCCTGCAGCTGCTTCTCTGAGGTTGTAGTTTGTCTTTTAGGAGCTGGTGACTCAGAGTCATGTGACTTGTTCTCAAGTCAAAGTAGTTGCCGAAAATGGAACTGTCACCCAGAGCTGGGGTGCAATGAGCTGACACCAGAGTGAACCTTTAATCTGCATGGAAGACATACTGCAAATAATGGGAACCAGAAAGGAAAACAAGGACATCCTGGGTGGGCCTGTGTTTGTAGCACCTGCTCCTAACGCCGAGGTCGCTGGTTCGATTCCCACATGGGTCAGTGAGCTGCGCCCTCTACAGCTAAGATTGTGAAGAGTGGCTCTCCCTGGGCAAGAGCGGCTGTGAGCGGCCAACCGGCAACCGACTGCCTCAGCTGGGGGGGCGCAAGGCTCATAATACCAGCATGGGCCAGGGAGCTACTAGTTTACACAGCTAGACTGAGAGACAGTCTTGAACCAGAGTGGGTGGGGGAGGCGGAAGAAGGGGGAGAAAAACCAAGGAAACAAACAAGGACATCCTACACGATTTCGTCACTTTGGGGCAAACCAAAGTTTTTGATATTGAGGGTCACTTTTTTGTCTTGGAAAAGATGCTTTGATGCCCTTGTGGGTTCAAGAACTGTTTATAAACTGTATCCTAGCCTTATGACTAAAACTGAACTTCCTGACCTTGAGTGCTTTAAAAGCTTACATTTGTTCCTGATACAAACTGCAGATTTGGATTTTTAATTTTGAAGTATGTGGCCGGGCGAACCTTGTCCCTGCTAGAACCTAAAAAGCTGACAGCTGCGTTCAGGGCACTACTGAGCGTGAATGGAGCAGCTGCGTCAGGAGGCAGGCGGGCATCTGCGTTCGGACTCCTGCAGCCAGCGCCGCTTTCACTTCCTGGAGTCCTCATCCCAGACACGACAGAGCCTTCCCCCTCCAGAGCTTTGGATGTGTCAGCAGAGGACGAAATTGAGACCTCTCCAAACCTGGCAGCTTCCCAGATGGCACAAAAACCCTGCATTTCTGAGAGAAGCAGGAGGTGGGGTGAGGGGGACCCAGTTATGCCTGTATGGGATGTAATTTTGTCTTAAACCTCACTAAAAGCTACAGAGGTCATAGAGACAGTCAGGCTTGTATTCTTTGAAATAATTCACATTACAGGCTTGTGTATTACTTACATTATCAAATAAAAGGCTTTAGACTTGTGTAGGCAGATAATTACAAATTGATTTCTGGACATCTCATTTTGGAAATGGTTCTTACCCTCCTCCTCTTCTTTCTCTCCCTTTCATCTCTTTCTTCTTGTGTTAAACTTTCTCGCAGTTATGTAGGGTCCTGGGGGTGTTAGCCGGCCGTCTCAGTAAACGGCAAAGCTATATGAAGAAGTCACTTTTATTTGAAATCAGGAATTGGATTACAAAGTGCAGGAACATTGATGCAGACAGAGAATTTCTTTTAACATTGTATTCAGCCTCCAAAGAATTATTACAAACCCGAAGCAATCAGGCAGGCCCAGGGGTCCCAGCACATCTGCCGTAGCTGTTCATGGTGCGTTCTTGGCACCAAACTCTGTTTTGCTGAACTCAGTGCATCTCATATTTCAAGACAACAAGCAGATAGATAAAGGGCTTTTGTAACTATTAGAAACCAACTGCAGTCTAGTACATTCACCAAAACAAAGGGGAAGGTACTCCTAGACCTTGGACTGCATAACGAAGCAAAAGTAAACACACTCCCATAATGATACCTCGTTGTCCCCAGATGTGCACACGTGTACAGCTGTGTGCCACAGGTTGTCCAGGACCCACAGGCATGACAACCGGACATGGCAATTAACAGAAGGGAGCAGGTGGACCCACACTGAAACGGTCCTTGTGAGGGTCATGGCCTAGTACTGGCGAATGCACTGAGAGGATCTGGAATGGCCGCGTACGGGAGCTGGCACCCCATTACCCAGTGGAAGGGCAGGGAGGAGAGCCGCCCCGCCATGGTTCTGCATGCCGCCTCCCAATCGAGAGGCTTCCCGCTCCTTCTAGCAAGACTTGCTGCGTCTTATCACTCGGGGATGAGGGCGCTGTGTCTGCTGGTGACATGCAGGCTTCCCATCCGGTGTGTGGACATGCGGTGCGTGGACATGTGCTGACCGTCTGGCTCACCTCCTGCCCTCCCCTCCCCACACCTGGGCGGGGAAGCCAGTGCCCAGCGGTGTGTGGCCCTGGGGGACCCACAGTGCTCAGCTGCCTCTCGCTCCGCTCTCAGCCTGACCTCGTGGCCTTGACAGCAGGGGCTGCTCTGCTTAAGAACGTGAGCAGCAGGGCACGTCTCCCCTCGCCCATTTCTCTCAGCTCTGAGTTGGGCAGCTGGCCTGAGATGACTGTTACTCTGTGTGGGGACTAGTTTCCATTGTGGCTACTGCCTGACGAAAACGCTCGCTTGGTTTCTTTGAGGAATGTGACATGGTAAATGACATGCGCTGATATTGTTTCTTTCGTGCAGATGAATGCGCCTTCCATCTGCCTGCGTGTCTTTCTTTTCTCTGTCCCTTTTCTCAGCGAGCCTTTCCTTCTGAGTCGAAGAACCTGTGGGGTCGGGGAAGGGGAGAGGGAGGGACGAGCTGAGTTCCGGTTGCTGATCTCGTCACCTCTGTGTCGTCTTACTTAATACTCAGCATATCTCCCAAAATAAGTGCAACTGTCCCGGCCTTACACACCCGACCAGTGAGCCTCTCCACTCGCCGCCTGAAGCTTTGGGTCTGAGCGGCTGACCAGACTGGATTCTGGGTGTGTATCTCCCTTCCACACTGCCCCGCAGCCCAGTAATAATGGCTTTTACATTCACTCGAAGCGACGCGTTATAGTCTCAAAACATCTGCTTCTCCTTAGAGTGCAAAACAAAAATATACTTTTTCTTCTCCAATTTGGTAAGTCTCCTTCCCAAGACAGCAGGAAAGTCTACTCCGTTGTTTCCAGGGTGATGTGCTCAGTGTGCTGGGTGAGAATGTCTTTAGAAATAGTAGAAAAGGAATCCTGACCCTTTCTTGGTCAGATGACGATTTTTTTCCTGTTTCGCTGCTTTAAGTAAGAGCAGAGCCGCTCCTCAGGGTAATTGGGTTATTTATGGCTCTGGGACAGGCTCAGTCAGAGCCATGCAAGAGCTTTTCAGAGGAGAATCGGAGGCCAGAACCCCCTCAAAATGGAGCGCCCTTACCCAGAGGGAAAGCCCTGACCCCGGACAGGTGTTCAGCTTTCTTCAAAGTTGAGTTTCCACGAGGCCACAAAGTCTGGAACGTTGGCTGGGCTTTGAGTGGGAGCTCAGGGCGAGAGAACTGGCTTTTGTCCCGGTTTACAATGTAAAACCACTTTTCCTGTTAGCAGAGATGAGAGTGTGGGCTCAGGGCACCTGGGACCATGAGAGTCTCAATAGAATTGGCAGATTGACGCTGGGTTCACCTGTTACCGCTTTACAGCCCTGGTGGAAACCGTCTGCCATGAGCGAGGACTCGGGGAGGCAGCCCCCCAGGACAGTAGCTTCCTGAGTTCCCGTGTTCTTCAGTGGAATGTGGCGGGATGAAAAGCCAGTCCTGTCCTGGCAGAGGAATGGGGCTCGATGTCACTCTGTGTCCCCGCCAGTCTGTATCTGTTCCTTCCTCTGTGAAGGCCAGAGAACCCAGTGTTACACCTCCAGGGTTTGGGGGTCGCTGTGGGAACTGGCGAGCCTGCCAGAGCTTTGTACGTTGTGCTTTCTGGGCCTGTGGCTCTGCCGGCCTCCGAGTTTGTAGGTCGCTCTGTTCTCAGTGACACTTCATTCAGACAGACCCGTGTTCCCACTGGGCTTCGTTCCTGGGCAGGCACTGGAATGTGCATGTGCGTAAACCACACAAGTGGGAGTAAGAGGAGCCGTGAGGACACCCAGGCGACAGTCTCAGCCAGCTGTGTCCTCCACGTAGTACACCAGGTAGTGCGACTTCCTATTTCAAGGCGGCGTGTTGAGCTGCATGGGGGCTGACCAGTGCTGGCCGCAGTGCTGGCTCTGTGGCCACACGGCTGCTCCCGGGCCTGCCCCGCCCTCCGCTGCCTGTCTTCTTGTCACACCCAGTGGCTTTTCGTTTCTCCAGTTTAACTCAGCAGTTCAACTCCCCTCCAAAACACTTCCATGTTCAACACTTGGGGAAGTTCAGAAACTGATACTACGCTCCTCAGAAGGAGAGGTCGTGCCTTTTCTCTTGTTAACCAAGCAGCGCAGAGAATCTGGATTTGGAGAAGCTCACAGGCCTCTCCCATCCCAGCGTCTGGCCGAGCGTGTGTGTCCTCCCCACTCTCCCTCCTGTTGTCATCACTCCTTTCATCTGCTCTTTCTCATTCTCTACCCCCCTGCTCTCTTTCCCTTTATTTCAGCGCCATTGTGAAAGGTCTTCAGACCTGATTTCAGAAGACAGGCCCCGGGCAAGGCCAGTTAAGGACCTAAAGATGGTTTTTGTTTCCACGGGAGACTTAGGGTCAGAGGTGACCGGACTTTGCAGGTGGAGCCAGGATGCCTGGAGGCGCCTGTAGCTCCTGGGCGCCTCCGTCCTGCCTTCCTCAGCAGACTGTCAGGCCTACGACCCTGTGGGCCCGCCCCTGACCTCACGGGCCCCCTCCCTCGCCGTGCTGTTCATCAGCTGTCCCGCAGAAGGCCGAGTGGGCTGCCCTGAGCTTGGGCTTCTGCGTGGAGGGAGGGAGCCCCAGCTTCTGGTTGGGGCCTGGGAATGAGAGACAACCAAGCACATGGGTGGATGTGGATTTAGGGTCTATGATTGTCCAGCTCTGGACTCGTGTGGTTTCCATTCCTGCAGCCCGTGGACAAAGGGCCAGAAGACAAACCACAGGCTTAAACAAGTTTAACTAGAATATATGAGATCAAATTGTCTTTAAGAGTTTTGGGGCTGTTCAGGAGCTGCTGTGCAACAATCCAGTCACACTGAGGGTGTGTCTCGGGGTACAGTCGTGGGGTCAAGTCACATGTCAGTTGCAGTCAGGAAATGGGGGCTTTGATTATTTTCACTGGTGGGATTTGATGTTAATCCCCTCTTTGCTGGGGGTTGGAGGTCACATGGTAGGAGGCAGGTGGTTCTTACACTCATTTCCCACTGATTTGTCCATGAGAAATTGCGTTCTGGAAGGAGATTCCTGCGTCCTTCTGGAAGCCTCCATGGGGAGGCTGGAGGAGCAGGCCACCCAGCTACATGAGGCAGGTGATGCCCCTGAATGACCGGCGTGTCTCCCTGGGTGAAGCCTGGTGCAGGTTTAACCTTCCTTTTATGTCGGTGCACATTTAGAGAACCCCAGGAACAAAGCCTGCTCCTCATATAGGCGATTGTCGCCGAGAGGTGTCAGGGCTCACACTGCTGAGACCGGAAGCACAGGTGACACAGGACAGAGAGGAGAGGTGACCACTCACCCACCCTCCCGTTGAAGGCGTGGCCGCGCCCCTGCAGTCACGGGGGTGCTGCTGGGAGCCACACATGGGAAAGGAGGAAGGAGGGGGCAGCATGCTCTTTCTCTTTTCCATCCCGGTTTGGAGATAGGACGTGTGAGATAGGCGCAACTGGAGCACAGGTGGCTGGCCGAGCACCCACAGCCTGCACGGGCTTCAGAGCCGACCACCCCCTTGGAAGGCGCCCAGAGGTGTTCTGAAGGTGCGCTCCAGCCCATCAGGGCAAAACCTGGGGCAGCACAGGGTACGTCCCTGTTGTCGTCACGCCGCTCTAGCTGACTGCAGGGTGCAGGGTTTTCTGGATTCTTCTCATTCCGAGAGCAGGAGCCTGGCCTGCAGCCGTAGGACCAGACCTGGAGGGAGATGTGCGAGGGGAGGCCAGGCCCTGGCTGTGCCTCCTGATCAGGCGCGTTCACTCGTGGTCTGCGGTGCAGGGGCCCACCCAGTGGCGAGGAGGCTGACTCCTCACAGCTGCAGGCCGTCCCTTTGCAGCTGGCATCTCAGAACCAGTGGGGCATTGGGGTGTGCAGGGCGCTTTTCCTGCTCGAACGTTCCTGAGGGCGCACTGTCCTGTCCCTCCCTTTGGGAGGGGGTCTGGGGTGCGAGAGGGTGTCCCGAGCATGTGTGCATGCATGTGTGACAAAGGAGTGGCCCAGAGGAAGGGATGACCATGGGCGTCAGGTTACATCTGCTTTGATCCTTGCTGTGGGGACTTGAAGGTCAAGCAGGTCAGCAGGTGTCGTGCCCACCACAGCGGCTCTCCACACGCTTCTGGTGTCACAGAAGGACTCGGTGGCTAGGGCATCGCCCGAGGGGCAGACCTGACTCCCAGATAAACACTCCATCCATAGCGGGTGCTGGAGCCGGGCGTGACTGCATGTGGATGTGGAGACCTCGCTGCGGTTAATTACAGGCCAGGATATTGGGGACGAAAGGTACCACCAGGCTACGTAGTCAGACGGGTGTGGAAGGGCACCAGGCCCCGGGAGGGTCCCGCAAGGCCAGTGGGTCAGGGTGTGGGGCACCCAGGGAAGGAGCTGTGCCTCGCGGGAGAGATAGAGGGGTGAGCAGGTGGAGAAGAACTCTGGGCAGGGAAGGAAGCTGCCTACCGAGAGGGAAGATGCGGAGCGCACTGGAGGACAGTCGGTGGGGAGCCCTGCGGCTGACGCAGCAGGCTTTGGCGATCACCGGCAGGGGCAGAGGCAGCCGGAAGGTAACAGCGTAACAGCGTCAGGGACTGGTTCTGGGAATTAAGGGGATGGACGTGTTGACCACCAAGGTGGTGCTTCCTGGGGAATCTGGGTTTAAGGGAAATCCCGGGCCCACCAGCAGTGCTGGGGGCCCTAACCTCCCCCCCCAGGAAGGTCCCCTTGTCCTGGCTGAGGGGCATGAGGCAGCCTCCCGGCCTTGCCTGGCCCCAACAGCTGCCTTCTCTCTGGCGGGAGGTCTGGCCTGGACGCCGCCTGAGGAGGTGCCCAGGGGTGGGGTGCACAAAGCACAAAGCAACACCTTGCCGCTCACCAGAGAACAAAAATTACTTACAATTACATGCAATTAGCACTTCTAAATTATTAATGGTGGTGAAAGAATGTGTCTATTCAACAAGTAATTTGTCGTAATTTTTAGTAATTGAAAGTAATTTCTAGCAATTAAATCCTAATTTAGAGCATTTTCTGGGCGATGCCTTTATTCACGGGGCCCATCTGAGTTGTATTGTTGGGGGCTTTCTCCAGGCACTTTGTTCAGTGAAAGCTGCTGGGCATGATACGTGGGGGGAGCGAAATAACCAAACTCTTGAAAGTGCAGTGAACACAGAGGGCTGCTCCAGGCTGGCCCAACGGAGCTGTTTTACTTGGAGGGGTGTGAAAGCCGTGTGCCCCACTGTCCACGCGGCTGATCTCCTTGAGTCACCCCCTTTTGGTCTGTTCAGAGTCACCAAAGGAGCTTGATTTGGTGACGGGCCCCAGAACCTAGCCGGCACTGGGTTGGCGTCCCGAGAATGTGTCTAGCCCAGCCTCTGGCAGGGGCAGCCAGCCCTCGCTGGGGGTAGGGCTGGAGAAGGGGCAGTGGCTGGACACCAGCGCTGGTGCACGGGGCCTGGCTGTCCTGACTTACTGGTTTCCTCAGCTCGGCAGCCCCTGCTCAGCGGCGGGGCGGGTGAGCTGTGGGGCGGGAGTGCTGGGGAGGGTGAGGCTCTTGTAACCTAATCACAGAGGATTTGCATATGAAAAGCAGCTGGGAGACTGTCTTTGTCTACCAAGGAGGGGGATCTTATCCTTCTTGAGATCTGTCATCTTCTTTGTCAAGGAGCAAATAAATATTCCGACTAAATTCTTCAGAAATGAAATGACTTGGGTTTATCTGGAAATGTGCTTTATTCCCCTTGCAAATTAGTCATTTTAACTATGCATGACTTCTTCCTACTGCCTTGGGTCATAATTGAAACTCGAGTGTGGTTACTGCCGTTCCATATTTATTTTCTGTTGGAAACGGTGGATACCAACTGCCAAAGACAAGGGAGAGGAAAGGCCGACCCTGGTTGCACAGGGCTCTACTTGTTCCTGAGCAAATCCAGGACCAGGGAGACCCCACACCTCGGGGCAGCAGGTGCACGGGGCCGTGGGGCCCACGTGGGTCTGCACTGGCCCTGGGAAGTTGATGCCAGGCCAGGAGCCCAGCACAGGCATGAATTGATGCCGTCCACACCCTTAGGGCGTCCAGGTCCTGCCGAGTGTTCCCCCTGCTGATCAGTGTCCGAAAGCCTGAGCAGGCCCCTCTGCCCCAGTCCTCAGCCACTTCAGGGGGCGTGACCGTCTCAGGTCTGGGGGTCTCAGCCTTGTCAGACCTGGGCCCTTTTTATGATATATTTTCTAATGGCCCCTTTGCCACCCTGAAATGTAGCTAATAAACCACAGAAGCTCCTACACACAAGAATTGAAAATGAGTATCATGGTACGGTACACAGGACAGTTGGAAGGAAAGTGATGAGAAAGGAGGTGCTTGGGGGTAAACATGTCCTTGGGGGTGAGTGTCCCCTTGGGGATGAGCGGGTCCTTGGGGGTGAGTGTGCCCTTGGGGGTGAGTGTCCCCTTGGGGATGAGCGGGTCCTTGGGGGTGAGTGTGCCCTTGGGGGTGAGTGTCCCCTTGGGGATGAGCGGGTCCTTGGAGTGAGCGGGTCCTTGGGGGTGAGTGTGCCCTTGGGGGTGAGTGTGCCCTTGGGGGTGAGTGGGTCCTTGGGGGTGAGCGGGTCCTTGGGGGTGAGTGTGCCCTTGGGGGTGAGTGTCCCCTTGGGGATGAGCGGGTCCTTGGAGTGAGCGGGTCCTTGGGGGTGAGTGTGCCCTTGGGGGTGAGTGTGCCCTTGGGGGTGAGTGGGTCCTTGGGGGTGAGCGGGTCCTTGGGGGTGAGTGTGCCCTTGGGGGTGAGTGTCCCCTTGGGGATGAGCGGGTCCTTGGAGTGAGCGGGTCCTTGGGGGTGAGTGTGCCCTTGGGGGTGAGTGTGCCCTTGGGGGTGAGTGGGTCCTTGGAGTGAGCGGGTCCTTGGGGGTGAGTGTGCCCTTGGGGGTGAGCGTGCCCTTGAGGTGTGTGTGCCCTTGCGGGTGAGTGTGCCCTTGGGGGTGAGTGGGTCCTTGGGGGTGAGCGGGTCCTTGGGGGTGAGTGTGCCCTTGGGGGTGAGTGGGTCCTTGGGGGTGAGCGGGTCCTTGGGGGTGAGTGTGCCCTTGGGGGTGAGTGGGTCCTTGGGGGTGAGCGGGTCCTTGGGGGTGAGCGTGCCCCTGCCAGACGCGGTGGGATGGCTGAAGGGCCTGGGGCAAGGTCTCCTGACAGCAAACCAAATGCAAACTATGTCCCTCCGGGTGCGTGGGGGTCCTGCGCCCTGAGTTATAATAGGTACTCAGTAAACAATGAACGGGAGAAAGAGACTGTGGGGTTAGGGCCCTGCCCTGAGTTTCCTGAAGTACACACCTGTCGGTCTGCTTGTGTCCTCGGCGCCCATGCAGAGGACACCGTCCCGTCCGCTGCCGCTCGGCTCAGGGCGCCGTCGCTGCAGGAGCCGTCGCCCTGCCCACTCTCCGTGCTTCCTGGCAGCCCTGGTGGTGCTGTGCCAGCACAGGCAGCACCGCTGCCCTGCCGGTACCAGCACCTGTGTTTAGTCACTTACACCAGTGAGGAGGTCCTTCTCCCACGGTGTCGCCTTCCGTTTCCTGGACCACTTGTTAAGGGCGATTCTGAATGGCAGCCCGCGCCCCGGTGAGCTCTGACCTTTTCAGCTTGTGCTGATTTGGTCTTTCTGAGTGGAAACAGCAATTGTACCTGCCAACACCTCTTCAAGCAAAATGGTTAGGGGGATGGAAGGAAGCAAAGGGCAGTAAGTTCCTTTTCTATAAGTTTAACCAGAGAAAGCAGAGGGAAAGTGCGAAGATCAAGGAGCTTTCTGCTCTAAACGTAGGAAAGAGAAGAGATAGGCTCACTTCTCTTCTGACCCTTTCCTTGGATGCTGGGAGGACAGCAGTCTCCCGTTCCCGGGGGGTTTCCTAGTGTTGACTAAATGCCACTGGTGCCTGGTACCACAGCGGTGTGGGGTGCAGGCCGGGCTCTCGCATTTCCCAGCCCTCCTGGAAGAGGCCAGTTCGGGCACTGTGTCCAGTGAAAGTGGTCCTTTTGGTCCTAACTCTAGTTTGGGGTGAAGCATTAGAAACCCTCCCCTTCTCTTCCACCCGGTGAGCAGAGCCCCAAGATGGAAGCAGGTTGGCGCCTGACTCACACGGGCAGAGCGTGTCCTGCTGCAGCGTTGGGGTGAGCACTGTCACGTCCCCAGGGCAGGAAGTTCGCACTCTGGGGGGAACAGGTGGAAACAAATAATAGTGGTCGTTGGGACAGAAGCTCAGCCTTCATGATGCGTACAAACTAAGATTTTTGTGAATGCCAAAATTTATTAGTTAACTCTATAACCTTATATAATCTATTCCTTTTAAAGGTAAAACATAATTTAAGGAATTATGGAAAATTTCAGAGCCTTGATGATTTTATACGACTAGGACTAAGAAAGTTAATAAAGATACTGAAATAGATATCGCCACTAAAATAGACTAAGTGACATTAGTTACATTAAGTGATATTAACGAATTGCCGGCTGCTGTAATGAGGTGGCGACGAGGTGGCTGTCCTGTCCCACGTGTGTGGATGGGTGGAGGTGGTGAACCACAAAGCAGGGCAACATGAGGTCACAGCCCCGGAGATCAGGAAATACGCCTGGCTTCCAAAATCAGCCGGCATCACCAGGAAACAGGGCAACGGGCGAGGACGGGAGGGCAGCATGGGGGGACAGACGGCGCAGGTGTGTCAGGGAGAGGCATCTACAGTTAGTTCTTCTGCAAAGAGACCATGTTCTCCTCTCCCCGCGCTGACTGTTTCCTGATCCAGACCCCCTGGGAGCTGTTTCTCTGGAGTCGCTGCTCGAAGGCCAGTGGGCGCAGTGCTGGTCGAGTGGCCTCCCAGAGTCCGCAGGTGACGAACAGCGTGGCGCTTCTGCAGGTGTGCCCCTGACATCCTTCCCTGGTCACCACGACTCTGATTTCCTCTCACCCCTCCGGTGAGCACTCCCCATCAGTTCATCATGACTGGGACGCCCTCTCCATTTCCTGGTTCAATGAAGGAAACCCCGTGAGGACGGCTCACGCAAAAGTCTCTCCGACCTGCAGCGGCCAGTTCAGATTTCGCCGCGCCTGGCTTGCCTGGATCCTGCCCTGAGATTTTGTACCCTATGACGCTGGCTCAGGTCCAGTCTCAGCTCTTACCCACTGTGGTGACGTGAGCCACATGTGCCGCCTGTAATGTCGTGAAGGGGCCCACAAACTGGCGGGCAGCGAGAGGGAACCACGGGAATGCACACCTGTGTTTTCTGGGCACACCTGTTCAGTGTCTTTGGTAAGCCATGCCTGAAATTCAAGATTCTGTGATTTAAGCTATTTCTCTGCTTCTGACAAAAGCCGCTTATAAAACTGGTGAACAAAGAATTCCACTGGGACCCAAGCCTTTAGACACAGACTGGACATTCTGATTCAAGGGGTGCACAAAAAGTGGGGTGAGCCAGTGTGTGTGCAAAGATGGCCGAGGCCCGAGAGGGGACCAACACAGATGGGGCGTGCTCACGCCTCTGGATGTTCCCTCCGGGCTCATTCTCAGAAGGACCCATTCCTTGGGTGGAGACGGGTTTCGGCCAGACCCTTCCTTTCTTCTCCACACTGCTCCAGCTCCCTCCTCCTGGCTCCCGCAAGGCACGCTATTTCTGACTTGTCTCAGTTTTCTTTGTGCCCTTTGTGTCCTTCTCGATAAAGGAAATCCCAACCAGGACTCACCAAATGGTGAATTGGCCAAATTCATAAGAACCGACTAAACAAATTTCTATGAAACAAGCCAATTAGCACGAGAAAACAACAGCAAAGCTGCTGAACGTAGGCACCATTGCACTTTGGGTGGTTCACAGGGACAGTGAGCGACTCAGCGCTTCAGCCGAGGTCAGAGACACAGCTGGTCAGTGGGGTGGGGTGGAGGTACCTGTGCCCACGGTGCTTTCTGGGCTTCACCCCATTAACTAGAACCGTTCTAGCAGGAGATGCTGACGCCTGGCCTGTGTGGGGAGAGAACAAGCCGAACGGCCTCACGTTCAGGGCTTCTCGGGTTTCCCTCCCATCCTGCGTCTGAAAGTGCCAGGTGGTGCTGAGCCGAGACCTGTCCCCTCCTGCCCAGTGGGACATTGAGGTTTGCTTTAGACCAAGAACGTTCCAGGGTGTGGGCTGTGACAGGTCTTGTCAGTGGGGGTCCATTCTGTGACTTAGAGAATTTCACATAAACTCGTCTGTGCGTATAATTAAAAGTTACTTATCAGTAGCCCACAGAGTGAGTTATTAATGTTGACTGAAGATTGGCCTAAAGAAGCTGAAGGCAGGCGCGTGTACAGAGAAGGAGTCTGAGCGCCCAGCTTGGCCATACGCAGGTCGCCGCCCGCAGGCAGACCCGCCAGGGCTGAGATGCCTGCGAGGGCGAGGGCCCCTGTCGACTCTTGTCCCACTGGTGTGCCCGGTGGATGGCGGCGTTGCAGGAGGTCACGTAACCGTGTACTGGAAGTTGCTGCCAGCCCAGCCTTGTCAGCTTTGCTCACTGCTGCTGGGTGCTCAGTTGATTGTGTGGAGAGGCATTTGTGGTTGAGAAGCCCCAGGACTCGAGTCTGAGGTGTGTTTGCTGGTGGTTCAGAGCTGACTTTGCCGTATTTGCGGCGCGAGCAGAAGGGGCAGAACCATCGTGGCTGCCGCTGCCCGTTAAACTTCATTTTCATCGTGGAGTAGTTTTTCCCGGAGCTCCCCAGTAGAAAAGGTGGCCCAGGAACCTTTGGCCCCTCAGAGACCAGTAAACTCCAGTGTCACCGTCCTAACGTGACTTGGTGTCCTCTCTGGCATTCAGCCAGCTGCGTGGGGGTGGGTGTCACAGGAGCACCCTGCCGCCTGTGGGAGAACAGCCACGGTTACAGCAGCGTGCCTGCTCCCGCCACCAGCACCCTCCGCCTGGAGCAGCCCTGCAGGCAAAGGTCCCTGCGAGACTCTCGCCTGCCTCTCCTTTCTGCTCCTACACAAGCAGCCCTTGCTCTGGCCCGGCAGCCTCTCCTGCAGGACCTGCCCCTGCCACCTCTCAGCTGCGGCCCGGCCTCCTGTCGCCGGCGCCTGGAAGCGCCCTGGGTTCCTGGAAGCTGGCCCTGTGCCTGCACTTGGCCTGGCTCCAATTGTACTTCCCAGTCCTGGGACTCTGACAGCTCACCTGGGAGCCTTGTCCACAAACAGGCTGCCCAGGCTGCGGAGCCGGGGGTCACAGTGCGGCCCAGGGAGGGCTCGGCAGGGCTGGAGGGTCCAGTCAGACCGTGGACAGGCCACTGCCCTCGCGCCCCAGCTCTGCTCCTTCCTCTCTGCCCCTGACCCTCTGTGTCCCTGTCCTCTCTCTCTGTGTCGTCTGTGTCTCTGTCCCTACCTGTCTTTCTCTCTCTCTAATATCAGCACACAGAAACGGCCACAGCCTCTTCTCAGGGAAATGCAGCCACCTCTGCAAACCTCCTATTCTCTGAGCTTTCCTACTCCTGAGGTAAAACAGAAAAGGAGGAGAGGCGATGTGTGTCTCTCTCTCCCAAACCTGTGTCACCTCTTCCCTCCTGGACAACGTCAGACGGCGGCAGAGTTCCCAGTGCTCAAGCTGACGTCATTCTTCTCTGATGCTCCAGTAAAGCCATAAACGGGGTTTCTCGTCCCCTCACCCCAACCGTCTCAGACATTTCTCAGCTGCTCTCGTTCCGCACACTGAGTGTTTCTCCCTTCAAGCATCGTCTGCTCGCCCCTTTTCTCTCCTACCACAGGGACTTAAAACCCGATTCGCGTTCACTCAATAGCTTTACAGTGAGAGTGTCACTCACAGATCAGTCTTGCCGGGTGGACTGTTTCCAGGTCCTTTCACAAAGGAATAAATGGACACGTTAGGTTGTATTAAAATGAAAAATTCTTTTCATCAGAAGATACCAGTAAGAGAGAGACAAGGCAGTGACAGGTTGGAGGAGACATGCGCACGCTTGCGAAGGACACACATGCAGGCTCGCCGATCACACGTGAGCATGAAAGGCGGACGCCCTAAGTGACAGGGCAGAAGACCTGAGCAGGCGTCGCACAAAGGCGGGCGTGTGCCTGGGCGATGTGCGTGAGAAAGCGTTTGCTCTTGGTTATCAGACGCGCGCGTCAAGCCCTCACGTGACGCCGCAGGCACCCACCCGAGTGCCCGAATGCGGGACTGTGGGCGCCCCGGCCAGAAGGTGTTTGTGCCACCGTCCCCCCCCCCTCGTCCTTGGTGGGTGGGGCCTCCCTGCCCCTCCCGCCTCTCACAGTCGTCACCTAGAAAGGGCACAGTGAAAACAGCTGACGTCGGTGGGTGAAATGGCCACATGCGGAACGCAGCCCCCCATTTTTACTCACCGGGGAAGATCGGTGCAAACACTCCCTGAGGAACTAGGCTGTGAGCTCCCCTCCTACTGGCCGATGTTGGGGCTTTCCTGCGCCACCGGCAGGGAGCTTCCCCCCACGAACACCTGCCAGGCGAGAGCTCCTTTTGGATGTTCTGGGCCCAGGACTTGCCCAGGTACCTGTGGTGTGACAGTCTTGACCACCTGCTCCTTCGCCAGCGTGGCAGGCCATCTCCCTGTGGGAAGGGCCCCCAAGAGAGGCCTTCAGTGCATTTGACCCCAAAACAGACAAGTGGAAGATCTGTTGGGGGGATGACGTCCCCATGGGCTCCTCACGCCTGATGAGGCTGGGGTGGCAGCCCCTGTGACCTTGGGAACAACGGAACGGTGCCGCCTGCTCTCGGGCCCAGCAGCTGCTGTCAGTCACTATGTCACCATGTTCCCTGCCGGCTCCCATGTCCCTGCCCCACCGAGGAATCCCATCAGCCATTGCAGGATGGGCTGTGATTGCGCTGACCCCCACCCCATGGTCTGTTGTGTTGAGAATCTTGCCCTGAAGGTCGCACTGGACTGTAGCAATGTGTCATCTACTGGGCCAGCAGTCTGTATGTCACAGTCTCTAGTGGAGTTTAAATGACAGGCTGGGTCCCAGAACATTGTCCCAGCTTGGACATGACTTTGGGGGTGGAGGTGGGGGGAGACGAAGTTAAGGGGCAGGAACTAGTTTTTCCAGCACCACAGGCACAATTACGTGAAGAACTGCCGTGGGGACAGGAAGCAGGACAGTGCCCGTGGCCAGTCGCAGAGGCTGGGTCTCCTTTGCACCTGGTGCCGTCCGAGGCCTGAGCACTGAGACGGGGCGTGCCTTAAAGCTATGCAAACATGTCCTAAGTTTCATCTGCTTCATTTTTGGAGGAGGCGAGAGACAAGAAAGGACCACAGGATTTTAGACTTCTCTGTCTGCGGATGGCTAAGATGGTCACAAGGTTCTACTCCAACCACCAGGCAGACCCTCTTGTCCAGTTGTCATTGGCTCTGAGAGATGGCAGGCTGCAGGCTGTGCCCTGTCAAGCTCTGGGTTAACCCCCGGGTGACCCGGGGGTGCACTGCCGAGCCCCCGCCCCCTGTCTCCGAGCTCCTGCAGCTGAGGTGAGAACTCTGTGCCGACGGGCGCCTGGCCCTTGGAGCTCCGGGGGCAGGCCGAGGTGCCGCCCACAGCCCCTGCAGACACACAGCGCTCAGGTCTGCCCCAGGGAGGACCCCGACGCGAGCTGTGGGTCCCTGGGTCCCTGCTCTGGCTGCCAAGCCAGGCCGGCAGGCACTGTCCCCCCGACGCTCTGTGGCTCCTTCCTGATGAGCAGTGTTTGAAGCAGACGCAGGGTGTAAACGTTCCCGAGCCTCTTAACTTAAAGAGCTTCCGGAGTGTTCGGCGGAAGCTGCAGCAGGTGTGTAATGTATAAATCATTACAAACAAGGCTTGAAAGAAAGTTAGGCGTTTATGCTGCAGCTCCCCTGCCCTTTAGCAACAACGAAGGTGGAAAATGCAGGCATCTGGAATGCAGGGGGGAGCAGGCGGGCTCGGGGCTCCCCTCAGCAATGTGACCCCGAGTCAGTCGCAAAGTCTGCAGGGCAGGTCTCCCCGCGTGGCTCCCATGTCAGCACCCGAGTGGCAAAGATGTTTTAATAATGGCACTGCTCTTCATAGCAGTTTGGCCAGTGAATGCAAAAGATTTTTATTTGGGGTATTTGCACTTCATCTTTTAATGGTGCCAGACGATGATACTTGGATTATTTAAGTGACTCTGAATTCAATCTTCAAAAGTAGCAGCTCCCCCTGCACCCCAGTTGAAAGTGGACTGTGTCACTCCCGAGGCCCGAGCCCGATGCAGGGGCCCCTCCTCCCCACGGCCTCACCCCTGCCGAGTCGCGCACTGCCCCCAGTCCTGCTACCACGGTGTCCTTTGGCCCTCGGCCCGTGATGGGTGCTGTCCAGAGTCCCCAGGACAAGTTAGCTCTGCGCCCTGCATCCTGGAGGGTGACTTCATCTGATGGAGTGTTCTGGCTTTTCCCTGTTGCTTTTGTCCTCCTCTCTCCCCATCTGAGCAGGCTCGAGTCTGGCCCTGCACCTTCCTTCCAAGGCAGCGGGACTGCTGGGGGTGGGGCGGGAGCGGAAAGGTTCCCGGCCTGTGTCCCTGGGTTGCTACGTGGCGCCCGGCGCAGGGCAGCTGCCCACCACGTGGTGGGAACAGCCTCACTGGCCTTGCTCCCCACGACGCCCAGCAGAAAAAAGTTCTGGTGCCTGAAGAGGAGGTGAGGGGGCGCCAGCCTCAGGACCCCTGTTCTAACTGGCTGCCCCTCACAGAGAGCTGCAGGGTGGGGTGTCCTCCCAGCTCAGGAGGCGTCCACTGAAATCCAGAAGGAATTCCGTGTGGGATGCTTCTGAATATCAGGAAAAGCCTCATCCAAAGGAGAGTGTTCATCCAGCTGATCATTTTCTTTCTTTCTTCTCAGCTTCCTTTGACGTTTGAGGCAGGGGGTCAGGCTCAACGGGCCAAGATGATGGGTGGAGGATGTGGGTGCTGCCAGTGCCTGTCGGGTGGGTGCCCCCCCCCCGGGCTCTGAATTTCCCCACCTGTGGGCAATCACACAGCGTGAAAGCAGAGTGGGACGAGCATGTCTCCGGCATCAGAGCCCTCGCTGGAGGGAGGACCCGGGAACCCACTCCCTCCTGGGACCGGCTTTGCAGCTTCCGAGAGGCCTGGCTGGTCCGGAGAATGAGCCTTGAGAACCCAGGGATCATGGATTGCAGTGTCTGGAAAAAGTGTGAGCGTGGAACAGACGTGAGCCATTGTGGGGGTCCCGGTGAGCACATCCTAAATGCCAGAGCACACGCTTCCTCACACAGAAAAGCCGGCGTGTGTGGCGTGGGTTGAGCGTGTCTGGGTGGCAGCTGTCACGTCAGGGACTGCCGCGTGCTCTGCTCAGCTCAGGGTGGGGAGGTGCAGGCCCGTCTGTGTGGCCCGAGTGTGCTGGGAGAGAGAGCGCCGTGATGAGGGCCCCAGCGCCGTGTGCCATGTGCCATGTGCCGTGCTGTGCTGTGCAGTAGGGGCCAGTGGAAGGCGTGGGGCAGGACACCTGCTCCTGGAGGACCAGGCGTCTCTGGTGGCCTTTGGGAGACGCGTGTCTGAACCACCCCTTCCTGCTAGTCTTGGCAAGACCACCCCGGACACCAGCAGCACATGTGTCTCTACTTGACCTTGGCTGTTGGGGCGCCTGCTCCAAGGGCCACACGTGATGGCGTCGTGTGGGGGACAGTCAGGCTGCCGAGGGATGGGACGCCTCCTTCACCATGTGCAGGAAAATGTGCAGAAGGTGGCCCCTCAAAGGGAGGTCGGGGAAGAGTGAACCCCAGAGGGCGCAGCACCTCGCTCTCGGGAGCAGACGTGGCCGGGGCGGTGCTCGCAGGTCTGCCTCGGGCCTGGGGGGTCTCCAGGTGGCCGAGTGGAGGGTGTGGTAGGAGGGCGATGGAGCCAGTGCCCACGCATGTGTGAGGTGTCATCGCACGTCTGTCTGCTCGGCTTCTGGGCCTGGAGCTGAGGGGCACACACACGCCTGTGCTCAGGACGCGGCACCCCGCGCGGGGCAGGCCAGCCTATTTAGAGCAGCTAGAAAAGGGCCCTGAAAGTGGTGTTCTGGCCTTATGCCCGTGGGGTGCAGAGAGGGGGAGCCGGGGTGGCCGGGACGGCTTATAGGAGGTGGCATCTCGTCTGCCCAGTGGCTGAGCAGCGTTGGGGGGAGGGTTGTCCCCGGGGAGGGTACACAGGAGGAGGAGGCAACATTTGGGACCTAGGAGTGCCTGCCGGACTTTGAGGGACACTGATGTGAGCGTGACCCTGGCAGCGTGGAGAAACGGCCAGCGGACGTGCCAGAGGCGGGGGACCCCCAAATGGGCAGCAGGGCATGAAGAGCCGCTCGCCGTGGAGCGGGTGTCGTGTTCCTTCTCAGAGCGCAGGACAAAGAAACCACATCTGCCATTGTCACTTTTGGGGGAAGACGCTGAGCCGTGGGCTTTCCGGGGAAAACCGTTGGAGTCAGGCCGGCCTCGCTGTGCTCAGCCCCAAGAAGGGCCTGGAAGCAGCTGCGTGTGTTTGTTTCATCTGCAAGGCTTCTAGCCTTATTGTAACAGTCTGTAGACGAAACGTCATGGCTGTTTTGCTTTGGGGGCTGTGGGGGCAAACATTTTGAATTTTATGGCCCTTCTGGGCTTTATTCAAATAGATTCTTTTTTAGGCCTTCAGAAAAAGTCATACGCAGCTGGATTCACTGCTGCTTTAACTGTGATTTACGACTGTATGCATTACTGTACATTACTTACAAATTATTTATAAAGCAGAGTTTTGCGTATAAAACCTTATTTCCCCATGGAGTTATTTAATAAAATCTGAGCAGTGTGCTGAGAAGGCAGTCTTGCAGGCAGCAATATGAAACCTTTTGTCAGGGGCGGCAACTCTGGGAAGGCGGCCCACGGCGGCACCCACGGCGGCACCCAGGCTCAGGGCGCTCGGTGCTGACCACGTGCTTTGCTTTGCTGCTTTTACAGCATCTGGTGACCGCACTGATGTGCCCTGCAAGCCCCACAGAGTGACAAACGGGCATGTCGTCTGCAGGCATTCAGGCATTCAACTTGTCATGTGCAGGCTACACAGATGTGCACACGCACAGACGTAATCACAGTTGGGCACACGCACACCCATGCACACACACACATGCAGGGACACAAATGCACACACCCACTTGCACACACCCACATGCACACACACATGCACACACACGCACACACACATGCACACACATGCACACACCCACATGCACACATGTGTACACACCCACATGCACACACCCACGTGCACACAAATGCACACACCCACGTGCACACACCCACGTGCACACACACGTGCACACACATGCACACACCCACCCACCCAGACACACACACACACACACACACACGCATGCATGCACAGGTGCGTGTACCCCTGGTCTGCTCCTTGGCAGGGGTGAGGGGGTGCATTGCCCTCATCCCAGCCTGAGATGCGGCAGGGTCCACAGGAAGGGGTCACTACTATCTGGGGCTCTTGTCAGTGAGTCCTCCCCAGCCTGTGCCAGGCTGTGCACATGTAATTTTCAGGGTGATAGAAATGCACTTCCCCAACCTGCTGAAGAGAGACTCTCGCCCTTGGGGAAGACGGTCTCTGCAGACAGCACAGAAGCCTGCAGCCCTGCCTCCCGGCGATGGGGCCATGGCCTCACGCCCTCCCCACGGCAGTGGGGGCTGCAGCAGCAGTGATGGCTGCTCCATTTCTGCATTTGCTTCCCACACTTTCCCATTGTCATCAAGCCAGTGCTTGTTACTTATTTATGCTCTCAGAGTGTCTACCCGGTGTCTACCCGGAGCAATCCTCTCCTTCTAGAACTTTCTTCAGAAGCTATGCTCCCTGAGTGAAGTTTGGGAGCAGGTTGTGACTTGATAGGGACGTCCAGCACTGGCGAGAAGAGGCGTGGGGGCTTCTCCAAGTGTTGCTGCCTGGAGGCCCCCTGGGCAGGGTCCAGCCACGAATACAGCCGGAGGCTGGGTTAGGGAGCTAGGTGGTTAGGTTTTAGCCAGCCGTGGTTCAGGGAGGAATAGTCGGGAGGTGGACTTGCTTTTCAGCATCCTAACGTGTGTCATCAGGGCTGCGGACTCTGCTCTGGGCGTTTGGGGTCGGCAGGACTGAGAGGTCCCAGCCTGCCCGTAAGGGAACCTGCTGTACCATCTGGCACCCGACACTCGATTGAAGTGCGCACACTGTCCAGTCCTTGCTCTGGCGTCAGTGCTTGGCTATGACTGTCACACTTGGACCCGGCTTGTTCTGGGAGCTCCAGGCATAGCTGGGCCGGCCTCCCCACAGCGGGTGCCTGGAGACAGGCAGGCAGGCAGGCAGGCAGGGGGGCTTGCCACCAAGTCCACGATTGCTGGGACTGGCCCTAATCAGGGCAGAGATGAGGGTGGGGAGCAGAGGGCAGCTTTAGGCTTCGGGGTGCCATCCAGCAGCACACAAATCATTTAGCAGCAATAGGCTCAGGACTGCCTGCGCAGAAATGTTTCGCTTCCATCTCCGAGCTGTCCAAACGCTGCACCGCCCGCTACCCAGAGGCATGGGGAACATTTTGTTTCTCTTCCAAGTAATTGGCACCAGGAGACCTGCCCGGCAGCACGGCACAGAGCCCAGTTACCGCTGACTGTGCCGTGGAGGGAGGGGGCGCTGTGCCAGGGGTTCCCACCCACCTAAGGAGCTGGGAATGCTGGGGTCGTCATGGCAACCGGAGAGGCCGCTGCTCAGGCAAATGACAGGAGGAGCTTTGCTTCCCTCCCACCTCAGATTCTGAAGGGTAAAGAGCTTGCCCAAGGTCATCCGTTTGTTAACAGCAGAGCTGGGGTCAGGGTCCCCCCATCTCATCCATCTCCCTTAAGCCTCTGTCCAGTCCCTCGCACTCCATGACAAAATCCCATTGCCTGGGCCGGAACAGCAGACGTTTACTCCTTGCAGTGTTGGAAGCCAGAAGCCCCAAGGTCAAGTTGCCACAGGTTTGAGACAGGCGAGGACACTGCTGCTTGTGTGGCCGGTGGCCCCTTGCCCCGTGTTCCCCCACCTGGAGAAAGCGAGCTCTGGTCTCTCCTTCTTCTCGTAAGGACACCAGTCCCATCCCGGGGCCATCCTCATGGCCTCAGCTAACCCGCCACCTCCCAGAGGCCCCACCTCTAACTCCATCACACTGGGGCTGGATTTCAACATATGGATTTGGGGGGAACAGACCTGCTGTCCGCAGCCCCCCCATCTCTCATCTCAGCGAATATGCCTGCAGGTCACCTGGAAACCCACCATGCTTTTGTGGTGTCATTTCCACATTTCCCGTTCCTGTAAATTCTGACGTTAATTTAATTTTTGTGGGGTGTTTATATATTGCTACACGTACCCAGAGGCTTCAGAGAAATGTGTACTTTAAATAAATCTGATCAACCAATCAGTCACTCTGTGAGTGCAGCCTAGTGCAGAATACACATTTTTAGTGCGTCTTGATACCACACCCTCTCGTGTCATCACTGGAAGGACTCGTGAGGAATTTATTATCATGGGTGGGGGAGGTGTCTCGGAAACTCCTCTCCTGCCGCCAGCCGTGGTCTGGTTTGTGCCTCCATATAACTGGCAATTGTGTAAAGTAAAACTGCGCCCCAGTAAAGTCGTTTTGCAGTGGGAGTCGGGTGGACGCCCAGAGGGTGGTCATGGCACCAGGTGGGTGAAAATAACGTCCGTGCATTAAGGACCTACTGTGCGCCATGCACGACCCTGTGCTGCTTGCTCCATGTTCCGTGCCGGCAGTGTCACAGCAGCCATGTGGGTCTGCGGGCTGAGGTTTGCTAGGGTTCTTACCATCGTGACTGGGATGTGTGGAGTTCCACTCACACCCCCCAAATTAATCCAGTCTGAAAAACTCCGCCCCGTTAATTGATAAAGTGGGGAGGGTCACCCCACATCCAGAAGGAGATTTTGTTCTATTTCAAGAGATTGGCTCAGATCAACGTTCTCCGCCTTGACCAGGCGGGGGCGGCCGTATACTTGCCACAGCACGTGGAGAAGGTGCCCAAAGGCCCCTCAGGACCCCAGGGCACAGGTCCCGGTCAGACGAGGGGTGCCGTCCATCTGCCAGTCCTTCTGAGGCTGCCTTGGGGCACGCGCCCGAGCTGGCCAGCACGAGGCCCTCAGGATACGGGATGTATGACAGTGTCTGTGACCGCGGGCTTCCTTTGTGTGTTTGAGTTAGCATTTCTATGTCCAGTGAGGCTTCGGTCACGTGCTGCACGTTTCCATGGACCCTCAGGAACAGGGGAGGGGCCTCTGTGCTCGCAACATCCCCTCACACATTCTGTCTTATTTAATACTCACTGCAGACTCGAGCCTGGCCCCTGGCAGAGAGGGATGTGGTCAGCTGAAGGCTGGTGTCACTGCCCAGGTGACATGATCCACGGCCCCGCCCCTGTTTCTCACATCCTGCACTGCTGGTCTCTGCTGTGGCAGCAACACGCCGAGATCAGAGAAAATGTCTAATTCCTGGTAAAACACACACACCGATTCACACACACACACACTGCACCCACAGTCACACCTATGCACACACACCCATGCACAGACACCCATGCACACACACCCCCACACCCCACACCCACGCATGCACCCACGCCCACAGACACCCATGCACACACACCCACGCACACACGCCCACACACACCCATGCACACACCCACGCACACACCCTCGCACACACACATGCACGCACACCCACGCACACCCACACCCACATACCCCCACGTGCACATGTCCACACACACACGCCCACACACATCCCCACGGACACACACCCACACACACCCACGCACACACCCTCGCACACACACATGCACGCACACCCATGCACACCCACCCCCACACACCCCCACGCGCACATGTCCACACACACACGCCCACACACATCCCCACGGACACACACCCACGCACACACATGCACACACACCCATGCCCACCCCCCCACCCCCCCACGCACGCACGCCCATGCACACTCACGCCCACACCCGGTAGCACTTGGTATAAACTTAAGTAGAGACTGCTTCTCAGGGAGAGAGTGCATTCGCTGTGTGGGGGCCATGCCTGCAGGATGCTCTCATCCTCTGAACTGGCCTCCTTGAGTCCCGGGGCTCCTCTGTCGAGACCCCATGGACCCCTGTGGCAGAGCGTGCCTGCAACAGTGTTCTGGGCCCACAGAACTACCTAGCACACACGAGAACCCAACAGTCAGCTGAGTGTTTCTTCTCCTGAAGCCAGACAGACGAGTTCCCAGACCCTTTTTTCTCTCACTGCGGTGACTGGGACTTATTAACCCAAACTATCCATGAACGAGCATCGTAGAGAATCTTCTCACTGAGACAGAGCTGGACAATAGCAGAGGCAATGCAAGCAGCGGGGCGGTCTGCTTCTTGCCTTGGCTTACTTTTGAGGAGAGGAGACTTTCTCTGCTCCTTTCTTCGCTCTGCGTCTGGTTTCAAATCCCACCACTTTAGCAGTGTGTTCTGTTCCAGTCAGAGGTTGGGGTCTGATTGAAGATGTCCACGCGTTGTAACTAGAATCTTCCGGCATCGGCTTCCTGGGTCACCATGCTGTTTTCTAAAAGGAGTGGAACGCTCTGGGTTTTCTCTCTCCTTTCGGGCACTGATCTGAGCCTTTAGACGAGACTCTCCTCTTTTTAATCTCCATTTGCTGCTGAGTTCTAAGCCTCTCTAACCGGAAGACCCTGGGCTGAAAGGCGGGGAGTCTGTGCGTAGCTAGATGGAGGGCACAGGCTAAAGAGACGGAAGTGAAAATAGACGAAGGACAGAGGCTGGGAAGAGGCAAGGGAGGGGAGACTGTGTAGCCCCGGCCCTCACAGGTGGAGGTCACAAGTTGTGACATCTTATCAGGGGAAAGGGAGCCGTAGCGTGTGAATTTTAAAATCAATCACAGGATTCGGGAAGGAAACGAGAGTATGTGGCAGGGCTTTCCCCGCTTCCTGGTGTGCCAAAACCAAGGGAGCAAAATGTTGGAAAACACTCATCATGGCTGAGTTTGGGTAAGGTGAGTTGTACTTTGAAGTCCGTATCAGGGAAGGGAAAGATTTTGATTAAAAGGGGGAGTCCGTCAACAAATGTGTTGTGAAAGGAGAGATTGCCAGAACTGGGGGAGGGGAGGCAGCCTGGTGAGGGAAAGACTATAAAATGTCACAAGGGGAAACTGACGTCCTCCATGGTAAAGCTGGACCTGGACGCTCACTGGTGCCCAGCACGGGGCTCTGGGCCTGGGGGTGTCTGCCTGAGGCCGCACCCCGCCTGTGGCACCCACGTGCCTTGGGCCTCTTTGTTTGGAAGTGAGACCCTAACACGTCACTCGGGACTACACAAAGGCCTCCGCCTGGGCAGTTTGAGAACAAGAATTTCATCTCAGTTATTTAATGTGTTTTCTTTGCTGTAAGAAATGTGCTGAATCATTATGTAGCAGAATATTAAGATCTGAAGGACACGCAGATTTTGTTTTTAATTCACTGACCTGCTTCATCGGCCGTCCTAGCTCTGTTTTGGGTCTTCATGTAGTAATATTGATGCCATTCCCCTTTCCACCTGGTGGGTTTTGGGTGCAGGGACCGCTGCTCCCAGGTGTTGGGCTGCTGAGGGCCTGAGCTGCCAGGCCCTGGATGTGGACATCACGCCCATGGCGTAGCGTGTGAGCCCGTCCCCGGCCTCCTCAGGTCAGCGGTCACTGCAGCCCCATCCTGAGCACCGAGTGGCTCCCCTTCCTCTTGCTGGCGCCTTATCTCTGCCGCCTCCAGAGCTGCGAACGCAACTGTTGCTTGATAACAGGAGCCTTATTTTGTGCCGCTGGCCAGGCACTAAAACCCCAGTCGCTAGGAGGGCCGTGTGAAGTGCCGTGGACAGCACGCAGTGTGTCCTGAGCTCTGGAAATGGAAGTCTGCGAGAAGGAGTGTGGTGGCTGGGACCGTGCAGCAGCAGCCGAAAGACAGTCACGTCCTGTGTGGACCTGGTGGCTGTGAAAATGGGGAAGGACGCGGCTCACATGCTCCCAGCACATTCCGAGCTCTGGGACGCGTGAACAGCATGCTGTTCAGGGAGAGGGGCCGGGCCGCGGCACACAGAGCAGCCTGGTGTGGACTGAGCTGGAGCCTCAATCCACAGATGGCAGAAGGCTGTGCAGCTATCCAGTCCCGTGCGGTCGCCGCCATCATGGCTCCAGGACGTGTGTGTGTGTGTGTGTGTGTGTGTGTGTGTGTGTGTGTGTGGCTCCAACAGATCGGACTTGCTCACTGCCATCTGACAGCGGCTCGCAAGCCCAGGCGACCGGCACTGAGGTGTTCGTGCCATCCTACTCTGTGAAGAAGTCCTGGCAGCCCACGTACTCAGCCCACGTGAGCAGCCTCCGTCCTGAGAAGGCCCTGAGCCCGTGACATGGTGTCGACCCCGACGGCCACACGTCACATGTCAGCTGAGCCGAGCCAGGAGATGGAGGCCTCGGGGGTCAGCCCGCCTGCTCCCTGGCCCTGCTCCCCCAAATGGCCTCGGGGGGCCCTGACACAGCCCGGGGTCAGGGCGGGTGGCTCAGTATGGGTCACCTATGGACACCTGCTGTGCAGGTCCTGCCTCAGCTGCCCGCCTTTGCCCGGCAGCCCCTTGCCGCTGGGTTCCTGTTTTTGTCCCCTCTTCAAGGAGCCTTCGTTCCTCCTTCTTTAATTGTGTGTTTCTGTTAAGTGAGTAAATCCCGTTATGAGAGCAGGAACCATATCTTTCTTCCCAGGAAGGTCTTCACAGCTCAGAAAACTGAAGGCCGCATATGTTTGTAACTCCTTCTGCTTTGTCAATTTATTTCACCAAATATTTAGCAAATTCCAACCATGTGTAAAGTGCTGTGTTTATGGCCCAGACAGTGAAACCGCCAAAATACGGAGTGAAAGCAATCAGGGCAGCCACAGATGCACTTTCAGTCCCATGAACTCACACGGGCGATTACATGGCAGTCTCCACGTAATGGTACAGTGTAGAATCACACACACACACACACACACACACACACCCAGGTGGAAATGAAGTTTAATTACCCCATGCTCTGGTTCCATTTTTCGTTTTAAAATAAAGCTTGTATTTTAGCGTGGACTGATAGCGTTGGTGGAATTTGCTCTACTGCCAAGGATATCAAGATGAATCTTATGTTCCATTTGTATTTTCTCTGCCATCTTACAGCTAAATAGTGGGACTCGAAAGTATTCAAATGGCTACCTACTGCGGTGGTAAATAGGTTTGTTTTATTTCATTCGTGGTCGAGGTTACAGCCGGTGTAAAGGAAGGGATCTGTCAGTGACGTCCCATGCCAACAGTCCAAGCTCGTCCGGGACGTCCTGTGCGGTGCCGAGTCGGGGGTCTTTGGGGTGCGTGACCACACCTGTTCCGCTTCTTGCAAAGTGTGTACAGCCGCTGAGTGGGCACACTGGGCATTTGAGAACACGCACACCAGCGTATGGACGTATCAGTATAAAATAATTACCTTTTCAAAGATTTCGTCTTGGGCCGCTGTCTGCTGTTGCTCAGAACATGGAAATTCTTCCTTTGATGATGTGCCACAGGGCAGCCCAAGCTGTGCCCATGACGGTGAATCTCAGCTCTAGGACGGCACGTTTGTGGGGACGGGTGTGAAGGTACTGGGTTCCAGGGGGAATGAATGTGATTTACAACCAAGCCAGGAAATAAGTTGGTTATCACATGGTGTTCAAAGTGGAAATGGAGTGTGAATATATCATCACAAGACTGATTTCTTAAATGGCTTGGAAACATTTTCTAAAGAGGCGGAGAAGATGGTCCTGCCCGGGGGCACCTGCGGCAGCCAGACTCCCGATGTGCAGATGAGTCTCCTACTGGGCAGCAACGCTGCACGTCCTTCCGGGGCCTGAATCTGAGCAGAGCCCCGCCGCCTGTGCTGCTGTCACCCGTTTCCTGTCACCGGCTCCTCCGTCTAGACGCCAGGCTCGCGGGATCGGCTCAGGGATGTGCCGGAGGTCTGCCTTCCCGGGCGTGAAGTGTGCCGGAAACCCGCAGCCACCATGGCCGTCAGCAACACTCCTGCCATGTCTGCCACACGCTGGCCTGTCCCCGCCCCCCTCAGGGTTCCCTGTTTCCTGTGACACAGTCCACACGCCTGGCCCTCAACCTCGACCCCTCTTCCCCCTTTCTCCCGTGTCACTGACCTTTAGTGCGTTTCGTTCTGCTCCTGAATGGTCTCTCGAACCATCCCCTCTGCCAGTCTTTGCGTTGGCAACCTCATCATCTCTAACGGACGATTTTCACACCTCTTACCGAATGCTGTCCTGCTCTCCACTACGTTCATCATTCACAAATCCTAAGGATAAAACTGGAAATGCTTAGAACACTGCCTGGCTCGCAATTAAGCTCAGTAGATAGTTCAGTAGTAGATACTGTTCTTTTTACAATGTTTGATCATTTTCATATTGTTATTTTTGTCATCTTGCCAAGGCACAGTTGGGTATTTCTGTGGTACTCAGAAAGCGTTTGTGGCTCCCCTCTGTGTACAGAAGACACAGCCCTCCCAGGGCGGCCTCGCGGCCTGCTGTCTGCTGCCGTCACCCTTACTACAGTCCCTCTGGTAGGTGTGTCCGTGTCTCGTGATGGGGTTACCTGCATTTCCGCTATGGCGCATGACGTTTTCGTGGACTTACTGGCCATCTGTGTGTCCTCTATGGTGCAATGTCTCTTCATGTCCTTTGTCCATTTTCTAATTGGATTTTTTCACTGTTTACTTTTGAGAGTTCTGTGTTCCAGATACTATCACTTGTTGGCTCTGTGGTTTGAAATATTTTCTCCTACTTTCTCTTTTCATCCTTCTAACAAGGACTTTTGCAGAACAAAATTTTTAATTTCGGGGAGGCCCAATTTATCAGTTTTTCTTGTTTATGGATGATGCTTGGTGCCAAGTGTAAGAACTCTGGTTTGTCCTAGGTCCCGAAGAGTTTCTGTTGTTTCTTTCCCCTACACTTTTATTTATTTTACACTTACATCCATGATCCATTTTTGCTGCTGTTTTATGTAAACCGTGAGACTTGTGCTGAGGATCCTGTTTTTGCCGGTGGATGTTTAATGGCTTCAGCAGCGTTTGTGAAAAGCAGTTATGCAACCGTGCAGTTGCTTTGCACCTTTGTTACCAATCTGTTGGGTGTATTTGTGTGGGTCCATTTCTGGGTTCTGCAGTTTGTTCTGATCTGTTTATCCCTCCACCAGGGCCACACAGCCTTGTTGTACCTACACAACAAGGCTCCAGCTATACATATATAATCATTAGGTGAGGCAATCCCTCCTGCTCAGCCTTTCTCCAAATTGTTTTAGCTGCTGCAGCCCTTTGCTGTTCCATGTAAGTTGCTGTCTGTACCTACAAAGAATCTTTCTGGAATTTTTATTGGAATTGTGTTAAATGTGCATATTAATTTGGGAAGAACACAATCATTATTACGTTGGGACTTCCGATCCATGAACATATTATATCTATTATTTATTTAGATCTTTGATTTCTTTCATCAACATTGTGTACTTTTTAATATATAAGTCCTGCACATGTTTGTTAGATTTACATCTAAGTAATTTGTTGAGTAATTTGTTGAGATAGTATTTTATTTTAATTTCAGGGTCAATGTGTTCATAGCTAGTGCATAGACAAATAATTTATTAGTTCTAGGAGTTTTTGTAGACTCATTGGTATTTTCCATGTAGAAAATCATGTCATCTGGAAACAGATACAATTTTATTTCTCCCTTCGTCTTCTGCATGATTTTCATTTCCTTGTCTTGCCCTGTTGTACTTGCTGGAACATTCAGCTACATTGAGTAAGAGTGTGCGAGGGGACACCCTCACCTGTTCAGATCTTCAGAGGAAAGCTGCTCGTTCCTTACCATACGTATATTAGTGTATGGCCTGTGTAGACACTCCTTATCAAGTTGACGAAGTTCCCCTGAATTCCTATTTTTCTGAGTTTCCATCATGAATGGGTATTGAATGTTTTCAAATACTTTTTCTGCATTGATATGATCATCTTCTTTTTTCCTTTAACCTGTCAAGATGGTGAATTACATTGATTTGTTTTGGAATATTGGACCAGCCTTGCATCCCTGGAATAAACCCCAAAATATGTAGTTATTTTCATATATTGCTGGATTTCATGTGCATGTGCTAGTACTTTCTTAAGGATTTTAATGTCTCTGCTCACGAGGGATGTTGGTCTGTAGGTTTCTTTTTTTGGTGCTGTTTTTATCTGCTTTTGGTATCAGATTAATACTAAATAGTTAAAATTAATTGGGAACTATCTCTTCCTCTTCTATGTTCTGGAAGGAATTGTGTAGAATCCATATCAGTTCTCCCTTAAATATTTCGTAGAATTCTCCAGTAAAACCATCTGGAGATTTCTTTTGGGAGAGGTTTTTAAATATGAATTCAATTTTCTTAATAGTTATGGGTCTATCAATGACCTATTTCATACTGGATAGGTTGTGGTAGTTTGTGGTTTTTGAGGAATGGGACCTTTTTATCTAAGTTACTGTGTTTATGTGTGTACACTTGCTTGTTCCCCTAATGAGGTCTGCATTGATATTCCCGTATTATTGCTGGTATTGGTAATTTGTGGCTGCTCTCTCTTTTTCTTTGTCAGTCTTGCTAGAGATCTGTCAATTTTACTGATCTATTCAGGGAACCAACTTTTATTTTCACTGATTTTCAATTTGTTTTTTCTGATTTCAATTTTATTGATTTCTGCTCTATTATTTCCTTCCTTCTACTTTCTTTGGGTTTAGTTTGTTCTTTTTTTTGTTTGTTTCTTCATGTGGGAATTTAGAGGATTAATTTGAGACTTTTCTAATGTAAGCATTTAGTGCTAAAAATGTCACTCACTGCAGCTTTAACGGTGTCCTGCAGATTTTAATACGTTGCCTTTTCGTTCTCATTCCACTTAATGTATGTTTCCCTTGGATTCTCTTTGACCTATGGATTATTTAGAAGCATGTCATTTAATATCCAATTGCTTGGAGATTTTCTTGTTATATTTGTGTATTAATTTTTAGTTTGACCCCATTGTGATTGGAGAAAGTACTCTTTGAGTGATTTGGATTCTTTTTGTTTTGCCAAGGTTTGTTTTATGGCCCAGGACATGGTCCACCTTAGTTTGTGTTCTGTGTGGCTACTTGAAGAGAGTGTGTATTCTGCTCCTGTTGGATGGCGTGTTCTAAAAACTGATTAGAAGTGCTGACTGATGGCACTTTTGAATTCTCTAGTTTTGTGGGTTTTTCTCTTTGTCTAGTTATTAAGAAAGTGGTGTTGAAACCTCCAACTACAGTTGTGGATATGTCTGTTTCTCCTTTCAGTTCTGTCAGTTTTTGCTTCACATGTTTGCAGCTCTGTTGTTTGGTGCACATATACTTAGGGTTGTTATGTCTTCTTAGTGGATTGATCCTTTTATCATTGTATTATGTCTGTCTCTGTCCCTGGTAATTTTGTTGCTCTGAAGACTAATTTATCTGCTATCACTATAGCCAATGCCACTTTCCTTTGATTAATGATACATCTTTTTCAATTCTTTCAGTCTGAACCTGCCTATAGTATTCTATTTGAAGTGAGTTTTCTATAAACAGCATATAGTTGAGTCATGAATTTTTAATCCACAAAGTCAATATCTGTTTTCATCGTATATTAAGCTCATTTACATTTAATGTAATTATTGGTATGTTAAGACATAAATTTCCCTTTTTTGGTTTTCTATTTGTTCTTTTTTTCCCTCTCTTCATTTTTCTACATTCCTTTAGGTTACATTAACATTTTTTAGTGATCCATTTTTATTTACTTGTAGTGTTTTTGAGTGTCTCTCTTGGTAGACTTTTTAATGGTTGGTTTAGATATCACATTATATATACATTCCTTGGCACAGTTTCCTGGTCTTGTTGTTTTACTGGTTTGAGTGGAGTATAGGATTCTTACCTCCCTTTAGGACTCTTTTCCTGTTTATTAGAATTATTTTAAATATTTCCTCTACATACATTGAGAAGCACCTCAGGCAGTATTTTCACATTTGCCTCAACTATCAAACATAATTAGAAAACTCAAGAGAAGAAAAACTTGTCATATTAACCGATACCTTCACCTTCCTATCGTTTTTTCCTTCCTGGTATTCCAATGCTCCTTCGTGATCATTTTCTTCATATGTACAGAAGTTCATTTAGCAATTCTTTAAGGTAGGCCTACTAGTAAAAAAAAATGCCCTTATTTCTCCCCGTTTATCTGAGAATGTCGATTTCCTTATCATTCCTTGAAGATATTTCTTGCTGGGTGTCTGGATTGGTAGATTTTTCGGGATTCTGGGTTGACAGCTCTTTTCTTGGAAATGTTATACAAGGGCCTGTGACCGCTGTGGTTTCTGATGAGAAATCCTCTGTCATTTGAATTGTGTTTCCTTTGTCGGTAAAGAGTCGTTTTCCTCTGGCTGCTGTCAAGATTTTATCTTGTGTTTAGTTCTCAGAAGTTTAATTATCATGTGTTGGAGATTTAGCTTTATTCTGTTTGAGGTGCTCAGTTTCTAGGATCTTTAAATTTATATCACTTGCCAAAATTGAGAAGTTTCAGCCATTATTACCTTTTTTTTTTTGGTGCCTTTTCAGTCCTGCTCTCTTTCTCCTCTCTTTCTGGGAGTCTAATGACATGAATGGTAAATCTTTTGTTGCAGCCCCACAGGTGTTTTTTTTCCCCCAGAACATTTTCTCTGTGTTGTTGGAACTGGGTGATTTCTGTGGCTGTCTTCCAGATCACTGATTCTTTCTTGCATTCCCACCACCCTTCTATTGAGTGCATCCACTCAGCTGTTCATTTGTCAGTTAAAATATTTGCATTTTGTTCTTTTTATATTTATTCACAAAGACTTTCTATTTCTTTGCTAAGGCTTCCTGTTTTTTTCATTTGTTTTAGGTGTGTTCATAATTGTTCTTTAAAGGATTTTTGTCATGGCTTCTTAACAGTCTTTGTCAGGTGGTGCTAATACCTCCTTCATCTCAGTGTTGGTTCCACTGGTGGTCTTTTTTCTTTCAGTTTGAGATCTTTCTGGTTCTTGGGATGACAAGTGATTTTCTGATGCAACTTGGGCATTTTGTATTGTATTATGAGACTCTGGATCTCGTTTAAACCTTGTGTTTTAACTGGCTTTTTCTGGCACCGCCCTGCCAGGGTGTGTGGGGTGCTTCTCTGTTACCGACAGGTGGAAACAGACATTCCGGTTCCCCAGCAGACCTCTGCTGACACCTGTCTTTATTGCTGGGCACAGGGTACATGGGGTTTCAACTTCCCACGTGGTCTCCAGTCACATGATGGTGGGGTGGGCAATTACCGCTCAGTGGAAATGACGTCTGGTGCCCCACTCGGCCTGCTCTGATGACACTGGCAGGGTCAGGAGAGGTCGGCGGCCTCCGTACAGCCTGCATGGGAGGACGTCCATGTGTCCTCTGGTCCTTTATGGGCATAGGTGGGGCAAGTTTGTGCTTTTCCTGTGGTGTTTGGCGGAAGTGGAGCTGTATCGTCTAAACTGTGCTGGGTCACTCTGTCCTGGGTCTGACTGGGGCCTCACCTGTACGTGGGTGTTCCCGGGTCACTGGCTGGTTCAGCTCCGAGCCCGAGACACGAGCACCCAGTACCTGTGCTTCCTCAGGTCCAAGGTCCCTACTGGTCTGGGACTGTCTTCTCCCCCCGGCACGGCCTTCTGCTTGTTTAGTTCCCAGGGTTTTCAGTTGTACTTACTGGGAGGAATAGGGAAAAGTGTGTCTTCTCCAAATTTCCAGACGCAAATCCAATCATCCCAGGGTTTTATTTCCTCCAATATGCCTTGGAGAGAAGTGCATGGAGGGTGCTAACACCCAGGACCTGTGCATTTCTTGTTTTTATAGCCAAGGGCCCAGTTTCTGCCTGCTCCCAGGAAAACACAGAAATCAGGGTTGGGGGTTGAAGGACCCCGTGTACTGCCTACAGATCACCCTTATCAGTTGGCTAACTGATATTCTGCAAAGATGCAGCCCTCCTCAAGTTCCCCAGAATGGACGTAGCTCAGACATCTGTGCTCTTTAGATAAAACTATTATTGACGTTCTGTTATTTAAACTTTAAAAATGAATTTTTTCATGGGGAGCTCTTTTTGGCTCTTGATTTTTTCCTGTTTCCTGATAGATATTAATATTAAGGCCATTCTTTCAGGAATGGCATGGTAAGAACGATGCTGATTTTCTAAATCCACAGTGCAGGATATTGTGCTACGCTGCTTTTAGTTGTGAGTCCTTCTGGGCATGAACCAATAACAACCATGTAAGTGTACATTTCATGTGAGGGGTTTAGTAGCTTTTGGCAAATGGAACAGGTTTGCTTATTATTCAGAATGTTTCATCCTAAAGTAAGGGTACCAGTGACTGCAGGCTGGGTGTCCCTGCAGCGGCCAATTTGCTAAACGTTATTTTCCAAACAGGGCTGCTAAGAACAGGTCACCACAGGCGGCTGACCATCTGGGTAAATTTCCGCAACTGCGTCCACTTGCGGTAATACCACTGAGTCTTCTGAGATTTACAACTCTGCCAACTGTTTGCATCCTGCCATTTGTAATTTTTAAAAAAATGCTCAATTTGCATTTGAAAAAAATATTCAAGTGTGTTCATGAGGGCAGCTTCCATCTCCTGAGCCATTTTTTTTCATCCCGCCCAGAATATGTGGTTCTCAGCAAGTTCTGGACCTCCCTACACCGCACTCACGCACACACACAAACAAGCACGGAGCCGTCCTGATTTGAAGATTTGGGTAATGTGTTTTTGTACAGGGCATAAAAATATATCTCTGTAATTACATGATATTTAGTGATTAGATAATTATGGATAATTGCATGGGGTAGTTCTAAGTGCTAAAGTGTTACCATAAGATCTAAAATGTACAAATTGCATAATAATTATTCTTGGGAGTTATTTGGTAATTCTGAGCATAATTATCATGTGATCCACAGTGCGTGTAATTAATGCATAATCACATGGATTTCGCCTTCATAACCACTTCACCCTTGTTATAAATAAAGCTCTTTGTCATAACATTTGAGTATAAATATAATGTAATTGGCTCCCAGATACAGTACATTAAGCCCCATGATAATTGCTTTCACAGTAACAATACCCCTTATTTCATTCCAAATGTGGGGCCCGGAAGCAAGATGGGGTTGGGAAGACAACTCGCCTGAGATATGGCGACGAGCAGGAAAAAGCTGCTGACTAGGGTCATGCACGCACATGTGGGAGGAAGTTCTTGGCCATAACCAGAACCTTCCATAAAGGAAGTTTCCAGAAATATAAAGGAAGGGTTGCGTCTTTCACAGTGGACAAAATCTCTCTTCTACTGAAACGTGTTTAAGACTTCTTGCTGTCCAGCCAGCACCCACGAAACCTAGTTTTTGTCATATTGCGAGCACCTACCATGTTCCTGGGTAGATGTCTTAGAAGGCTGGGACGTCTCTAAGGAGAAGACCTTTCCAGTAAGGCACGGGGAGGGAGAGCCTAGCAAGTTGACAGTGCTGTGACAGCACTCTGCCATGGCAGCAATTACTCGTGAAGCTGAACAGAGCTTTGGCTCAACTTCTAAGCTGCTAATGTGGTGTTTGCAACTTCCCCACAGGTTTCTCGTGGCAGGATGACTACACCCAGCGTGTGATGGCCCGGGAGCTCTCAGGCCTGCCCAGGACCTACCCACGGCATCCTGAGGCTGCCCACCCAGCCAGGTAAGTTGACTTGCTTCACGTCTCCTTGCTGATGGCGCAGCCACCATCAGTCAAGCCTGTTTCTCTCTTAATGTAGCAAAGCCCCCACTGTCTTCCTGGTGTAGAAGTTTCAGAAAGTTGGGGAGTCTTTGGGGAAGAGAGAGGTGCTTCTTTTCTGCACATGTCCTAGCCCACGGGAGAGATGCACTGCAGTGACCCTTCTGTGGGCGCCCTTGTCATCAGCAGACATGCCTGAGCTTCCTTCCTTCCTCCCACTCTTCCCCGAGACCCTCAGAAAAGTCCTAAGTCTCCAGAACCTTGTTTGGAAGCAGAGAAGTTATGAATTCTCATTTCCCAGGAAGAACTCACGTTCACATTAGTGCAAAAAGCAGAATTAAACCATGAAAGTCTCCCGGTTCCTCACACATAGCAGCCTGTACTGAGCTGGATGTTTCACGGACACCATGTCCCCTGAGCCCTCACACTGTCAGGTGATGGCTGAGCTCTCACCCTTTCTGGCAGGGGAGGAAAGTGAAACATAGAGAGAGTCGAACACTTAGTCCAAAGACGATCCATAGCAAGCAAGCTGGGACTGTCATTCCTGCACCATTGTATTGTGTTTCCCATGTTACTAAAGAGTGAAAAAAACCCACTCCAAAGACTTGGTTTGTGAAGTCTGTTTTTGCCCTGAGAGACTCTTCTAAATCCATAGTCTTTAGTATCTACTTTTGTCCATCTAAAGGATGAAGTAGCTAAGCCACCAAGTTCATTTCCAAGTCCTGTGGGATTGACTGAAAACATGTCACTGAGTGCACGTTCACTGTGTTAGCTCTCTCGCGGGCCAGACTGAATTTCCTGAAGGTAGGAAGTATGTCTGGTTTCTTGTGCCCAGAGCTCTCCCTTAGAGCCTCTTGTATGAAAGGCAATGTGCCATTAGTCTTTGAGTGCGTGGAGGGCCTTTCTGCAACCCCCCCACACAAACCTACAACCCCCAAAACAAAGTCAAGCTGTCCTGAATTTTCCTTTGGACGAGTTCAAACTCTTCACACTGGCCTTTAAATGACACGTGGGCACCTGAGCGCCGCCCACCTCTCCTTCCGTCTCAGCGCTTTGCCAGAGTGTGGCTGTCCATGAGACCTGAGCTCGACTGAGAGCAGGGTTGCGTTGGGTGGCCCCCAGAGTCAGAACGGAGGCATAGGAGCCCTGGGGAAACCGAGCAAGGAGTGGCTCCTGCTGTGGTCTAGACAAGAAGTGAACGGGACTGGTAAGCACAGCCGAGGTGGGTGGAAAACCAGAGTGTGTGTCAGCAAAAGAACAACGTTTCCAGAGAGAATACGCCTGAGAAATCAGACCAGGTGGGACCCTGGACAGATACTTACATCACCACACTCTGACCTGTATTATATGGTCATTTTTTAAAATTGCCAATTTTATTATGAAAAACGGTACCTTATTTTTGTTTTGTTTTTTAACTACAAGTGAGAATAAGTTTAAAAATATACATATTACAGATTGCAGTTGTCTTCTATGTGATTTTCCTGACCTTTCTCAACATAAAAGTATGTTTGTGTATTTTTGCTTTGTTTATTTCCATAGAGAGCCTTTATATTTAAAGCAAGTAACTTTTCATGTATCACCTTTTGTAGAAACACTTTTCTGATCTGTTCTATAGATGAACCAGTTCCAGTTGCTCATGTAAATAGAGAACTCTCAGCCCTCCCCAGGCTGGGTGTCCGCTTCCTTCTCTTGAGTGTTTGAACCTAAATGACACCGATCATTTCAGCTCTGAAATAAAAGCAGAGCCTCGTTTTGGGAGGACTAGATGGAATATTCCGTTTCCTTCCCACCTGCTCTCCCCTCGGGCTGCACCAGTAGGGCCCGCGGCCTCGGTGGGAGGAATGAGGTTGGGATGGCAGTGAGATCAGCTGCCCCAGGTCACAGCGCTGTCCTACGTGTGGCTCTGGTCCCACGCACTCCCCCTCCGGTTGGTGCAGAGCGTCTCCAGTGCTCCCCTCGTTGGCTTTTAGTCCTGCGTGCCCATGTAAAGAGCTCCCTTATCAAACCACTCACATGTCCCATTTCCGGATATCCTAAGTTTCCTGTGTGGGCTCTGCCTGATTCAGAGACTCGGCAGCCGACAGAAGATCCCTAGCAGCCTGTGCCTTCTTCCTCAGCTTTGTCTCTGCAGCAAGGTGTCAGGGTCACGCCAGAAAAGGAATCGTTTTCCTTCTTTTCCTAAAACTTCTGCACGGCTTTCTTGAGCATTGAAATTTTCTGCTTCCTGTGTATTTACATTGGTTCTTCTTTGTAGGTAAATCTCATAGCACTTTCATTATCTTCTGAGATTATTGGTGAAACATGGTCACAGTTTTTATTGTGCAGATTTGGGGAATTTATATTTTTGCGGAGAACTACCATTCTTTTTATTGTTGACGTAGTGTGATACGTAGTATTGTGTTATGATCTTAATTATCATTCAGCATATGTGTGGTTATCACACATTGGTCATTTTAACTTGATTTTTCTCTTTACCCATTTAACACAATTTAAAAAAAAGAATTATCTCTTGGTTTTTCTTCTTTCTACTGTGCTTAGATTTATTTTTCTTTGTAAAACTTCTTGAGTTGAACATTTTGTTCATGCTTTTACTTATTCATTTTAGAAAGTAATCTCTTTAATTCTTTCTTTCATCACGTAAGTCTGTGCGTTCGCTTTTGAGCGTAGCTGTGGCAGCATCCTGTGGCTCCCCGTACCCTCATTTGCTTTTGTCCTAAATTATCTATAGTTGTAATTTTGTATCCTTAGGGAATAATAAGTGTTCCATAGACTTTTTTTATATTATGTGTTGTTTTTAAATTTTAAATTGGTGTCATTTTACGGCATTATAGTCAGAGAATATGAATCTCTTTAGCTTTTATTTTTTGGAAATGTTGAGATTTTCTTTGAGGTCTAGTTTATATCATACTTTTGTTAATTTTTGATGGATACTTCAGAAAGCTATTATACCCACTATTTTCAGGGTACAGATTTTAACAGTTTATATATATAATTTAAAATTATAGGTAAATGTAAATATCAATTATATTACCAAAATCAATATGTCCGTATTTATATTTTGACTTACTGAAATGTCTCAGACAAAAGCTGTGCTCATAGGTTTTCCTTTCACTGTTTATGTGTTTTGCTTTGGGCGCTTTGAGGTTCTGACTGCAGCACAGAGAAGTGCGTGTCCTCACGTCCTGTTGTCAGTCACTGCACCTGTTGCCATTTTCACACGGTGCCTTTGTCACCGCTAACGCTTTTGCTCTTGGATTCCATTTTCTGCAATTAGTATTCCACGCCTGCTTCCTCTCTGTTCTTGCTGCCTATTTAATCAGTGGCCATCCTTAGATTCCTCTATTTGGACCTTGTCTGTTTGACGTGCAGTTTTGTAAACAGTGTCCAGGCGCCCTTGTTACGGCCCCTTGTTACGGCCCCCGTGAGAACATTTACGCGGTGGAGGGCCCTGGTTCCTTGCTTTTTTCATTTCCTCTGTGGACTATGATTGGTTTACTTTTATTGTCTTTATTATTTGTCACTACATATCTTATTTTAAATTCAATTTGTAGCCATCACTTTTAAGTTTTCCAGAGTTTTTGAAGTAACAGGTCTATGTCATTATTAACTAAAAGAATCGGTATCTTCTTTTCTTTCATTTTTTATTTTTATTTCTTATTTTTTATTTTTTTCTTTGTCTCTTTTTATTATTATTATTAGTTTCAGGTGCACAAGACAAGGTAATACTTAGACGTTCATCATTTATATCCCTCCCACTGTGGACCCCCGTCCCCCCATCCACTATCCCTCCGACCTTGCACCGAGCCATCACATTATATACATAAAATTATAGTTGGCATTCATTATTGTTCAGCTTCAGGTGTACAGTAGTACATTGATCAAGCATCTACATCTTCCCTGAGGTGGTCTCCCAAATGGGACCTGTGTCCATCAGATACCCTACAAAATCTTTACAACATTATTGATTACGTCCCCAAATCTTCTGCCCCCAAGTGAGACAAGGTGCTTGTTATGCGTCCGCTTCTCTACTTGCTCCCGACCTGCCTCCGTGCGGCCCTTCTCCCAGCTTGTGTGTCCCCAAGCCCTTTCACCAGTGAGACCTCGGTCAGTGTTTGTTAGCTACAGGCAGAAAGGAGGAACGAATGATCTACTGACACCTGGCCTGTTACATGAAGAACTACATTAGCCAAGAGTCCTGCCCGGCGTCTTCATTCCACGGGGCATTTCTAGAGCATCCTGTGCTCAGTGGGTTTGGAAGTGTCCACAGTCAGCCAGTGAGCTAGTACTTGCGCTCTTCAGACCAGACAGCTACCGTTTGGAGAGATTAAGCCCCAAGCCAGAGACCCATTGCAGAGGCAGAGGTCAGTTAGAGCGCAGCGGTCGGGCTGCCTTCTTGGGCCACCGGAGGACGCACTATGCACGAAAGCCACAGAGAAGCCATGGGGAACAAGCAGAGTGGGCTCACGGACACTGTATGTAAGGAGCAGGGCTGGGAGCTGAGTGCACGCCGAGGCCCCAGGAACCTAAGAAAGGCGTCCCCGGAAGCGCTGCGAGCAGGAGCGGGTGATGCGGCGGCCCGCAGCAGGTGACAAATAAATAGATAACATCATAGAGAACTGGGCCCGGAAGCATGAGGGCAGGGTAGCCCCTGAAGGTTTTCTGTGAAAAAGAAACGGGGCCCCAAATGAAGATTACGCAGGCTAGGATTACTGAGAAATGGAACCGGGTTGGCAGGATGCTCTTTATAAAGATTTGTTTATAATTTGTATTTTTTTTTTTTTTGTCCAGCAAATTGGCTGACAACTCAAAACATTTATGTTATTTGGAGTCTGAAGGTCAGTGCACAGAAGTGCAAAGGAGAATAGTGGAGACCTGAGTGTAAACCGTTTTTAATGTTTTTAAAGTAGAAAATGTACACTTTAAAAGTCTGACTTGCTTCAAGCCAAATAACGGGGCAAAAGTCAGTTTGCAAGTTAATTGCAACGATATTGCACAACATAGTGATGACCGCTCGTCACTGTGACATATTACAGTGTCGCAAACAAATCCAACAGCACACAGGAAGATGGATAAGACAATTTAAAGGCACATTTATGGGGTGGTTCTATCTGCATTGATTAGCAATTAGTGAGAAAAATAGATTAAGTATCAGAAAAGTAAATTGACTTCAGTTAAATTACATTCTAACAACATAGGACATGAAATTTCATCCACTGAAAAATGGCCAAGGAAACTATAGCCATGATTTGAGATGCAAAGAACTGTGAAGCTCTTGATAATTTATATGCCTATTAAGAGTGAGCCATTATAGCTTTAAAAGGAATTAGAAATAAAAACAGGACAGTTTTATCAATTAAGATAATTAAACACAGATATGAAGACTTTCCGTGAATCCTAGGTTTTATGATATACATACAGATTGCATACCTCACGGTAGTGATCCGTTCTGGAAAATGAGACTTTCTCCATGAAATGCTGGCCGGTGCTGCTGCCGCCCACACGGAGGGGGTCGTCCACACGCACCAGACCCACTTGCTCACCACAACGCCAGAGGAAAGGCAGAAGCGGAGGGAAGAGCTTTCCAGCAAAAAGGAACCTGGCCTTGAAGTCTGGGAAATTCTCAGCCTCTCCAGATTGCAAAAGATGCTAAAATTAGGAATTCATCATCAGGACAGCCTGTGCTGGAGAAAAAGCCACGAGTGTGGCTGGACGACTTTGGCCAGACCTTCACAGGGGTCGAGCGGTCAGAGTGCCCGGTAGCAGAGAGGGGTCTCGAGGAGAAAGTGTCCCCGTTTGGTTTCCTTCCACATTTAGGGTGCATCCTGCCCTTTGGGGCAGGGATTTGTATAAAAGCAAAGGTGTGAGTCAGGCTGGGAAGCTCTGGGTCAGCGGGCCCCTCAGGCCCAGGCTGTGAGATGGCAGCCCCCTCGCCCTCGGCCAGATGCCACAGTCCCTGAGTGGCCAGAGAGCAGGACTGGCCAAAAGGTCAGTCCACACGAGCAGAGCCACACGAGCTCTGACATCTGCTTCCTGGCTCCTGTTACGGGACTTCTGGCCCTGACTTTCTGCTGGTTCCAGTGGCCACCTGGCTACTTTCTCTGCCTTTTGTTTTGGCTGCACTGAGCCAGAGACAAACGTCTCTCAACTGGAAAAAACGGGCTCTCTGACAGACCTTGAGCCTGAGCTGGAGGTTCATGTGTCTCCCCCTGGTCAGTCAGCCTGCGTGTCTGTGGTCTGTCCTCGCTGCCCTCGGCCCTAGCCTCTGCCCCCGAGGCGCTCCAGTGAAGCCACAGCCAGCGTCAGCACACACCTCTTCCGTCATGCCGCCACACAGGAAATAAACAGAGCAGCTCCTTCCATCCTTCCACCTTCGAACGCACCTCCCGGCACTCTGCGTGCACACAGGTGCTGGTCCATAGATAGCTTTTCGGTCATCACAGGTCCGCAGTGTAGACACGTACAGCACTGTGTAAGGTTCATACTGTGACAAATCAGCACAAATTTAGTGGCTTAAAATTTAAAACCCAGTGTTTGCTTATATGAAGGTCAAGTGCGTTTGGTAGGAAAACCTCCCCCTACACATGAGGGCTGCTCCCCCTCTCACGGCTCTAGAGGCGTCATGCTCCGTGGGCCCGAGCCCCATTCTCCTCCAGAGGTGGAAGTCTTTCTCACGTGACGTCACCCTGACACCATCCTGCTGCCTCCTCATCCTCTTTCCAGGACCTTGTGGTCACACTGGGCCACCTGGATAACCCCACTTAGGGTCAGCGAGTAGCACCTGGTGCTGTCTGCCACCTTATGTACCCAGTGCCACGGGCCTCACACCTTCCCAGATTCTGGGGATGAGACGTGACATCTTTGGGGCCATTATTCTGTCGCCACGAGCACCAAACCACTCACCAAGCACTTTCCTGAGTCCATTGCTCCAGCGCCTCGGACCGGCTTTACATGTGGGGGGTTGCCGGGTTTGTGGGATTCTGGAACCGGCAGGCGGTAGAACCAGGGCAAGACCGCAGTGCTCTTTCCACCATGTGGTGTCACTGCCATCACTGGGGCCAGTGGCTTCCACATTTGCCTGTGATCTGCCTTCTGTTTGTAAAGTGCTCAGTTCTCAGCTCTGCAGCCAGGGCTCCTGCACCCCTTCGGAGCCAGACACCTCCCGCAGACTGGGCTTTGCTCTTGCCCCTCCGCCCCTCCCGCACTCACCAGGCCCCAGGCCCGGTCCTCGGGCCCAGCCCGCCTGCTGTCCGGCTCTCCCTACCTCATACTTTTGCTGGCCTTATCGTGAGTACTGGCTGTTCCACGTATGAATTTCTCTCCTGCCCCGGCAGTCAGAGCCGGGTGTTGAGAATGTACGTTAGAACTGGCTCTCTCCTTGGGTCCTCATCAGCCCTCACAATGGCTCTGGACAGGCCTCCCGGCCCACCCGGCAGGTCAGGGCACAGGCTCGGGGGCGCAGAAGCACAAACCCGGCAGTGGGAGCGAAGGAGGCTGGGGCCTCGCCACCTGGCCACATGTCCCAGTCCCTGCATAGCTGCTAAGGCCGCCCTGTGTGCGTTTCCCTTGTTCCTGCAGTGGTGTCCAGCAGGGGACAGGCAGGAAGTGGACACCCAGTGTGGGAGCAGCTGGCTCACGGTTCTCTTCGCTTTTCAGGGGAGCGAAGCAGAGTGCTGATGACGAAACCAGGTACAGTCTGGAGGGCAACGTTGGGCGGGCCGCGGCCCTCGAGCGCTACCTGGAGGCCCTGTCCCAGGCCAGTGCCCCGAACGTGCTGCCCAGGACGACGCAGGACAGACCGCCAACTCAGGTGACCTTCATAACTCGCTCTGTGATCTGGTTTATGTGTCACCGTGGGGGCAGGGGGTGGGCTCTGTGGTGCACACACAGGGAACATTTCCTAAATCTTCAGCTGGCCTCACTTGGGTTTTGTCCTGTGTCCCAGACCAGTGGGCGTTTGGGTGTCGGGTGGGGGAGGAAAGCAGTGTGGATTTCATTTACTTCATGGCACAGTGATGAACTAGCATCTCTCCCAACCCTCTCGAATGTTGGTGATTCTAGCTCATACACATATAAAATCATTCTTTGTCTTCCCCTCTTGGCCCTGTGATATGGTTATCAGAAGGGATGTGAAGCTTCATGCTCAGTCTTGGCTCCTGCCGTGGGATTTCTTCTGTAATGGAGACGGCACGTCTTGTCCCTGGGTGTTGGACACGAATAATCAATAAAGAGAAACCTGTGCGGTCCAGAGACAGTTTTAGTAACAGAGGAGGGGAGGGGAACAGAGTTGCAAATGCTCCACAGACTCAGGATGAGTTGGAGCAAAAGGAAATCGGTTGAAATTCCTCTGTGGAGCCGTGCAGCGGGTTCCCTACCACGCCGGGACATGAGCACACCTGCCTCATGCCTGGCGCCCTCCTTCTTGGTTCCAGAAGTAAGAAGGTTAGCCTGCAGCTCCAGAGCACAGCCTGGCCTCAGACAAAGAGGCATCACCTGCGAAGCGTGTGGTTTTGTGCAGGGAAGTCCTGGACCGTCATCACCTATCTCTCTTGCTTTTAGGTATTTGATAAATTTAGCCTGGTTCCAAAATGGAAGAATAAAATTTAGAGTAGGAGTTGCTCCCTAGACAGGAGTAGCATGAAATTCGCCTGGAAGGGGTACTGAAAAGGGCCCCCTCGATTCTCTGCCACACTCTCTGGCTGTTGCCCCTGACGCGAGGTGAAACAAGAGGTGTGACAGTCGGCATCAGAAACCATGTGCCGTGCGCTGTAGGGACATGTTGAGGTGGGGTTGTTCTCAAGGCTCCTTCCCTGCTGTGGAGAAAAGTGTGACTGGCGTCTTGCAAGGGACATGCATCCCCTAGGAGGCTGTGATTGGGGTGTTGGGCAAATGTGAGTCTGCAGCCCAGATGCCACCCGGGGTCGCTGGGGCGCCTGGGAGAGCAGCGGCATCCTATCCCTGCCCACCCCCTGCCTGCTCTGCAGTTCAAGACATGAAATGGGAGGAGGGGCTGGCACTGGCCTTATCAAAAGTCCCATCAGCGACCACTTACCACCTTCTCCAGTTTGGCTTCTGTGCCCTGTGATGCCCGTACCCGGTGGGCTGGCAGTGCACTGCGTCAGCCTGGATAGTATGGCTTATGCCTATAGTCCCATCACGATTACGAACGAGCCATCTTTTTCTCTCAAAAATGTCCCAGTTTGAATAACGAATTCTGTGGTCATCCTACTACACAGCCAATTCAGTATGATGGTCACAAGGATTATTCAGAAAATGAGCGCATTTTTGTCTCAGGGATTTTTCTCCTATGTTAAGAACGATACTTCTGTTAAAATAGTAAAAATGCACGAAAACCTAAAACTTATTATTTTCTCTGTTCAATGTTTGAATGAGGGGAAAGTTCTTCATCATCTTGCTGATAAACAAAGACTGGATAAAGTATGAGAATGTCACTGAAGCTGCCATGTGGGTTTCTGCCACATAAATCCAGCCCCCCAGGAATGTGGGCAGTGTTTTCTGACCCCTCCCCTCTCAGCTGATGAAATATTTCTATTGGGAATTTAAGCTTTGTACACTGATGGTCTTTCAAGGTACAACCAATTTCCAGTGAATTATGTTATAAATCATCTTTTTCTATGTATCTGTCATCAAAAATCTAACTCTAGCATGGAGTCAGAGAAATGTTGGGAATTTATTATCTTTGGAGGCTTTAATGCTGATTACTTTATGACAGCAGCCAGAGGGAGTAAAACCACATTACTCCTCTTAAATCAAACCCACTAGCTCAAAGCCCTGTGCATTAATTGAGCTCTTATTGATCACGAAATCAGTGCAATTCCTCCTGTATTGTTAGTGGTGGGAACCAGCTCCAGCTTTCATCGACCCCAGGAGCGCTGGTTCAAAGTCCTGTAGTCATTAGAGAACACGGTAAATTCCCACATACTCTATGCTGTTCGGGAGGTTTGCACCAAAACCCATCATTTGGCAATACTGTGAATTAACTGATTTATTTTGGAAACATTGTTTTAAGCATTTTTAATGTGCAAGAAACTGTGCTAGATGCTGGGATTGGAAAGATAAAAGTTCATCCCTGCCCTCTAGGATTTCACAATCTTACTGGGTAAGGGAGACAAAAACTGGAGTTAAAAATAGAGCAAGTGGTATAATAAGGGAATGTTAGAAGTGAGGAGACACTTGAACCAGATGGACAGTGGGCTCAGGGAGGCTTTGCAGAGGACAGTCATTGGAAAAAAACTAGAAATCACCAGTTGAAGATGCTCAGACGGACTTACAATACAGAATATCAATGGGCCACCCTAGTCGCGTCTGACAACACGGACAAGCCAAGTAGTTATAACTGAAAGTCAACACACAAATAAAATGGAATGCTAAAAGGGTTTATTTATCTATATGAAGGCAAGAAAGGAGACAGCGGAACAAAGATCACATAGGCTAAATATAAAACAGACATCAAGAAAGTAGACTTCAGTCTACCCCTATTTATGATTATATTAAATACAAATGGACTAAGCCCTTCAAATAAAAACCAGAGATGTTCAATCTTAATAAAAACAAAAAACAAATTTTAACATATTCTACTAAAGCCCAAGCATGTGAACAAGAAAGTTATATGGTTTGAAAATAAAAGTATGGGGAATAAATACAGTGGAAACTAGAAGAAAACTGGTGTGGTTATTTAATATTAATCAAAGTACACTTTAACACATATAGTGTTATCAGAGATAGAGACATTTTATAATGAGCAAATGGCCAATTCATTAGATGACATGAAAATCTTTTAATGAGCCTAATGTCATTCAAATACATAAGCAAAAATATGAGACGACTACAAAGATAAATATACAAGTCCACAATCAATTTTTGAGATATTTTAACTCTCCTCTCTCAGTAGCTGATTATACAAGAAGATAAAACATCAGTAAGGATATAGAAAATTTGAGCAACATCAACCAACTTAACCTAATTGATATTTATAGAATGATATACCTAAAAATTGCTGAATACAAAATCTGACCGTGCCATGTGATGTCAAGGAGGCAGATGAACTGGAACTCTCCTACCCAACTGGTGGGAATGTAAAACAGTACGGCTGCTTTGGAAAACATTTCCATGGTTTCTTAAGAAATTAAACATACACGTGCTCTCTGATCCAGGCACCCCACTCCTGCCCAAGATAAATGACAGCTTTGTCCATTCGAAAACTTGTACATGAATATTTATAGAAGCTTTCATAGTAATTGCCAACAATTGGAAACAAACCAAATGCCCATCAACAAGTGAGTAACAAATTGTGTTTGATCCGTCATATGGAATGGTGCTCAGCGGTAAAAATGAGTGAACTATTGATGCGTGCAACAGGGTGGGTGAGTTTCCAAATAATCATTCTGACCGAAAGACAGAAAAAGAGCACACAATGTTATAATTCCATTTATATAAACTTTTAGAAAATGCAAAACAGTGTAGAAGGGCTGGATAGAAAATCAGGATGCCTGAGGGTGTGGGATGGGGGTTAGTGGAGGGCAATGTCCCAAAGGGGCGCAAGGAAGGCTTCAGGGTGACAGATATGTTCACTGTCCTGACTCTGGTGATGGTTTCACAAGAGGGTCCACTTATGTCAAAACAAATATGTCCTACTTAGTGTATGTCAATCATACCTTAATACAGACAAAGATAAAAGATGAGCAAAGCAACACAAATGTGTGAGTTTTGAACAGATACTTCATGAAAACAGCAGGAAAATGGCCAATAAGGGCGTCACAGGTGCTAAGCTTTATTGTTCATTAAGAAAATACAGGAGAAATCCATAAACTACTTTGTGTCCACTAGATTGGCTAATTTTTTTTTTTTTAAGCAGTAATACCAATCCTTGGTGAGAATGTAGGGTAATGGAAGCTCTTGGATTTTGGAAACAAATGTAACAACCACTCTTGGGTGTTTTCTCCACGGTTGGCATTCATCTGGGACGCAGCAGGTCCACCCTTGGGCGTCTGCCCAACAGGAAGGACAGCAGGTGCTCACAAGGAAACCTGCATGTGACCGTCCACAAGACATACACCAGCCTTATTTATAGCCGCTGCAGACTGGAAGCACCCCAGGTGTCCTCTAGGCCCATCGTCTCCGTCTCCATTTCTGAAGAGGTGCCGCCTTAGGAAACCAAGTACGGGCACAGGGTTCCCTCCTGCTCACTACCATCTATGCCACTGGGAACAGCCTTTGCAAAGGTGCAGAGCTGTGATGTCCAGCCCGTGACACGTTAGACTCCACACCCACAGTGTTCACTGGGTGAGAGGTTGCCTGCTCATGCTGTCATTTCTACAGGCTTCCGTGGGAAGCCACGCTGTGATCAGGACCCATGTGCTGCTCTCAGCATGCATGCTGTGCCCAGTGTGTAGGAGCGGTTGATGCATGTTAGTTAGTTACTGAGGATCCTCCCCGAGCCTCTGCCAGAGAGAATCCCACCTGTGAAGCATCCCGACTCCACCTACAGGAAGCTTACGTTCTATCCAGCTCAGAACTGGGCTCGTGGGAAAACCGGCCCACCTCCCATTCATGTGCTCAACTTTCACCCAGCAGGATGACACACACGGCAGTGCTGGCATCAGTTCATGACCTTATCTGCAGGATTGTCGTACGTACTGTCCATCACAGCCCTACCGGCTGTGCCCTCCCCAGCTGTGTTTCTGTCCTGGGCGCCTCTCCTGCCGGCTCTGTGGTGGGTGATGCAGTCACAGAGGAAGGTGGCTGGGCCTGGCCCTTTGCAGCTGGCTTGCTGAGAGGAGATAGCTGTGTGGACACAGAGCCAACAATGACGAAGTTGTGTAGGAAGCCATGAATATGTCATGTTTCTTTGGTGTTGAGTTCAGTGTGGGCTGAAGACATTCCCTTTTTTGTGTTTATTTTTGGTTCAACTTCTCATGTGTGAGAAGCTCCGTGGGCACCCTCCAACAGTGGCCCCCTTCTCTTGTTTGCATTCTTCAGAGCTGATTGGGGGACACAGAAAACAGCCACAGCGTATTCCGTGAGGTTTTATTGTGCTTCCTGTCGACTCCTATTTTACCAGAGAAGGTCCTTTGAGACCTTCAGTCATCTGACTGTACGGAGTGAGCTACTGAGGCTAGACAGAGATGGTGTTTGATTTCAAACACTTCATTGGTGGTCGAGCTGAAATCAGAACCCAAGAATTCCTGTTCAACTTTTTTATGTGTTTTCGAAGCCAAAAGTAAGGTCACCAAGTTCCCCCTCCAAACTCAGTTGAGCCCAAGTTCTGTCATTTTCCATGAGACTGCAGGTAGAGCCTGCTGTTCCTGTGACACGGCCCAGAGCAACTGCCTGGCGCTGTGTCCCTGCTCTGCTTCTTACTCACGGAAGATCTCGTCTCTTCATCTATAACATGGGACTGTCTTGCTCACACTATGGAGTTGTTCAGAGGGCCAACAAGAGTTAGAAGTCATGAAGCCAGATAACAATGTGGCACTAGTCTCGTAAGCATGGTCCACTGGGTGTCTAGTACTCTGCTGCCCTCGGGTTCTGGTCCAACCTGGCCGTGCACTCACCCAAGGTGACAAACAAATGGATGTGGCTCTGTGCGTCAGTCATTCCCTTCACTTCCCACTTGCTGGGACGAGGCTGCGGTGCAGCGGCTGGAAGGACAAGATGCGAAGAAGGAGCATCCTGAGGCCAAAAGGACAGAGGAGGGGGCAGCGCATAGTGAGTGGGATGGCCACAGTACACTTGCTGCGAGTTGGCCATAGAGTGATTCCATGCTAGCCTAACGTAGCGTCATCTGCAGACACCCGCGACGTCACATCGCACCCTGCCCTCCTGTCAGCTTCCTGTACAAGTCGTCCACCCCAGGGATTAAAACTCAGAACATCTTCAACCTCAGGGACTTTGTGAACTCTGTGGAAACTGTTTGGGGACTCTCTTCCTAACTGAAAGTGCTATGTCTTGGCTGCAAAGACACTACAGGTGTCTTGGTCAAAGACACTCCAGCATGAGGCTCCTCTGAATGTAGAAATGTCTGTTGTCCTGGTGACAGCACTGTCAGTAAGAAGGACACCTGCAATCTTCTTCCTCTGCTCATGGGCAGGCCACTGAGAGCCTGAACACTGTTAGGCACTGACACCCTTGTCACTGTGTTGGTTGGGGCGGGGGGACAAAGAGAGACGTGGGTGGAGTGAGAGAGCAAGTCACCGAGAGATAGATAGAGAATATACAAGTCGCCAGGACTATCCCCTCTGGCCCGAGCACAGGAAGGCACAGTATAGTCACCCCAAGTCCATTAATGAGCTGGAGGTGGCCGTTTCTGAGCACCCCCCTGCCCCCAAATGTTGCCGCATCCAGTGGCATCGTGGGGCCAGCTCATTGGGAAGCCTGTGGGTGCCCCACTGCTGGGTGCTATGTCCTGCCAGCAGAAGCACGTCTTGATCAATGTGCTTGGCAGGGCTGCCTTCGGGCTGTGAGACAAACTGGAGGAAATGCTGGTTATGTGGCCAAAAGATGGCCCAGTTTGGGTTTCCTAATTTGTTCTGGATCCTTGACACAAGAGAATATCTGATGAGCAGAGTGACCAGTGTATAGCCAGAAGTCTCGTCCACTCAGGGTTTGTTGGCATGTGGACTCCTAGGGCCTCCAGGCCTTCCTGGCCGTCTGAATGCATAATTGTGCAATCTGGGACTGGGGTGGGTGGATTTCCAGGACAGGAAGGAGGCCTGACGTTTAGTGCAGGTACCCTGGCCCTCGTGGAGCTGGGAGCAAGGGGATGCACTCCCACGACTCTTCCTGTTGGGGAGGCAGGGGGTACGATGCAGGCTGTGGCAATAGGGTGTGCATTCTCTGGCTCCTGGAACCTGCGCTGATTCCCCCAGCTAAACAGGATCACTTCTTTCCAAACTCCGTGTCACTGAACCTCTCTAATAATAAACTTTCAGTTACAGTTACTCTTGTCTGTGGCAATAGTATTTTAGTCTGCAGGCTGTTTGAAGACAGATCCATGTTTGAGTCATTCTTCCCCCACAGAATGTAACCCACACAGCAGCAGTAGTGGCTATGATGCTGCCGATGGTGGTGATGGTGGTGATGGTGATGATGGTGATGATGGTAGTGGTGATGATGTTGGTGATGGTGATGATGGTGGTGATGGTGACGGTGGTGATGATGATGGTGATGATGATGCTGATGGTGATGACGGTGGTGATGGTGATGATGGTGATGATGATGGTGATGATGATGGTGATGCTGCTGATGGTGGTGATGGTGGTGATGGTGATGATGGTGGTGATGGTGATGGTGGTGATGGTGATGATGGTGATGGTGGTGATGGTGGTGATGGTGATGGTGATGGTGATGATGGTGGTGATGGTGATGATGGTGGTGATGGTGATGATGGTGATGATGGTGGTGGTGATGGTGGTGATGGTGGTGGTGGTGATGATGATGGTGGTGATGGTGATGGTGATGGTGGTGATGGTGATGATGGTGGTATTGATACTTGATGGCAGTGATGGACACCTCCTCTGACCCATGAGCTAAGCTAGGCACTTTGACCTGTACTCTCCCTAATCCTGACAACTGCTTTAAGAAAAAAAGGAATTATTTCCCAAGTTTTGCAGGTGGTAAAAGTGAAACCCAAAGAGGTTAGGTAACTTGTCCCTGGTTATGCAGGTTACACAGAGCTGTGCTGACAGGATTGGGTCAGTTTCTGAACTAGCCTTCTTCCTCCTTGGTGTCATCAGCAAACAGTTTAGAACGTGTTGGTGAGCATTTCCACTTTTATGTGGAAACACTGTGGGTTAAGGAATGTGCCTAAAAGAATTCCATTGCAGTGTAAATGTCAGGAAGCTTCGGCAGCCATCCTCAGATGCCGCGTACATGCACAGTGGACCACACCATACACGCCCAGACCGGATTTCTCTGACATACAGTTTGAAGAATTAGTGTGCCGGAAGTGGCTATCTTGTGTGCTGGAGATTGGCAAGTTTTTATGCTTTTAGGTTGCTAATTTCCAGATTTGGGCAACTACAGTCTTAAAAATTATTCACCAGTATCTTGGGAAACATGACATCATAGGTTTGTTGAATTGAGGCTTAAAACATCTTCAAAATAGAGGGTTTGAAAATGAGTAATAGAATTTTAAACTTAGAGTTGAATGTGGAATAAAGGGACAGTTGGATGTCTCCTTCCCAGGGGAGCTATGACTTCTTGCTGCTTTAAAGAAAATGAAGGTGTGAGCAGGTGAAGTAAATAACAGCAGCAGTGGCCACGGGCACTCATATGTGGCACTGTGATTTCACCCCATTTCACAGATGACTTAGAGGTTAGCTAACTCCGGCAGCAAAGGTCATTGAGCTTGTCAGCGTCAGAGGGCGGATTCCAAACCATGCAACTCTGCCCCCGAATCCAGCTACATCTACTGCTCTCTTCTTCTCCCCAGAGTCAGAGAAAGAGGTGACCATGACAGCAGCTTCCCCACGCCCAGGATGGGGATCCCAGCCTCCAGTGTGGTGGCCTCACCAGGCGTTCCCAGAGCCTTTCTGAACAGGCCTCAGGCTGAGCTGAGGGCTGACACATACACCCATTGGTGGAAACTGCTTGAGGGGCTATTCGTTGTGGTGGCATTTTTTTTTTCTCTCTCATCTTACTTTCTCTTTTCTAAAGGAAAAGCAGTTGATTTCAGCTAGGACTTAGACAAAATAAAACAACTTGATGACAGCTAAGAATCACATCATCTTAGAAATAAAACAATCCTACAGGTGGTGTCCATTCTCCTCCTTTGACGGAGGAAAGTTGAGTCTTAAAAAGGTCAACTGACTTCTTCAAGTTCAAATGTGAAAGGGGAAACTGGAACCCATATCAACCCCCATTTCCCGATTTCCAGCCTGCTAAACCAGAAGCTATCCTGGGAGGCTGGGCCCAAATATTTTTGAAAATAACCAGACATAGGAGTCTGGGCCACTAAAATTCAGTAATGTCTGCACGTTTTAACTAGGTCCCAAGATACGCACCCCATTGACTCAACACTGACCACGTGCTCCAAGGGAGGTGCATGTAGAAAATACCAATGGGCCAGATTTTTAAAAATGTATGGTCCACGGGCGCACACCACACCATGGAGTATGCCTGTAGGACAGCTGTAACTGTTGTGAGAGGCTCAAAGTTGGAAATTACTGTTTGTCATGAAGTTTTGATGGTACCATAGTAAGAGAGAGACTACTGAGATTTCTAGTGTTTTTATAGCTGTCTTGGAGGTGAAGACGATTGGGCCTTGACTTGTATGGTGGCAAAAGAAGGTGTGATGGGAACACATCCTCCTGGGAAAATTTATGAAAGAGTGCGGAGGGGATATAGGGGCTGCTCCCTGAAAGGCCATGTTGGCCGATCATGGATTCGATATTATGTGTAATTGCTAACCCAGAGAACCTGGTGACTTCCGGGTGCAGAGTACTGCTGGTAAAGGAAGAGGACTTGAAGGTGACTTAGGTGACCAGCAAAGCCACTTCCTAACCACCGGGATGGGTGTAGCGAACCAGGTGACCAAGGAGCAGTGTAGCTGGGGAGGTGGGGTGATGGGAGCCCTCACATGCTGCTGGTGGTCAGTTAAGTGGTGCGGCCGTGCTGGAAGCTGTTTGGCAGTTCCTTGGTGAGTTAAGTGTAGCTACCACACCGCCCAGCAATTTCAGTCCTGGGTGTATACTCAAGAGAATTGAAAACATAAAAACTTGTACTTGAATAGCCATAGCAGTCTTATTTATATTGGCCAAAAAGTAGGAAAAAACCCAAGTGTCCAACAGCTGATGAATGAGTAAATAAAATGTGCTGAATCTATCAAACGGCTTACTCTTCAGCCATAAAAAGGGAGGAGGCGCTGACACGCTACAACGTGGATGTACCGTGAAAACATGTGCATGTAGAAGAAGCCAGACACAGAAGTTCACATGTTGTGTGGTCCCTCTTACACGAAATGCCCAGAACAGGCAAATCCATGAGGACAGAACGTCCCTGAGTAGTTCTCGGGGGCTGGGGTTGGGTGAATGGGTACAAGGTTTCTTTCAGGGTGATGGGAATGTTCTGGAATAGTGTAATGGAGGAATGGAATAGTGACGTTTGCACAGCTCTGGATATACTAAAAACAACTGAATTGCGTGAATTTCATGGCATGTGAATTAATTTCAGTGAAGTTGTTATTAAAAACCAGTGCAGTAACGGATTTCGGTCCATCAGTGCAATGACAGCCCCTGTGCTCGTACTAGGTGTGCATTTCCGATTCCTGATGTGTTTAGTGCCTGGAAAGTGTAGACTCGGTGCCATTTTGTTGTGTGGCTGAGGATGGGAGCTCACCTGCTGCTGTTTTGTTCCTCGGCCCTGCAGGATGAGGACCCCCATGCTGAGAGCGCGCTGACCTATGTGGCCCAAACGTCAGCTCTGACCTACGCCCCTGCCTCCCGGGCCAGGTACCCCGCAAGTGGCCCGCTATGGACCCTCAGCCGGCGGCAGCCCGACGAGCTCAGCCCCAAGGTGGACGGTGGTGTGGAGAAGCGGAATCTGGTTGCTGCGCTGGGTGCCTACCTAGCTATGAAGCCCCCCGAAACCCCCAAGAAGGGCGACCCCAGGCCAAACAAATTGCAGTTTCCTTGGAGGGTGCCAAGGGTCCCTTCAGCAGCGGTGGCCCCACAGAAATGGTCTGCACCTCCAGAAGACCTCAAAGATGCCCCAGGTACAGGCGAAGGTAAGTCAGACTCACCACCCCGCTCTGGTGTTCTGCTGTCCGCTCGTTCCTTTCTGGCACCTGCCCAGGGCTGGCCCTCCATCGCAGTCTTGGCCTGTGAGATACCTTTTCACCCAGTGGCACTTCCCTCTGGGGTGGCAGAAGCTGGGTGCGGTGTGAGAAAGGGTCCATGCTTCCTGTGCTGTTGGCAGGAGAGGAGGCGGTTACACCCACACCATGAGAATTCAAGCAGGTGAGGCCGGAGGGAGAGGTGGCAGCCCCTCCAGGGTCAGGGACGGCCTGTGCGTCAACCTCTTCCTCTGCAGTTTCAGTTTCATGACTTGATGGATGCAGATGATGAAATGGGAACGTGGCCAGATCTGGCCCCCAGGTTGTGTTGGCTGCATAGTGTTTTGGGAAAGTGAACATGGAGACTTTAGATTCGGCATGTGCCTTCATTTTGTCACCATCCGCTGGTCCCATCACACCCAGCTGCCCTGTCTGCGGTTGTCTGCCTTGTCCCCTGAAGAATCCAGTCTGAACCCAGTGCTGCTCCCAGTCCCTGAGTGGCCCATAGACATGTATCTTAGCCCCACACCTGGCAGTGTCGTGACCTGAGATACGCCCGTTAGGCTCATCCACAGGGAGGAGGGGCATTTACTGGCTCCTTCTCCTCTAAGGTGCAGACGTTTCTGATCTGTTATTTTCTAACAGGCTTTTCCTAAGACCATTAAATATAAAGTGAGATTCTGAGAAAAGATGACTCCTCCTTTGAAGGTGAACAAATAGTAAGAGCAAGCAGAACCAGGCTTTTAGAAACTGTCGACTGAGAATCGCATTGACATTAGCTCTCTGTCTGCAAGTGGAGGCCTGGGCTTGCTCTGACAGTGTCTTCCGCACGCGGCTGCTTTCCAGCTACATGGCTCTCTTGTTCCCCCTCTGTCCGTATAGTCGCTTGGGCTCTTCTTAAATTGGAGACATGCAAAGGTATAATTAGAGGGAAGGATGGATGTGTGGCCATCACTGATGCTTTCTTCTTGGAAAAGAAAGGTGTGTGAGAAACAGCTCGTGTGTCTAAGAACTGAGCACGTAAGCACTCATGGGTCGAACTGACATTTATACCTGCGGGCTTGTCCTCCCTGTAGGGCACCTTTCCCAGCAGCACCTTTCCCTCCGGGGCTGTTTCTTCTCCCCTTTAACCATGCACCACTCACAAATCCCTTCCTTGGGTTGGCCCTGCTGCCTTCTGCGCTCCACAGCCAGTAAACTCCAGCTCTGCTCTTCATGTGCTAGTTGGACTTTCATACGGTCTCTATACTCACTGATCTTCCCCAGCTCAGCACCACTTTGCACCTCTGCTGTAAATAGCCTACTAAAGGTCACCTGTAGCCATTCGATGGCCAAGCAGTGGCCTCTGCTCAGACCTCCGGGCCCTCTCCCTGGTGCTGACTGCCCCTCTCCCATCTTCTCCTGCGTTGGTGCTCCCCATGTCAGGCAATGTCGGGCTGTCCTCTTCTCTCTCTCCCCACCATTCTCTCCTCTTAGCTCATCCCCACAACTGAAAAATCCCACTGTTGCCACCATCTGTCCTAGCTGTTGAAAGTAGGAGGAGGTAAATACTGCTGGCCCAGTAAGGAAGCCCAGGGGAGCGAGTGCAGAATGGAGGTGCTGTGCCCGCTCAGGCCGCACTGCCCACAAGCCTTCCTCCTGTTACTTGGTACCTTCCCATCCTTTCCACATCCTCTTTGAACATGCTCGCTCCACTCTCCAGTGACCCTTCTTAACTGTATAATTTTGTCGGTGTTTTCTTCTGTGCTAAGTTGCAAAGTTGGCTTTCTTTTTATGTATACTGTCTTCCCAAGTGCACCGTGTGCTTTAAGAAGAGTCATGTAAAATGCCAATCACAAAATAAATAGAAAGAATTGTACGATGAACCCTGTGCAACAGCGGGCTTCAGCCAGTAGCAGCTCGTGGCCTCTCTTGCTGCTTCTGTGCACCCGCAGCCTCCTTCCTCTCTCCCTTCCTGAATGATTTCATATGCCAATATTTCAGTATTGTACTGTTGAACGATACGGCCTCTTGTGTAAGCCTAACCGCAATAGCTTTGTCATATATTAAAATGAATAGTAATGTCTTAATATCGCTGAACATCTAATTGGCTTGTCATAAGTTTTCTTTACAATTGGATCTTTTTAAAGCAGACTACAAAGAATGTCCACTGAATTGGTGGGTATATCTGTTTTAATCTACAGAAGTTTCCGTCTCCCCCTTTCCTTGCAACTTGTTTATTTATTGGTTTTAGAAACTAGTTCCCATGTCTCATAGAGTTTTTTGCATTCTGGATTTTGCTGATTGAATCCCAAAGAAAACCTGCACCTCTGTATTTCCTGTAGACGAGGATCTAGTCCAGAAACATGGCCATTTGTGATCAGTGTTTGGCAAGAAGGCCTCCAAGTCTGTGACGTGTCCTTCCACGACGGGTCACTGTCTAGCTGTGTCTCACCATATCAGGGGCCACTTAGCCTCGCTGGCAGGTTTCAACGTGACTGTTGTAAAAGTGCTCGACCCCCAATAACATGAGCGCCCCTCACCCCACCCACAGGCTCCACCCTGCACTTTCCTCCAGGATGTGTCCCAAGTTTGCAATTGTACATTTGGGTGATTACCTGATAAGTGCTTGTCTCCCCTTGTAGACCTTAAGCCTTAGGAAAATGACAAATTGTACCTCTTTTCCCCCCATTTGCACCCCAGGATCCAGCATGTGCCGGGCATGATACTTGATGAATGAATGAATGAGTGGATTCTTCTACATCAGTGGGCTTGTTTGCTCTTTATATCAACCTTAAAAGATGACGTTATTTTCAATTTGCTTTTCCTGATGAGAAAACTGCAACTTGAGAGGGTAAATGCTAGCTTATTCCAAAGGCAGATCACCTGAGACAGAGTTGGAGCTCTGAAGAGCCAACTGTCCAAAATGCAGATTTAAACACAATTTATTTTGTTCCTCTGGCTAGTTGGTCCTGGACTCTAAGAGGGAGTTCGACAAGTCTCACCATTCTGAGGGTATTTCTGAGTGGGATCTGAATACTCTGCTGGGTTAGCCCACTTGGTTAACGTAGAGGCAGATTTCAGTGAATGCCCTTGGTAGCCATCCCTGGACAGTTTCATGTCTGGCGTTGGCCACCAGCACATGTCTGGTCCCCTTGTCTTTGCCAGTTAACATCTGGGCACATGACTCATCTGAATGTGAATCTAACTGAAATATCCTTTAGAAAGCAATTTGACAGCCAACCCTACCACCAACTGAGTCACATAATCAATGCCAAAACTAATTTATAGTTTTTGTTCTTTGTCTCATTACATGTAACAGAGAGAGAGTGCAACTCGGTGTTCAGAGTTCTATTAGTACAAAATAGACGGCCTGACTGAGCAAGGAGTGCTTTCACCCAGGTGGCAGTTTGGCACTTCTCATTTAGCCAGTGAGTGGTGTACGCCACTTAGCTGTCAAACCCTCAGCGCCTCAAGTTGGAAGGAGAACACATTTTACTTTACTTGTGTTGTTTTCAGTGAAAATAGACAGGAAGCTGACATATGATTATGCCTAGATCGCCCGGGTGGAGGCCCAAATGAGGATAGAATAAAATAATAAGCTCCTTCTGAATTTATCTGAATCGTTTGCAAATACCTGATAGGTGGCTTCCAGGAATTAAAGGAACTACATAGTCTTTAAATAAAAGGAGCATGGTAAATTCCTCATGATGATAATGATGGTGATGGTGATAATGGTGGTGATGACGATGGTGGTGGTGGTGGTGGTGATGGTGGTAGTGGTGGTGGTGATGGTGGTGGTGGTGATGGTGGTGATGATAATGATGGTGATGATGGTGGTGATGGTGGTGATGGTGGTGGTGGTGGTGGTGGTGGTGGTAGTGGTGGTGGTGATGGTGGTGGTGGTGGTGGTGATGGTGGTGGTGGTGGTGGTGATGGTGGTGATGGTGGTGATGGTGATGGTGGTGGTGGTGGTGGTGGTGGTGGTGATGGTGATGGTGGTAGTGGTGGTGGTGATGGTGGTGGTGATAATGATGGTGATGATGGTGGTGATGGTGGTGGTGGTGATGGTGATGATGATGAAATGCATTTAGATATGGCTATACTGTGTATACTCATGTGTACATTGTGATAAAGGAACTTAGGAGCAAAAGCTGTTGTGCATAATCCTCATCCCCTGTATTGAAGAGTTTAGCAGTGAGGTTATCTGCACACTGTGGCTTATTCTCTAACGCTTCTACCATTTGTCTGGGGGACCCTTTTTAGGTATATCATCTCATACGCAGCAGTCGTGCGTGTGAGTTGATCGCCTACCCCAGGCCTCATGTATTTGATGTCCTGACATTTCGAGTAATTGCTCTGATAGAGCCCACTTGGAGCATTGAAGCTACTTAAAATGTCGTTATAAGCTGGCCGGATCTCGGAATTTTATGGTGCAGTTGATGGAACAAAAGAACATCCCACTTTGATGTACGTGGTATTTGATTGTGCTCTGTGCTGTGGTCCCTCTGCGATCCACCAGGGCTGGCTGGACTTTTTAAAAAGGATTTCCTCATTTCTCTTCATGCTCCAGTGACTGACAGTGAGTGAGTGCCTTTGAGATAACTCCGTGTGGCTTCCAGCGGCTGTACGGGAGATGATTTCTAATACGCGTGAATGTTCTCATCAGAAGCTGCTCGGCCACTTAGAATCTTCCATTGAATACCTAAGGTATTTAGTCGTTATTTTTCACTAGTGATAACCTGAAAAGTTTCTTTTTTGGTGAGAGGAGGCAATTTCAGAATTTTTATTTTATTATTCCATTTTGAAGGTTGGATATTATTTCTTATTATAATCATTCTAAGAGGCCCATGGAAAGACTCCCCCTGTCTCTGACCTTTATCTTAAAGAACAGGAGTTTTGTCATGTGGCAATCTCTTTCTGCAATCTCTTTCCCTCCAAATAATGAGATAGAACTAAAGGAATCTGAAGGAAAAAAGATGTGTGGTGACCCTCAGAGAGAATTTTTTCTGACTTATTAAATGTTAGGACAGAATATGGTGTTGAGAGAGGGGCACAATTTCACATTAACTCCATTGATTATCGGACATGTGGAGACAATCTAGGTGCTTTATTTCATTTTATTTTCTCAGCAACCCCTTCACATGGGGATTATGGACTCGGTTTTACACAGACAGAACCTGAGGCTGGAGGGGCTGGACAGGATACCGTCAGTCACAGACAACAGTGACCCTGGGTGGCTGCCGGCAGGACACACCAGTCTTCTCCAGGGCGTTACCGTGCCTTCTCTGGAAGGTTGTGATGCTTACCTGTTGTGGACCTTTTAGGGTTTCTGGTCTGACGTGCCCTGCATTTGACCAGCAGAAGTACCTTACACTCTGCCCACTCCGAATAGGTATAAAACAGAACACTGCATGGTGGGAGGTGTGCGGAGAGGTTGTGGGCCGCTGAGAGTTCCCACCACACCGCTGCCCCCCGACATCTGGAACTGACACTTGCGCAGCACCTACAACTTTGCCAACACGTCATCGTCCACTCAGCGTCCTTCCTACTTGCACCTCGCATCCAGTCTGTCAGCAGATCTGCCAGACCTGCCCGCCCAGCACCCCCAGGGCTGCCCAGCCTGCTGCCCGAACCATCCTCCCGAGACCTGCATTATTGCAGGAGCCTCGTTTGGCCTCGCTGCTCTGACCTTGTCCCCAGCCTGCAGGAAGTGCTCAGTTTAAATTGTAAATTAGATGATGTCACACGGCTCCCCATCTCACTCAGAAAAAACTGAAGTCATTTTCGTGGTCGAAGACCCTGCATATCTGGGTGCTCCCCGCCCCACTCCTCTCACTTCATGACCTACTGGTGCCCTTCTTGCAGGTCCATTCCAGCCACTCCGGCTGCCTTTCTGTTCTTCCACCCTTCTGCCCCAGGGCCTTTGCACTGGCATGTCCTCTGTCCAGAGTGTCTTTCCTACAGGTACCCTGGGCTCATGCCTCACCTGCTTCGGGTCTCTGCTTAAATGTCATCTTCTCAGTGAGCTTTTCTCCAATCATCCTTTATGACATAGCATCCTCCCTCCCTGCTCCCATATCGTCCACACCCTAGATTTGTTTCCCCACTGCCCCTATCAGTACCATACATTCTGTGTGTTTATGTTTTTATTTGTTTATTTTCTGTCTCTTCCAACATGGATGGAAGTTCCATGAAACTGAGTGCTTTGTTGTATGCTTTATTCCTGCACCTTGAAATGTAGCTTTGCATAGAAATTGTGCAATAAATGTTTGTGGAAGGAAGGGGTAGAGGGAGGGAGGAAAGACAGAGGGAAGGAATGTTCCTTCTCCTGAACTCTCCTGTTTAAATTTGAGGACCTCTGGGAGAATAAATTGCTCACTGATTGTAACTACCTCGGCCAATGCAGACAGCTGCCTGCACAGCATCCTGGGAGAGGGATGTGTGGGGCGAAACGGCGGGGCACCTGTCACACGGGGACCCTGACCGGCCCTGGCCCCCTGCACAGATTCGCTTGAAGGGTTGAGAGATACTGGTGCGGTCACTTGTGGGTGGGATGGGCGGCAGAAGGGGCGGCCTGCACCACGGCTTTGTCTAAGGGCCCTTTGCTGCAAAGCAGAGTCTGGATAATCCCCCTCTGCTTTTCAGTTCTCGCATAGTAATCCCGTCAGGTTACGTTCATAAGCCTGGAATTAGAGGGAGGCTGGAGACAATGTGAGGACTTAGAAGGACACGGCCTGTCCAGGGAGACAGTAAACCTGACACCGCACAGTGCTCACTGAGTTCTGGCCAAGTGTGACTCAGTGACTAACTTAGTTGTGAAATGTCATCACAGGAGAGATGGGAAATGTCCCTGACCGGCTGCCATTGGGCGCAGATGGGGGCAGGACCCCATGTTTAGGAGCCCGTGAGGACGGACGCCTTAGCTCTGCAATCGGGGTGGCTCTGCAGGAGAGCAAGCCCTGGTGCACCCAGGGGCCGGGAGTCGGACGCTCCTGTCCAGGGCGTTTCGGGTCAGTGTGCAGTCACCAGAACACAGCTTGGATCCAGTGCTTGTTAAAACTCACACGGATTTTGTCAATCCACTTCCTGCCTTGTTATGAGGGCTCCTGGGTTCTCACGTGCCCTGCAGGGAGCGGGGTGGCTCTTAAACAAGCCCCAGCCTTCTGTAGATGAGACGGGCCCTGATTTCAGACGAGTGTGTGTTCTCATCTTCAACTCATTGTTGCAACAGTACAGACCACTTAAATTTGATGTGTCTATCTAATAAACAGCAAAGAATTGTTTTTATTACTTTTTAGCCTTTCTTATTTTTTCATATATTTTATTGATTTTTCTACTTGAAACATGTTCTTGACATTTTTTAATGAAAAATTTTTGCTAAGGGTAACTCAGACCTCCAAATTATACAGTAACTTTTTTTTTGCAAAAGACATAATTTGGATTTATCTTTTAAAAAATCAGTAAATTGAGTTACCTTTATTAGAGATTAAAATAATAATTTTTTTACCTCTGTAGAACAGGCAAAGTTTTATATTTTTATATTTTAAATGTTTTATAGTGAGATCCTGGGCTCTGAACATAATGGGCGCTCAACACCAGTTGATGAATGAATGGATGAATGATGGGTGGATGGGTAGTGGGTGGATAGATGGATGGATGGATGGATGAATGGGTGGGTGGGTAAGTGGGTGGGTGAGTTGTTTGATGGGTGGAAGCTGGGGTCTGACTTTAATAACTGAGATTCACATTTTTTAATGTAGTTAATACTTTGGCAAAGAACTTTTTCAGAATGCATAATCTTAGATTGAATGTTGAATAGTAGTCAGCCTGCACGACTAAGCGTTCTAAGAGGCTGACTGTGTGTTTGTGCTTCTTACTTGAGGATTGCAGTGCGCTGTAGTAGTCAGCGCTGAGCATAGAAGCCCAGGATGTGTATTAACAGTGGATTGGAAGGAGGAAGGACAAAGGAGGGCTGAAAAGATTCTTCCTCGTCACCTCATTATCATGATCACAGTTATAATTCATTAAGCTGTTACGGTATGCCTGGCCCTGGATAAGTGAGTCATATACATGTCACTTGTCCATTTTACACATAAGGAAGTTAAGACATAAGGAGCTTAGAGAACTGGTCCACAGCCTCACACTGAGTGCTGGAGATGAGACGGGTGCATGACCCACGGTGGGCCCATAATCCTGCCTATAGCTCCATCAACTCAGCTTCGTGGACTAATGTTTGGGGCACAGCACGTAGCCTTTCTTTTAAGTGACAGTGATGTCCTGCTCATGGGAAGGCGGTCAGCTTTCCTTCCTGTGAGGGGAGGGTCACAACATCCATTTCTTGGAAATGTGTGTTGGTCCGCATGGTAACACGTGACTTGTTTTCACTGTGAATCCTAAATCCCAAATGCCTCTGACCCTCTCACCCCCATCAACACATCACAACCACCGTTTCTGCCCCATGAGAGACCGGGGGCCTTGCTGAAGAACGCGTGATCCAACTTCGTGCCAAACTTGTCCCCACACGCCGCTGTGGCTTTTCCGGAACTGCAGGCGGCCTCGCTGCATTCAGGCCAGTCAGGGGGCTTTGTGAGCATCCGAGCAGGTCCCTGCGTTGCTCGGGGGCACATTGGAAGTCACTGTCACTGCCCAGAGGTGGCCGTGCTCTGCTGTCCTTCCTGGGGTCTTGCTGACCCAGCCCCCCGGGATTAGGACGACCGAGCGGCCGCACCTGCTGTCACTGGCCAGCGATCCACTGGAAGCAGTTCTCCCCCAAGAACTGTCATCCTGGCCCGCCGCGTGCGGCTCCTCCCCCGATGTCGTTTGTATCTGGGGCCAGCGCCCACCACGGGGGTGGCAGCGGCCTCACTGGACCGCTGGAGAGCAGAGCCCGGCGTGCTGCCTGCTGGCTCTCCCGGGGGACCTGGGGTGAGTGGTCAGTTGTCTCAGGGGAAGGACGTTGGGCTTTGCCAGTGCTGCTGGCCAGGCCCCACGGAAGCTGCCGGCAGCACCTGTGTGGGCTGTGCCCTCGCACCTGTCCGTTTCCCTGAACTGAGCGCCCGCCTGTGTGAGTGGCTGGCGCCGTCAGACCCGGCTGGGAGAACACGCGCCGGGAAAGAAAAGTGGTTGCCGGGAGCAGGTTGCCGGGATGTGGAACAAAAAGACTCACACTTGCTTGTTGTCCGCTGGCGCAGTTACGGCTTCAGATAGCCCCTGCTGGTTTCCCAAACAGCCGCAGTGGCTGTGCCACGTGCGCACCTCTAATTCCAGAGCACATCTCTTGTCTGGGAAGCTACCTGCGCCTGAGGTGCTTAGGAGGGACCGCTCAAAGCTCAGCCTGTTGTCACGGGCAGGGCAGTGTCTGTGGCTTCTTCACTCGGGTTTACCCGGATTTTTGCTCGTGTCAGCACTCGTCCTTCGGTGGTGGACGCCGGGCTTTTTGAGGATTTGTTTGTTTAGCTGCTGTGAGCAACGCTGCTATACACAGTCCCGTTACGTCTTCTGTGGACACAGGCTTTCATCTCTCCAAGACAAACATCGAGGAGGACACATTCCAGGTAATAGGGGATCGCCAGTGCCCTGCCCCCCCCCCCACCGGCACTGTGCAGTATCACGTCCCCCCACAGGGTGGGAGCTCCTGCTGCCCCCGGTCCTCTCAGGAACTGGTTCTCAGTCTCCTCTAACCTAGTGCTTCCGGCGGTTTTCGTCAGCCCTTCAGAGAGCGCTGGCGCTGCTGAGCGTTCTTCCGCGAGCTCAGTGGCCGTCTGCATTTTCTTTCAGGAAATTGATGCATATCATCTTTTGGAAAATACTTCTCTTTCTCCATTGACATGCCTTTGAATTGAATTGAAGTGCCTCTTTGAGAAGAATGTACTTAGAATCGTTATCAGACCACGTCGCGGGAAATGCTGATGAACTTACAAGAGCGTGGCCCCAGCCGCCCTCTTCTCTGGTTCCCTGTAGTTTACACCCACTCGTGTTTATAAACCCTGCACTGGTCTTACTAAGTTGTTCTCTTTCAGAGGAATTAATGGGAGAGAAAAGATGGTCTTTTCCATGTACCCACTTATTTACCCTTTCAGGAGCTTTTCCACACTTCCCGTGACTTTGAACTGGTGTCATTTCTCTTCAGCCTACAGACCTCTTAGGTCTCCTGGTGACAGGTTGTTCTTGCTGTTTCTTTATAATATGAAAATGTCTTTTTTTTACTCTCTTGTTTGAAAGATATGTTCACTGGAGTTAAACATTTTTTCTCTTAACACTTCAAATATGTGATTCATATTTATTTTATCAAATATATAATTATATGTAGTGCACCAAATATGTCATTTTTACAAGACATTTGCTTTGCCTTGTAGCCTCTATTTTTCTTAAGAAATGAGCCACCACTTGGCCATTTTGCTGAGCTGGCTGCTGTTCTGTTCCCTTCTTTACCTTCAGTCTCAGTGTCCTCACGATGAGACACCATTGCGTGGCTCTCTCCGCATTTATTCTTCTTGGGCTTCCCTGAGTTTCTAGGTTAATGTCCTTCACGGGTTTGGGGAATTTGTGCTTTTTTTTTTTTTTATCCCCCCGGGCTCTCCTTTCCTTCTTGGACTCCAGTTACACTGCGTCATGTTTGGTATTGTCCTGCAGTGACTGAAGTTCTCTTCAGTCTTTTTCAATCCTTCCTGCAGTGTCCTCCAATAATAATAATTCCTGTTATCTGTCTTCAGATTCACTAAGCCTTCCTTTTCTCCTTTTTTCCCGGAAGCAGTTAATTTCATAGAGGACGCTTTTGCTTTGAATCCTATCAGGCCCTTCCTCTGAAGACATGGCCTTTTTGGTTTTCCAGGAAATGCCATCGGGGCTCAGTGGGAACGCCAATGGCCTCCACACAGATGCCCCCGCCCTCTGCCCAGTCTCCTCCTTGAGCAGTCGCCCTGTATGTGGATAGTAACCCCCAGGGACCAGGGGACCCTCACACAGACATCGGGGGCACCCCTCTGCACAGCCCCCCGCTCAGTGCCCCACACCCCAACTCCAGTCACCCCCTCATCCCCAGTCGTGGCTGCTGATCCCCCAGCCCCAGGGACTGCCCAGTTCTCCTCCTGTGGTGGTCGGAACCTGACCCAGATGGGAAGCTGGCGAGTATGGGCACCTCCCGCACCTAACTTTCTCATGCCTCAGCTCGGACTGCGTTTCAGGGTCTGAAAGCTGTTGCCACCTTTGGTCCTACGTCATGGCGGACAAACCTGTCAGTTCACCTGCACTGTGTCCTGAGTGCATAGAAGGAGCTCTCGCTGCAAACAGAGGGCAGACGAAGTCTCACGAGAACAGAGGCATGCGGACCCCTTCTCTCCGCCGCCCCCGTGTCTCCCGCCTCTGCCCAGAGCCCCTTTTGGGTGCAGCCCCCGGGATTCACCTCACCGTCATCCTACTTCTGTACAGTTGTTTATTTTTATTTGTTGACAATGAAGGCGCATTACTTTTATATTTGGAGTAATTGCTTAAAATACAACCTACCACTTAGGAGAAATGCCTGCAAGGGACCCACTGCCCCATAGGAAACATTTCTGTTATAATTTCTATAATCATGAAAGCAATGCGCTTTGTGGTCAACTGAATAAAGGAACAAAACGTGAATGCACGCAGTGCAGAAGGAGCAGTGTGGAGCCGGGGTCCACGTCGGAATGTGGCCGCGACCTCCCACCCTGTGGGCCCCATGCAGTCCGTCCATCAGGTTCGCAGGGGGTGGGTAGGTGTGGGGGTCTGTGCAGGGTGCAGGGGGTGGGGTCTCCCGGGCAAAATGAGAAGGACGAGGACTTCCCTGCCACTTGCAAACATCGCTGGTGTTCAGGAGTCTTTGGAAATGGCTTGTCCTCCCCTTGTTTGATGTTCCCATGTCCCATCCGCATCATCCAGTTGACAGCTGGAGCCCTCCTTGCAAAGGCTGGGGGGCCAGGGGAGCACGAGGGAGACCGTCACCTGCAGGGGGCCTGCTCCTCTCCCCCTGCTGTTCTGGCCCCAACACAGAAGCACACTGCCCTTTGGACCCCCAAAACTCTGATTTCTATACTCTATTACCTGCGTTCCGGCAGAGGCCTGATGGGGGGCTTTGTAACTGAACCCGTGTCTCATCATGTCAAGGGTCAGATGTGTTCTGAGTTTCACTTTGACGTACAAATCAACCCTCAGACACAACACGTGTGTAATTGGGGCTGCACGTGTCGCATAAATGACACATCAGCCACGGTGGCCAGAGAGTGCACACTACACTTTTCTCTGCCAGCTGCAGGCAGGAAGGAATGGTGGAAAGGGTGCCAACTGTCAGTTGTGTGGTGTTGGGATGCCAGGCAGGGTACTGCATCCACCCTTCAGGAACATCTCCTTTTCCCACGTGAGAGGGAAGTGGCTCATCATTCCTCTGTAGGCTACAGACTGGGATGAAATGGCTTAATATCTCTTTTCCTGGCAAAAGCAGGTTGTTTTATCAGGGGTCCTACTTTCCTTCCTCCTAATCAGATTAATTAGTTTGTAGATAGTTCTCTGTGAGTCCCACTTCCATCTTAACTTTTTAAAGACACTGAACTACGGTGAAGGTGGAAGGGCATGTGTGATTCAAGTTCCACAGACATAACAAATAGGTTTTGAACTCCTGCCTGTGCCTAACGTTCATTGGTGGGAAGGTGGCCTCACAGGAATGGATCCGCCTGGTACAGGAGCCCTCACTTCCTTTGGACACATCAGTACGCCATTTATTTGCTTTTGTTTCTGTATGTGCCCCCCAGAATTGCCCACCCCAAGTCTCCTGAAGGACCTGAGAAAACACCAGGTTCATGTGGAGAGACTGAGCCCCCTGGACCTCGACCAGATGGCCCGCGTGATCGCAGATGCCGTGCACGGGGTGGGTGAAGAAGGGGCGTGGGAAGGCCCTGGCAGAGGAGCCGGAGGAAACACGGGAGAGCCGGCAGGCAGCTCGGAAGAACAGCTATCCGAGGACAGCGACCAGGGCAGAGACGGCCCGCGAGGTGAGACGCCCTTTCCACTGTGGGTGGACGGGCCCGCGATGCACGAGGCCACAGGGATGTGGGGAGCCCGGGTTGCCAAGCTGGGATGCGTCCTTTCTGCCTGTAGGTGGGATTTGTGTTGATGATTTTTATCTGTTTGAACTTTTGCCCCTAAGAGCTTTCTTAACTGGCTAAGCCGACCAGAGCAATTATGTCGAAAGGTAAACTGTTCTCTGTGAGGAGGTGGGATTCCGCTGCACTGAGGTTCAGAGGTAGGAAACAAACAGGACTGATGGGAAGTGTTTGTGTGTGGATTGCTCAAGTGAATATAGTCAAATATTTGGCTAATAAAGTGAAAGGGCTTCATTTGAGTCTCTGCCTGAGGCTCACATCCCCTCTGAGGCTGCTCTAGGGAGAAAGCATAGACTCCCCGACTCCCGCAACACGCACGCACTCACGGAACCCGCGGCGGGCTCAGGCTTCCCTGACGACTGGCCTTCTTTCTACCTGATTGCTTCTCAGAGTCGTTGGAAATACACTAAAGCATCTCAGTGCCTTGCACACAGGAGGCACACATAGAAGAAAACGTGTGCCTAAAACACAAGTGAAAAGTGCATGTCTCCTTCTGTGGGTTGGGACAAAGAAAGGCTTGCTTGGAAACTGGAACTGTGACTTGCCTGACAGTGGGATATAGGAGAAGATACCGGAACTCCAGCAGGGCCAGGCGCTGTTAGGCAGTCACAGCTGAAAGGATGGCTGCCCGCACTGGGGCGGGGGCTCTGGAAGGTTCTGTGGTGCGGTTGTTCGGGCTTCAGGCGTGCAGGATGAGTTCCATGCCATTGGGCGTTGCCGGGAGGATACTGACTTGGAGAAATGACCACCACAGAACAGTAGCCCAAGTCACTAAGTTCTGAAGACACCTGACATGGCGTGGTTTGGGTTAGACGCTTCACTTTTTTGTGGCTGATCTGCCTCTGGCACAGTGGTTTTCCTGGCTGTGCGCTAACACTAAGAGTGACGTGTACGTACATGGAACTGGTAATGTCATTTACCGCTGCTTCACGTTCCTCGTTTAGCCGCCAAGGCCCCGCCTCCCGTGAAGTATACAGAACACTTTACTACAAGCAGAACAGTCCTCCTTCCCAGTAGAGGTCAGGCCAACACCATGAGACGTAGAGACACTTATGAGGCTGCTTGCGAGCTGTGACACCTTGTGATGATAACTCCCGACGAGGATTGTGATAACGTTCTGTCTTTCACAGATAACGGGGTGCAAGACGACGATGACAGAGTTTCTGAAGAGGTAAGATGGACGCCTCTACAGGTTTGCTTTACGTTAAGCCCAGAACGGTCTGGGTCGTGTTTCTGTTCATGGTTTGGGAACATTTATGAAATACAAAGGCTTTTTGCTTTTTGATTTTCTAGGAAAGGATAGAAAAATGCTCATAATCCCCAAATTAGAAAGGTATAAAGAGTGTATACAAAATTGTGAATATTTAGATACATGCCAGTATCTATTTTCAGATTTTATAGTAATCTTTATCCATTGTAGAAATATGAAAAAATATGGTTAATACAAAGAAGACAATTGCTGTCCCTTAGACTGTCCCCACCTAGGGATAAGAGGTAACATACAGATGCATTGCAGGCATGCTCTAATCCTGCCACTGTCCTGTGTGTGCTGGTGCCCGGGCTTCATGTCACAGGAATGCTCATTGGCTAAAGGTCGTCAGGCCTGTGCTGTGCAGAAAGGTGGTCCCTAGCCACATGACTACTTGAACTTTAATTTAAATTTATTAAAATGAGGTAAATAAAAAGTTTGATTTCCCAGCTGGACTGGCCACATTTCAAGTGTGCCTTGGTCGTGTGTGGTTAGGTGGTGCGAACACAGAACCTTCCCGTCACTGCACATGCTCTGTCACACAGCGCTGGTCCAGGACGCAGTGAAAGATGCAGATGACACCCAGTCTCTGGGCGCATTGTGCGTTTTTCCCACTGAAGAAACGTTGCTCATTTATAACTTAGGGATGCAGAAAGTCGTTTCATAAGCAGTGACAATGACATTATGTGGTTTTACGAAACTATTTTTGTGGTGTGGAAAAAAAGACCTTTGGTTAGTGCTTCTCTTGTCAGTTAGTCTTAGTGGTTTTTCGTTCAGTGCCTGTGAGCAAGCAGAGGAAAAAACATCAGCAGTTCTTTTAAATGTCCATCAGAAATGGCGGGCTATCCTGTGTGAGCAGAGGATGGAGACATGGGGGTCTAAGGACAGTGTCCTTGTGTATGAAGAGGCGGGAAAGCGAGGACCAATGGCCAAGCGGCCGGGCCCAGGCTGAGGGTCTCCAGAGAGCAGACAAGTCTGCCTGCTTCCAGAACCGCCCCCGGGAGGACCCAGGGCTTCTACTCCACACTGTTTCGTTTATTGAGTAGAATTCTAATCCATTCTCCGTTACTCAAGGCACATTCTCAAGGAATTTTCTCCAGAAGGGTATTGGAGTATTGTATTTTCTTGTTATTTAATAACGTCTTCATTTCCTCTTCACACAAAGCACCGATTAAGTGAGAATACCATTCTCTTTCCTTCAAAAGCCTGAGGACATTTTCCCATCCCTATTGGGTAACTGAAATGCTGTGTACTGTTGTCATTCAGGATACAAATTTGAGCAAATATTTTCATCAAAGCATTTTCTTTAAATACTCCAAAACACAAACGAAAAAGTTATAAATAATTTTCAGTCAAAAAGGGAATAATTACTTCCTTTATAGTCCTTCCTTAATTTCCTACCTAAATGTGTTTTGGTAAAGTGAGTTACAGAGTAAATCCAGTTTTCCTGTGTCTATCTAATATAACGTTGGCGATGTAATTTGATGGTTACAAAGGATGTAAAGCGCTGGGCTTCACTGTGCTGGAAGGAGTCCCTGGCATGCTCTGCTCCCTCCCATGAGCAGTAGGGGCGACCGTCTCTTTCCTTACAGGGCAGTGCTGGTGTCTGAGAGCAGCCCAGGGAGGGCGTCTTCAGCGTCAGTTAGACCGAGTTCAATCCCGGATCTGCCAGTCACTCCCTCTGTGACCCCGTACACATGACTAACCTCTCAGGCCCTCTCAGGACTACAGAGTAGAGACAAAAGCTGGTTCTCTACTCCTGGGTGGGGCAATAGGGAAATGGGACGGTTGACACCCGGCCTGCGCACAGGGCTTGCCAGGGAATCAGCGCTGTCATCAGAGTTGTAAGCTAACCTTCATCAGTCGGAATGTCATTTAAGTGGTTCTGAGGACACTTGTCCAGGAAACGGGGATCAGGGAGGGGCAAGCCTTCACACGGGAGGGCCAAAGATCCCCTAGATGGCGTTCAGATGCAGTTTCATGTCCCTGTGACTACTTACTCTGGGTGCCTCCGTTTCCCTGTGGAAAGGGGGAGGGGCACGACAGTTCCCGAGTCGGTGTTATCATGAGGACTCTGAGTTCATGCATAGAAGGCATCAGTGCAAAGTCTTCAGCCGTGTGAGGGCTCAGAAAATGCCACTTACTGTTGTGACTAACTGTTGGTTGCTTCTAGAGGGGCAGGAGGGGGCCTCGGAGTCACATGGGCTGTATTTAGAGACTGACACTGTACAGATTCCGATTCTTCAGGAAAGGGTGTGTGTATGTGTGTGCATGTGTGTGTGCGCGTGCACGTGCATGCTTGCACGAAGGAACACGTTAGTTAGGGATCCTGATAACGCAGGCTCCATCTGGCGGAAATCTGCTTGACGTGATCCTAAGTGCAGGCGGGTAAAGCTTTGCCTCCATCACCGTTCATTTCACGTTGCCTGTTACTGTCCCATATGGATGACTTTGTCACATGTGGCCTTTTCATTGTGTAAGTCGACAGTCTTTCCCCCACATGCCATCTCATGAGAGTTTTCGTTGTACCAGGTCAACCATCTGAGCCCTGAACTCGGTGGCCTCCTGCAGGATCCCGGGTCTCGACTCTTGCCTGCAGCCCCACCTCTTGCAGAGTCCTTCAAAACGAAGAGCAAGAAATCGGAGGAGCCCGAGGTCTCCTTGTCATCAGAGGAGGAGGGAGCTGGAGTGGAAAACGTGAAGAGTCACACGTACTCCAAAGACGTGCTGGAGAGGCCGCCACATTCGCAGGCCTGGGGCAACGGGTTTGGGGAGTCCCAGCACTGGGTTCCAGGGCCCTTGCAAGAGGACCAGCCGCTCGAAGCAGGAGCTCAGGAACGGCCAGGCTACAGCCTGAGACTGGAGGCCAAGTCTTCCGCGGAGGAGGAGTACGGCTACATCGTGACGGAAAACGAGTGAGTAGGACATCAGTTGGGATGTCATTTACGTGGTTCTGAGGACACTTGTCCAGGAAACGGGGATCAGGGTGGGGCAAGCCTTGGCATTGGAGGGCCAAAGATCTCGTCTGTGTGCTTGATGCCCAGGACCCTGCGCCTTGCCGGAGGGGGGCTGCTTTCATTTTTGTCTGTCTTCACTGGAGAGACGTGCAAGCATCCTGGTATCTCAGGTGTAGGAGGGCAGCCAGGGCCCAGCCCGTCCCTGTCACCCAGCGCTTCGGACCTGGGGACCCGAGCTTGAGGGCCATTGCCCACAAAACAAACCCGACAGAAGCCTTCCTGGTCTTTGGTTGTGACCTCATCACCTGCTGGTCACACCGCAGGGCACGTTGAAGCCATGGGTCTTCAGGCGGGGCCGGCGGGGCGCTGGGGGAAGCAGAGCCTGGGCTGCCTCTGCTGGGCGCTGGCCTCTGGCCCAAAAGAGCTCCAGGAGCTGTACGTCTTCCCCACCAGTGTAGCCCAGATACCAGGGTCTGCAGAGCGGGCCTCACAGCAACAGCGTGGCTGTCCTCATTCTCGTTTCCTGAGTGTGACGAGGGACTGACTGCAAACATCAGTACCCAGCAAGTGACGGGTCAGCCCCATTTTTCAGGTCCTTTCACTAATGAATCCAACTTTTGGTGCTGTGCTTTGTGAAATGTTGTATTGTCTTCAAGGAACGAAAGATGTTTCAAGGCAAAAACACATCAGTCTGACAACACACACACACACACGAGTGTGCACGCGTGTAGCACCTGCTTTGCTTTCTGGTGTCTGTGCGTCCCGGTGCTTCTGTGGTAGCTCAGAGGCCGGTCATGTGGCCACTGTCGTGGGAGGGGCAGCATCGGGCCGCATCGGGCCGCTGCTCTCCTGCTGGTTTGGCACGTGCACGCCTATGCTCACGCCCCCGACAAAATGCAGCCCCCACCGTGTGTGCACGGCTGCCACGCTGCACGCAGCAGATGTCATCAATGAGAAACAGTGGCATGCCACCACTGGGCACCACACGTTTTACTGAGCCCAAACCACAGACCACATATCAAAGCAGATTAAAGCGTAAGACTTCAGCTGCAGAGCAGTTCTCACAGGTGTGTTTAGAGACATGCTCACGGCGCATGCTTCCGGCTTACCCCAAAGTGGCGCGCCCGTTTTCGCAGGGTCTGTTTTGTTCAGACGCACCTGCGGTGTCTGACCCCTTGGCCTGGACAGTCCTCGCTGTCCTGCCTCCTTCTCTCAGAATGAGCAGCTCCTAGTAGGTGCTGAGCCCACGGAGACGTACAAACGGGAAGTGGACCGGCATGTGCTCTGAGGGCACAGCCCTGCACTGTGACAGCCAAGGTCAGACGGGGATGCAGACGTGATCACAGCCTGTTAACCTACTCTGTGTCCGATACCCGTGTTCTGAGTTTTCCCTCCTTGGAAACCTCACTGTGCTGCGTGTGTGTGGACTGTGTGCATGTGTGTATTCTGCGTGGCATGTGTATGTGTGTATGTGAGCACCAGTGGGATGTCCACGGCACAGCTGGTCTGGGACCCTTTCCTCCCACCAGGACATCAGTGTCCTCGTGTCCTGATCCCCGAGGGCTCAGTCCCGGCATGAGGTGACTATGTGTGCAGGAGGTGCCAGCCACTGTGCCCCAAACTCCTTGTTCAGGGTCCAGGGGTTTAGCTGTAGCACAAAGGAGAAGGAGCCCCTGGTGTCATCATGAACAGCTGACGATGGTGCATTTGTTTGGGGCCTTTCGAGCAGGGCAGTCCATCTGCTGGTCTCTGCATCAGGGTGGACGTGGAGGGAATGACAGCTCTGGGCGGTCAGCACGTCTGACGGGAGAGACCGATCCTACCGGTGTTTCCTCCTGCTCTGCCTGACTTCTGAGGAGCAAGGGCAGCCGTACTGGGGAGGCGATTTTCATTGCATTCAGTGTGTTTTTCTGCAGAGCTTTCCTGGCCCATTCCTTTGGGACATGAGCATACACATCCACTGACGTGGGTTAGAGGAAAACCATTATCTTATCTTGGCTGATTTCACTTTCCTTTTGGTGACTCAATAGGGTGAAAGATACATGGTGCTGCTCATTCAGCTTTGTGTCAGTAATTCTTACTTTTTGTCACCCGTTCGAATGTGCTAGGAGATTACACCTTCTTCCCATCTCCAGACAGAGATTGAGGTTTCTGCCTCTGTTATCAAATTCACTGGTAATTTGGGATTCTCAGGGGCAAGATTTCACCAGATTTCGGCTTAAGACTTAATAGATCAGCTATTGACAAAAATCTGTTTCCATTCTTTTAAAAACAAGGACTTTTGTATATTTGGCTGTCCCATACAAAGGAGAAGGAATGGGACTCACAACTCAGTGTTATCACGGCCACACGTGCTCCTCATGGATGTTTTGATGGGAGAGTGATGGGGCTTCGTCGCGGCCATTCCCGTGCTTATATTTCCTGATGGGCTGGGTGGAGTTTAATCCTTCGCCATTTGCATTCTCATCCTCTTTTTACAAACTAGACGGATTATTCAAGACTGGATGGAGGACAGGATGGCCATCCCCAGTCCTCTAAGGACAGCTTTAAAATTATTTCAAGTGAGGCTGATGGGAAGAGATCACAGGATGGAAGGGGAATTGGAAGCAGAAAGGGCTTTTCACCTCTCAGCAGAGAAGAAACTCCTCTTACATTTGATGAGTAAATGCTTCAGAGACACGGGCTATCCTCACCACGTGCCTCCCTTCACAAAGCTGCGTCCTCGTGTTTGGGCCATGTTCCTGGAGAAGGATCATATGAGACGGCGAGGGTAACCTTGGAGAGTAAACCATGGCCGTGAGCATGTGCAGGCTGAGGGGCAGCAGTGAGGGGTTGTCAGTTTGATGTTTGAGACAAGCAGTCTGTCGGAGAAGCTTGTAGTCACCCCTCGGGATGCGGCTGTGCCAACAGGCTCCAGGGGGCTGTGGACGAGGGTCCTTGCTGCCCAGCTGGCCCTCAGGGAAGCACCTGGCACTCCCGCAGCATGGTCATGCGTAGGTCTCCGTCTGGTCCTGGCAGCTTCCGTGGGATGACGACAACACACGGAGCCCACCATCGGGCGGGAGCCTCCAGCGCCGTGGGGCTCGGCAGGGGCGTATCCCTGCGTGGTCCCCTCATCTCAGCGGCAGTGGTGGTGGTTCCCCCCTTCAGGGGCTGTTGGGGACAGTGAACGTGACCCAGGATGAGCAGTGGCTGGAACGCAGTGGATGTCGAGTGAACAAAGAGCATCAGCCTTCTAGCCGCCAGCAGAGTGGACACAGGAGGACACAGCCCCACCTAAAAGAGGAGTAGATGAGCTTCCGCTCTGAGGAGAGGGTCGGAGGGGCATGGCCTCAGCGTGGTCATCCGAGCAAGCAGGCGCCGACAGGAGGGATGGGGCCTGGCCCGCCGGCCCTGAGTGCTGATTCCTGTCAAATTCCAAACACAGTTGGTTTACTTTTACATTTCCCTCCCTCAGGTTTTTCTTACCAGGAAGCTTTCTTCCACGTGGGATAAGCCGATCAGGGAAGTTACAATGACGTTTTACTGTCCTAATTACCGTGGTTACGAGTCCCACCTGGCTTCCAAGAAGGTGTGTTAGGCACCCATTTCCCACAGCACCTCCCCTGTGGGAGTCAGTCAGGTTGTCTGGATGACACCTAGATAGAGAGATGACACCTAGATATCACACACGGTCCATCCTTCATCCACAGGTGAATTATAGGATTCGGGGGTCAAATGTCTGGAAACACATTCAGAAGTCAGGTTCTCCACTTGCCAAGGCCTCGGGGAAAGTGTGTCAGGTTCCGGGGTTGGTCCTCGGGAAAGACTGGCCTCGCCTGGGGGCAAACAACCATCCTCATCCCTCAAGAATTTCCTGTCCTTCACCTAGAGCGTGAGAGGAGTTTGTGCAGGGCCTTTGGGAGCAGGCCGCCCACTGGCTCCTGTTCTCCTGACCTGTGAGCCGCTGTGCTCGGCAGTGACTCACTCAGCTCCTCTGGGAGCCAGTGAGGTGAAGAGGAAGGGGTCCCAGCCGAGAGCTAGTGCTCCCTGATCCGGGTTCTCCCACTGCCTGTCCCAGAGCCTCCCGGCTTCACACACAGCCCCCTGGCTGCCCGCAGAGCCCCTGGCTTGTCAGGCCAGCTCTTACGTCACCTCCTGCAGCCTGTGGTCTGCGGGAAATGCCGTCCATGCCGTGCCTCTGGGAGCACCTCCATGCCACTCGCCTCTTACACACACAGAAGAAGCCTGACACTCCACAGGGTGGGACAGAGTGGTGGTCTCCATGCCCCTGGTGCCTGCTGACACCGCCCTCAGGCCTCACCTCCCCTGTCCAGCTGTCAGAGTCTGTCCACGTCCTCTCCCCTCCCTGCCCCTCCTTGTGCTGCCTCAGCCTCTCTTGCCCTGGTCACTGGGACCTCTCACTGCGTCGTCCTTCTTCAGTCGTTAAGCACATTGCACCAAAGAGAAAGCCCTATTGTCTGCATCTGACTATACCCTCTGCTCTTGGTCCCTGTGGTGACGTCAACTGTCTGCAATGTGGAGACCCAAGCCTTCAAGTGACCCCAGGCCTGTGGGCTCTGCAGACGCCTCCACCGCGCGTTTCCTCTCTGGGTGCTGGGCAAGCCCGCCTGCTGTCTGCTTCTGGAATGTACAGGAGGCTTCGTGTGCTCCTCCCAGCACACGCCACCCCTCTCTCACCCTTGACCTGGGCACTGCCCTCTCCTGCAGCCTTTCTGCGGGTTTCCTGCCTGTTCAGTTCTGTATTTTTCCTGAGGCAATGGATTTGGTTTTTGCTCTTTCTTATGCAAATTTTGAGCATTCCCAAAAGCAAGATAATAACCTAGGCCCAACCACCCGACAACCTATCTCATCCACACTGTCTACTCCGACCTCTCAAGCTACTTTGAAACAAATCCCAGTTGTATTGTCTTAAAAACATTTCATGAACTATCTCTAAAATATAAGGATTCTTTCTTTTTAACATTCCATAATGCCCTAAAAAGTAACAAAGACTCTCAATATCAAGTGTCCAGTCTGTTCCAACATCAACGTCAGAACTCGTTTTCTGACTTAGGCTGACCAAACTTGTCGGCGCACTTTCCTCTCCTTTGCTGAGGTCCCCGTGGCGTGTTGGAATCAATGTCTGTTATTGGCTGGAAATCTAGATCTGGAGGATATTTACCGTTGTCTGACTTGTAACTACAGTGGTAAAAAGCAGTGAGAAAAGACCATAAGAGCTCAGATACGGGGGAATGAAAACAGTTTCAGTCATCTTGGGATGAAAACAGTTTCAGTGTCTCTGACCCAGTGGCTTCCACGTCAAATGGCCATGTCTAGCCACAAGGAAGACACCAGAAAGACGGGGCTGTGCCAGAATGGGGCCCCTTAAGTTCTCTGACTGTGAGCCTCCTCCTCACACTCCACCTTTCTACTGCAGCCGAGGGTGAGGTCGGTGGTTGGGGGGCCGGGTGGGCAGTGAGGAGGGGGAGCATCGGAATAGCCCGCTCGTCCCACCAGGCCTGGGGCCTGGGCCGCTAACCCTCTCTGCCTTGGGCCTGTCCTCAGGTCGCCTCCTCTAGCCTCGGTGCTGAAATGTAGGATGGCCTAAGAGGGTCTGAGAGGCTGGACTCGCTTCTCTTTTCGCTGTGATGGCCTCTGATGGCAGCAAGGGGGTCACCACAAATATCCCTATCTGTATCCATGTCCATCTCCATCTCCGTCTCCGTCTCCGTCTCCGTCTCTGTGTACCTACACCTACACCTACACCTAGATAATCATCACCTATCCCTATGTCTCTGTCTTTTCCATATGTATATCCACATAGCCTCGCTTGGCATCAGATTTCCATCATCAGTGGAGCAGGTTTTCGCTTCCTTTTCAGTGATGCTGTGAAATTCCACAGTAGAATAACCCACAGGGACCTTCAGTGCCTAACAGCTACGATTGATTTTTTGCAAAGTGTCATCTGCATCACAAATTGGCCTAGACTTACGTCTGTTTGAGTTAAGCAGTTTAAATTTCACTCCTACGTTGAAGGAAGTAAGGAAGAGGGAGTAAAACATGAAAAGAAGAGATTTGCTGGGCTGTCAAAATTGGAGTAAGTCTGGGAATAAATAATAAGGCCACAGGGAGAAGGAAAATGGAAAACAGTGTCCTGAGATAGCTCATTCGGTGGGTACTGGCTTATTGGGGACGGTGACTTACCAAACAGGCAGAATGTTAGCGGAAGAGCTGGCTGTGGGTTACTGAGTTCCAGCTCAGCCTCCCTGAGTCCCGTGAAGGAGTCCATTTCAAGCTTCCAAAGACTTCACGGCCCTTACTTCGCGCTCCGTGGAGGACAGGTGGGTGGGAAGGGAACTGTGTTCCATGGAGAACAGCCTGTGCAGGGTCTGCCTCAGGAGGAAGCACGAACTTTGGAGGAGGGGGCAGTACATGGCGAGGCCGCTGGGCCCCAGCAAGGACTTACCCTGACAGTGGTGGACGCCACTGGATGGTGCCGACAGGTGGCTGGTGGGCCAGGGGCCCTCTCTCCCAAACCCTTGTGCTGGAGTGGAGAAGGGACAGAGACAGCCTGGCCAGTAGGTGTGTGGCCCTCTGGCCATTCCCCTTAGCTCCGGCCTCATCCTCTCTGTCTGCACTGTGGGCTGACCTACAAAGTGTCACCTGAGCTGTGAGCTGGCCTGGACTTTAACCTAATGAGGCAGTTTCACTGCGATTCCCAGGCTGCTTTGCCAGTGGGGCTTTGGGAGAGGTTCCAGGGGACGGTGCCGCTGGGCCGCTGGGGCGGGGCGGGCCGCGAGGCCGGGCGTCATCCTCTCCTTCCTGCTGCGGGCCTGGCTGAGACCTGTGCGTGTGCACTCACACTCTGAATTTGTGCACAGTACTGTCCCACTGTCTCTTTCGGGTGTGCATGCACTTTCCACAAAGGTAACTCCAGGACACTGTGTACTTACACTTGTATTCACTGTGTATTGCTGGCAAATGATGTTTTTCAGAAATTTGGAGGAATGAATCTACTTATGGTGAGAAGTGGTCTCATCTTGATGTTAAAGCCGGTCGTGGTTAGAGTGGCTTGGTTTCTTACCGGTGGACATTTCACCTGTGCAGAGTTGGGGCTGTAACAACTCACTAGTGGGTCACTCAGCATTGTAGCGGCTCCAGATGGGTTGCGCGTGCTCTCGAAGGCCGCGGGAGCTCAGACTCGGAGGGTTCAGTTTGGCCGCAGATTGTCTTCGGCTCAGCAGCGTTCTCCGGGGACGTTGGGCTGTCTTAGGCTTCTGCAGGGAAGAAATTGGTACCAAATCGAAGCCAGAATTCTGAACCAGCGCAGCTGCTGTGGTTTTTCTCATTTGCTTTCATCAAAGTATCTCTTCTCTGCATTGGGGACAATTCCTGCGGGTTAGCAAAAGTTTTGACTACCTGATCAGATTATTTAAATAGAATAAATGTCATTATTTGTTACAACGATGGATAGGAATAACTAGAATAAATGGTAAATGCCATGAAAACCTCACTTTATCCATTGGTTTCAAATATCATCTCATCAGAAGAGTTTGTATCAAAGTTGACTGGTTGCATTTTGGAATCCATCAATCATTTGGTGCCCTACCTTTGAATTTTCAAATAAACAGTATGATGTCCACAGTCCGAACGTGAAGCAGCCGAAGGAAGATGAACGGTCAGCATTGAGCAGACTCCTTGACGTCCCTGTCTGGTCAGCAGGGACATCCCATCCTGTGGACAGCCAGATCCCATTGTCACCGGGATCTCATCTGCCCCCGAGGAAAGCCCAGTAACTGCTAAAAAACTCAGGCGTGGAGAGGTCTGGGCACACACTGTCCAGTTTAGTTCAGGTGAGACACAGGTCGGACACAGCGGTCACCTGGGCCCACCACCCGGGAAGCCTACGTCACAATACATGCTCAGTGGCAACACCGAGGGTGGAGTTTTTCTTTGGGGAACTGACTCACAGCCTGACCTTGGGCAGTGAATTTAATTCCTCTCGTCTCCGTTCCCACTCCTAAGACGAGGTTCTCAGTGGCACCTTCCTACAGGTGTGTTGGGAGCAGTACGTGGGAGAGCTTGCAGTCTTAGCGTGCTGGAGAGCGTAAGGAAAGCATCCAGAGGTGGTGCTGCCTGGTCGTTCTGACCCTTAGTCGTTTTCACTAGTGTCGTTTTAAGAGTGGCATTCCACGGCGTCTTCGTCATTGAGCATACTCAGTTTTCCTCGCTGTTCATCCATTCTCTTACCCCAGCGATGAGCTTAGGGCACCGTGGAAATCGGTTGTGCTGCGTGTGGTGTTTGGAGCCGTCATGGGTGCTGTCACCTCTCACGCGAGCCTCCCACTGCATGAATGGCGCGGGTGATTCCTGTGCCCCTAGTTTGTGTACTCAGCAGACCCCTGGAAGCATCGTCCTTCCCAATTGTTAACCTGTGGTATTAACATGCTGCTGGGTTTCGGAATGGAGAAGCATTAGACAGGAGACACCGCCCGGCTGTCACCAGACAGCGGGGCCGACAGTGCGGCGCCCACAGCAGCCGTCAGTGCCCACATCTCCCCTCCCCTCGCAGGACCGGGCATCCAGGTACTCAGGGTGACAGCTGTCACCGACAGACTGATGACATTGCACATGCAGTCTCCATCCATTGATCTTTGGGATGAACTCCCCGCTTTCTAAAGAAGTTCAGACCATGAGATGACAGACGATGGCATGTATTTTAAAAATAAAATAGAAATAAGTGCATGCTCGTTTTGAGCCCAGTCAGCACCGTCTGTCTGCTGACTTACTGAACGGAACCACTGGAGTCGTGTGCCATTTGCCGCCTGCCTGCAGCCCTGACAGGAGGGGCGGGTGCCCTTGTGTGTTTGTGTCACCAGGGCCGTCTTACTGGGCGGCATGCAGGCCCCTAACTGTGCTCAGCGGCGAACGTCCTCACTCTCTTCAGTGCGGTTTTAAATAATCTTGTCCTGGGGGAAGCTCTTCCATTTGTGTATTGTGGTGGCGAAGGCATGTGGGTCGGGACCCAGGAGACAGCCTCTGGACTCCCCACCTCATTATGTTACCCCTTTGGTCAGACACGAGAATCTGGCCGCAGACCTTGCTGGGAAGCTGGGTGGTGCTCGGCTTGGGGCGAGAAGCCAGCTGCTCCAGGTTTCCCGCTTAAGGCTGCAGCAGCCAAGGGAAGGAAACTGGCTCAGGGGCCGGTAGTGAGGCCCCGTGTCTCAACCAGCAGAGGGCAGTGGCCAGTAAGCTGCCGCTTTTACTGACTCTGCCAGGCCTGCTGTCGGTCATCCCAAATCCTCTCTAGAACCTATCTGAGGTGAGAAAGGAGAGGACGGTGAAAAGCAGGTCGGACGGGGTCTGCAATCCAGGGCTGCCTTCCGTCCGTCCTTCTGACCAAGCAGCCCCTTCGGTGGGCTCTCCTCCCCAGCATGGGTGCCGAGTGGGGCCTCCTGCCTTCGTCCTGCTTGTGGCTTCCTCGGGTCTCACATGGTGGCTCACCCGCTAGTCCCGTCCGCACGCCTTACTCATGTGTCCCAGGCTGCGAGCCCTCCCCACACCCACCCAGCCACCGTGAGCCATTTGGGGCCCCCTTGCACCGCCGAGTCTCCATCCGTTCTTGGAGTCACAGCAATCCTGGGAGGCCATCAGAGCTCCATCTCCACTCTCCCACCCTCCGCTCACGAGGCATGCCGGCCAGAGCCCCTGAGACCTCCTGCCCCAGGGCCTCGGCACCTGCTCCTTACGTCTGTCCCTGTGTCCTGATGTCCTCTTTTGCAAGGACACTGGTGATGTGGGATCAGGCCCGGCCATAACAAGCTGGTCCTACACTCATCGCCTGTGGCCACCGTTTCCTCTCAAGGTCACATTCTGAGGTTCTCGGGTTAGGACTTTAGCAGTTTTGATTTTGGTGACACAGCTGAGCCCAGGACGGCACAGACTGTCTGCTGCCTGTGTTCCCACGGGGACATAAGCCCCATGAATGTGAGCCCCGGTCTCTGTTCACTGCTGCGTCTCCTCCGACAGCAGCGCCAGGCTCCGCGTGGGCACGGAGGGTGACTGCGTGGCCAGCTGGGGTGGAAGCCTGTGCTGGGCCACAGCTGTCCCATGAGGACGTCACCGAGTATTTCCCTGAAGGGGTGCTGACAGGATTTCACGGGCGACGCGTGATCGCAAGGCTGAGTGCAAGGCCTCAGGATTTGCAGCCTGACCCTCGAATCACACCGTTACTGCTGTTGCCTCCTTGTGTGGAGCTGGCCTTGCTGGGGGGTCACCTGGAGATGGCACCCGTTAATGAGTCACTGCTGGCGGGCCGTCCGTCCTCTCTGCTAACCCTCAGACTGATATTGCAATAGCCTCTCATTGGCATATAACTCATTTTAGAAATGAACCCGTTTAAAAATGAGTTTCCTTTGTACATTTGACTTCCCGTCCTGAGGTTTGGTTTCAGCGTCTGCTTCTCTCCATCTCCCGTTTCTCCGTTCTCATCCTGCCCTTCCCACCCTCTCACTTTATTACGATTTTTATTGAGGCAGAGACGAGCCATTGCTGCATCATGAGCCCATCACACGTCCTAACAATTCCATTTGCACTGAATTGTTTGTCTTATTGCTGGAAAATTCAGGTGATTCATCATGGCTGGAGAAGCACCTGGTCCCCATTGCCCCGGGAGCCGCTCACTGTGTGACAAGAATGCGGCGGCGGGCAGGCAGGCGGGGCGGCTCTCAGACCCCCTGGGCCGGGTGGGAGCTCGTGGGGACTGCGGCTTCTCAAGTCGTGATGACTTCCATTTGGTCACGTTGCCCCCTCCTATCTGCTCTCCTCCAACAGCCCCCTGAGCCCGCAGAAGGGGAAGGAGCTGACGGCGGCCGTCGCACGTCTCCTGCAGGTGCCGATGAGTGTCTTCGCAGACATCGAGTGAGTGTGGGCCGGGGTCTCTGGGTTTTCTTGTTGGCTCCCACCAGGCTCCATTTTGTAAATTGCTTTGCAAGGAAGAGGACTGTGTGCCTGTGGTTGGTGTTAATTATATCAGAGAGAAACTGTTCTGGAAAGAATGAAAGGAAAATTCCAGAGAGGTTTGGTACGTTACTTAAACACAGCTGAAATCCAAGTGTAATTATAAGAATTATAATCTGGAAGAGTGGTGCCCACTGAGGCCTTGGTTCCCAGCCCTGCTGCTCCTAGACTCACGGAGGCTCTAGAACAGGGGTGTCCAACTTTTTTCAACATTTTTCACCAAGGACCATATTCGGAAAAATACACAAACAGCCGGGCCACTCACTCGAGGTAATGTACGTATTGCTTCACCTGGTTTATTTAAGTAAAGTAAATATACTTTTGGAATTTGCTGCGGGTCAATTAAAAATGGATTGCAGGCCGCAGTTTGGACACCCCTGCTCTAGAAGTTTCCACAGCCTGTGCCGGCCCCACAGACGCACCAGAGCCTTAGGGACGCGTGTCAGCACTTACCATGAGCCTGCAGTGTAGGGCCTGCCCTGTCCCGGGGCCGGAGGGGCACTGGCCTGTGGCCGGCCCAGCGGGGCTGCCGTGACGTTTCTTGGAACGTGTACAGGGCACAGAGCACCAGCACTGCGTCAAGAAGACAAACGGAAACGCGTCGATGCAGGAGTGGGTGGGGGTTGCCAAGCTCAGGTGTGGATGGCTGGCCACGCGGAAGCCTACGGATGGCTGCACACATGACTCAGGACTAGACACGTGGGCTGAGCTGAGCCCCCGTCCACCAGGGCGTCCACTGTGGCGCAGCCCACAGACACTCACCTGTGCTTGATGCGGCAGGTGTGTATTCATCACTGCTGTGCCCTGGCCTGGTGCTGGGAGCTGGGCGTGGGCGTGAGGGACACTGTCCTGCCTCAATCTTACCACTGAATGTGCACGTGGCTTGTGTAGAGGGCCCTGGGGGCCGTGTGTGTGGGGAAGCACCTCACCGAGCCTGGGACCCAGAAGCTTCTGGAAGAGGAGAGGTAGGGACGGTGGCAGATGTCCCACAGTGCGGTTAGGGGCCTCTGGCAGGACACCCCAGTGCCCAGCATGGAGCGTAGGACACACTTCTAGAGCAGTGGGAATGAGACCCCACGGCCGGCCGAGAGCACGGTGACTCGGGAGCTGCCTGTGCTCACTTCACGTGGGTGTGCAAACCTGGTGTGCAAACCTGGAGCCCGGGGGGCTGTGCGGGTGGGCTGTGCCGAGCGGGGGCTGGGGGGGCGGGCAGTTCAGGAGCCTGGACTGGGCGCGCTCGGGAGATGGACGGGTGAGGCTGGCCTGGGTGCTGAGGCCCGAGTCTGCCGGATCCAGGTGCCAGGGACCAGGGGCCTGGTGTGAGGCGGGAGTGTGGGCAGAGGCGCCTGCCTGGGAGGTTAGGGCGAGGGCGGGACGGGTCACACCTGCAGGCTCCTTCACCACAATCGGAACAGACGTGGGGAGGGGCGTGTGGGGAGGGGGCGTGAGGGGGTGGGGGGCTGGCGGGAGCCCTCCGGGCCGACCTCTGCCCTTCCCATGCCATCGGGCCGGTGGGTGTTGCCACCGTCCTGCACTCAGGAGGGAGCTGCCCTGTGGCCAGGCAGGAAGCGGACATGCCTGTGCGCGTGGTCAGCGCCACCCCTGCAGACAGGAGGGAGAGTGGAATGCGCAGGGACTCGGCTGCTGCTCAGTCTCCCGGTTTTATCGGTGCTGCTGAAGGAAGGTGTGAGGTTTCTCTTTCTTGTCCAAGGTCGAGACCAGACTCAGGGCCCCGACACCACCGAACTCCTGCCATGTCCCTTGGGCTTCCCTGTCACCTCCTGTGGCCTTTCTCCCCTTCTTCCCCCATCAAGGTGACTGAGTGTTCACGAAATAACTATTCCTTCTCTCCAGCATCTCACCCAGACAAGTCCCACTGACCTTTAGGAGAGTCTCAGCAAAGTGGCGGACACTCCCCGCCAGGACACTGGATTTGAGGGGCTCCGGGTGGGCGGGGCCGTCAGACCGAGGGGCCCCGGGTGCAGGCTGATTTGGGCACAGAGCTGGCTTGCGCTCCTTCCCCCTGCCCTTTCCTCAGGTTGGCTCCTCACTCTTGCTGGGGTCCTTCCCATGCAGATCCATGTCTGAAGCCTGAGTAGGGGGACTTCCAGGGAGCACCTCCTGCCTCCGAGGGGTCGGTGGAGCTTGCCGGCTGTGCGGTGGCCAGAACAGAGCTTTTGTAAACATCACTTGCCAGTCTTCCCTGCTCAGAGAACTGGGGGCTTCCTACTTGTAAAGCTTGCAAAACGAGACCAGTGCCGTCTCGTTAAGCCTGTGGCAATCTGGTCCACAGCTCTCCTGTGAGACAAACACCTGCTGGGTCCTTCCCTGGTGGCTTGTCCTGGCCCCTGCTCTTACTCACATTGGTGTTTCACAGCTGCAGCCTGTCCGCGTGTGCGCGTATGTGTGTCAGCTTGCCCCCGACAGGCCGTACGTGTGTGTCCCAGGACCCAGCACACTGGGGCATCGCGCACTCGCTGGGTCGAGGCAGCCTCGGGGCGGGCACGGCTGCGTGGCCCGCTCGTGGCTCTGTCGTGCCTGCACAGTCTCGGGTGCACGTTGCCCTGGGAGAGGGGGCGGCCACCATGCAAGCCGGCACTTTCAGAGGTTGCGTTTTATGGAAGTACTAGTTATGCTTAATATGTTTTGTTAATGGTTATGTAGCTGTCAAGCAAATTCCATTACTTCTTATTACATCATTAGAGACCATTAAAACGGCATTAGCATGCTGATGTAATTATGCCAGCAGACGCAGGACGACCGCAGTTATGACTTTTTAATCCAATCGCGGCTGTCCGTGCCCTGCTGATGGATGCTCAGTCGGGTGGGCGGTGCTGGGGGAGCTGCCCCCCGGTGAGGCGGGACCGGCGTTGGCTCAGCCTGGACCTCAGCCCCACGCAGGCCTGGAGGAGCAGAGGGCGTCCGGGAGGACAGCCTAATTCTGCGATCAATCTTCATGTGTTCTCGTGATGCAAGAAGCACTTTAGTTCCCATCTGTGTGATTTACTGAATTGATGAAAATACAGAGTTCTTGTTTTCCAAGACAGTTACTGAAGAAGCGGCAGTGGGAATTCACAGCCCTGACACTTTTCATTAAGTCTTCTGTGCACAGCATGGGGGGCGGGGGGGCCAAGCTTAGCTCCGTCCTGTCACTGCCTCAGCAACGTTGAGGCCCCCTCCAGCCCTGCTCCTGTGCCCCTCACCATCCTCTACGTGTGAGAGAATCCATGGGACCTTGGAGGCTTCCAGACGCATGTTTCAGGTTCTTGGGGCAGAACTCTGATTGTTTGCCCCATCTTCTTCTCTCCCTGATTTATGAGGAAATTGAAGTAGCTGGAAGGCCTTTAACCCACTCGTTGGACCCCTCTGGTTGGCTTTGTAGCCCACATGATTACAAAGCCCTGGATAATTTGGTGTGCGTGCCAGGGCAGTGCAAATTAACAGTGGCAGAGGTTATGCTCAGGGTAAGTAAATGTGGCTCACAGCCAACAGGAGAGCCCGGTCAGCCGTGGTGGCTCTCCCACTTACTTGTCCGCTGTTGCAGGCTCTGGTGCACGGGGGCTGCTTTCACCTTGCTCCCACCTGAGTTCAGGATTTCCCCAGTGATGCCACCTCAGGAGGGCGGGGAAGCCTGCCTGTTGTTCAGGAGCCCTCTGTTTCTGGAGCAGGAGCACTGGATGTGCCCTATCCACACACTGCAAGATTGCCACGGTCCGACTGAGTGGCACATGTGTTTTCCTAGAAATACGGAGTTTCAAGGAAATGCTGCACTCTGTCAGAACTGCTTTGGCCTTGTCATGAGACTGAAGAGGACACAGCAGAAAGGAACCACTGTGTGTTCACAAATAATGATTCTGTTTGAGTGAGAGATGGCCATTTCTTATTTTAAATAAATCCAAGATGTTAGTATTTATTGATCGAGTTCCCTTTCCTACTGTGAAATGACATCACAGTTTGGGGGCTTAGCTTTCCGCAGAAAGCTCAGTTTGCCCTCCTATGAAACATGGAGGCCAGGGTATGGCATGGGCTGTGTCAGAAACTCAGTGCCTTGCTGTGTCTGCCTTCAAAGTCTGAATGTTTGCTTCTTCAGCGGGGGCCACATCTCCATCTCGCCCTGGGCCCCAGAGTTACGTAGCTGGTCCTGGGCTGACAGGGCCCTGCTGAAGGTCCTGGGAGCAGGCGGGGTGGGGGCAGGCCTGTCTGCACACCTGCCGCTGCAGCCCCATGGATCGCGACCAGGGCAGGCGTGAGCGTAGCGAGCAGCAGACGGCTGCGAGGGGCCGGCTGTGTCCGTGCAGGCATCAGTCCGCACTGCCAGCAATGCCGTTCTGACGTGCTAACTGCTCTGACGTCTGCTATGGCTCTCAGCCTCAAATAAGCAAGAATAGCCCACCGCGGGCCTGTGCATGGGGAAGCCCGGGACCACACACCCGAGCGGCCTCACGCTGCCACCTGTTTCTGGAATCTTCTTCCACTAGATGAGAGTGTCAGGTAGCAGGTGCCTGCTCCTCAGCCAATTCCCCACAGAATAGGTGGCCCAAAAATGTGGAGGGCCCACGGCTGGACGGTGCTGCGGGGACTCGCTACGCTCACGCCTGCCCTGGTCACGATCCATGCAGCTGCAGCAGCAGGTGTGCAGACAGGCCTGCCCCCACCCCGCCTGCTTGTTCATGGCTGGGTGACACGTCCTGCGTGCTCCGTGCTCGGTCCTGTCCTTAGTGATGGGTGCTGTGGCCTTGGAGGGCGGGCGCCAAATCATTTCTGTGCAAATCCGCATCCCTGTAAACAGAACAGAAGAGGAGGGTGGTCTGCACAGTGTGTTGCAGACACGTATGTGACGGCCACATAGTGGAAATTACAAAATCAGCAGAGGCCAACAGAGGGCTGAGGCATCTGTAAGCGTCCAGGGACCACTCACCAGCCGTGAGGCGGGATGGCATTCGTGTGGCAGTCATGGCAGCCTTCCTCCCACGCTGCCGTCCTGGAGATGGGCCAGCAAGACGGGAGGAGCAGCCTGTGAGGTTTCCCCCATGGAGCCTCTGGCTTTGTCTCCTGACGCTGTGGTCGGTGTGCCTATGCCACGCAGGTAGTATTTTCCCAGCACAGCAAGGTGGCCTCTGGTCCCCCGCTGGGCCGCGGGGCCCTCAGAAGGAACAGCTCTCACCGCAGGGCCTCAGGGCTCCCACAAATCCACTGTCCCGCCCACTGTTTGCAGACAACACCATGCTCAGAAGCACTGGTGTTCCTCGCAGTAGAAAGACAAATAGACTTCACATTAATTAGCTCCAAAGATCACAAAGCAAAAACGGGAAGAAAACGAGTCTCACGTTGCCCCCGCTGAGAACTGCCTTCTGTGGCGATTGTCTGGTCCCTTTTCAGGGTGGTGCTGCTGTGCTGGGTTGAGTCACCCCTTGGGGCACTCTTGCAAATGTTTTATCAACTTAACCCTCATTTAGTTGGCGGTCTGGCGCTCTGGGACTGGGTGCACGCGCTGCAGCCCCTGCCTGGGGCCCAGCTGTGCCCACCGAGAGGCTCGTCCTGGAGCATCTGCTTCCGGAAGCCCGCGGTGGACACTTTGCCTCTCGGGCCACTGGTGCTGGGCCGGCAGGACTGGCCGTGCTTTGTGAAAGGGCGGCAGGGCCTCTGAGTGCTGGGGACACGTGCGGAGCTTCCTAGGACGAGGTCTGTGGCCTCTGCTCAGCCTCTGCAAACCTGGCCTCAGTTCATCTTGTCTTGGGACACTGCTCGTCAGTCAGCAGTACCACCATCTGGGCATTGGCTTCACACAGCAACTGGCCGTGGGACAGCCAGGCCTCCAGGGCCAGGACACGCCTCCCCTGTTACAGCGGTGTAAACTGAGGCCAGGAGGCTAAAGGGCTTGACAGAACGGTGACACCTCGGTACAAAGACTTTCACGCCATCGCACGTTGAAACAGGAGCAGTGGGTGTTGGGACCGAGCGTGTCATGGTCACGTGGGCTGAGGCTGTGCGGTGGGTCGGGTTGCTCAACGCCCTGTGACCCTGAGAGACAGCACCTGCCTGGGTCAGGGCACGGCACGTCACCAGTGCAGGAGTCTGTGGGTGTCGATGACAGTGAAGCAGACATTTGGGAGTACTTCCCAAATACCAGGCACATTCTAAGGGTGTCACATGTGTCCCTAACTGGCAAGGTAGTGACACGCGGCATCCTGAAAGGAAGACCAGCCATCGTCCCTGCACTGGTCTCGGGTGTGGGGTGGCAGGCATTGGGCGGTCGTCCCCATGACACTGATGCGTGAGGGCCCTGCAGCTGACCGGCCAGGACTTGTGTGGTCGTGAGAGACAACTTTTGGCACCGAGGAAAGCTCTAAGCTCGGGGGATGTGGGTTAGAAAGTACATATCAACCTGAGGTCCTGTTGGTAAGAGCTGTCATTCGTGCTGTCCTGGTGGCTGGCGAGGGCTGCTCATGACTTTGAAGCCTTTCCCGGATTCCAGAAGACGGCTGTGCTCAGATCTCATCCACCCTGAGTGAGGCACCAGCGGGGGACATGGCGTGCCCTCAGAGAGTCCGCCGTCTGTAAAATAATTCCCGTGCCACTTAGCGCTAACTGTCAGGTGCTTGCTGGGCTTGCTGGAAGAGCTTAGCGACCTGGAGGGACTGCCATGGTCACAGTGCTTGTAGGGAGTCCGACCGAGTGGGGCTTTGAGAGAGTCCAGTTCTCGCAGTGAGGGGGGACAGCATGGTGGCAGGAAGGTCGACTGTGTGAACGCACAGAGACAGAAATGGCCGTCACTCCAGGCCCAGGAGAAGCCCAGGCCATTTGAACGGTAAGAGTAGGAGGGACGAGGTATGATGGCGTCACTTCCGACGCAAGGGCCTGCAGAGCCTACGTGGTGTGAGCAGAGTGAGGCGTGCAGCTCAGGGGTCAGCGAAGCAGCAGTCCCCAGGCAGGACACGAGGACACGGGAGGTGGCTGCCAGGACATGAGCTGGCAGGCAGTTTCAGCAGAACTCGGTGGCTTTGGGCAGAGAAGTCTCGGGAAGGAGCATGAGCGAGACCATCCTGCCGCACACACCAGACACTGGCAGCGGCCAAGCTCGAGCGGACGCTAAGCCGCCTCCACAGAACTGCCCCAGCAACGACGCTAGAATGCTCAGTGCGCAGCCTTACGGTGGCACCACGCTGCCCTCTCAGGGCCGTGAGCCAAAACTGCCGTGAGGACTCGGCCCGAGGCCGAGACCAAGCTGTCACGAGTAGGATGACCTCTGAATGCTCAAGAACTCTCGAGGTTCAAAGGAACAAGAGCAAGCAGCAGGAGCCTGGCCTCGGATGGGTGAGCCTTGGGAAGGAGAGGAGGCGAGAGACGCGATCAAAAGACATGGCCGAGTTTTGACGCGGTGACTTTTCCCCACTGCTGTGTCTGCTGCCTTGGAGACAGTCCAGAGTCAATGTCCCCAGCTGCCGTCTCCCACCTAAAGCCGGCCCTTTCCTCAGGCTGTGTCCTTTGGAGGAACTCTCCTGCAGACGGTGTGAAAGTCGGTCGTTCCGTCTGCAGCTGTGGTCTGTGGACGGGTCCAGCAGGTCCATGGACCCTGAGCTGCTGCTCCATTTGGAGCTGGCTGTGCGTGTAATACAGCTTTTAAAGTGCATGAGGTCTGCGGAAGAATCAGGCTGTTAGCGACGTGTTTTTCAGAGTCATGGTCAATGGAGTATTTAAAAAGCCTTGAAAATCTTGCTAACTCTTTCCTGGCACTTGTCTTACAGCAATGATTCTTAACAACTTTGATACGTTTTTAAACGGTTCCTGTTGAGACTTTAAAAACACCAGTCTCCTTCCTTTCCGCTTCTGATTCATTCTGCTCCCTTGGGAACCAAATATAAAATCTGTTTCCATAACAGTTTTTTCGTTTGCAAGAGTGTCTGCTCATTATTGTTGGGCTGTTGGGGTAGATTAGAATTTGTTATAACAGCTCCACCGTGTGTGTTTCAGAGCAAAGCTTGTCAACAGAATGACTGGGAAATGGGAACAGAGTCACATCGTCATGAACACGATCACACGTGGGGCGAGTGGTGGCCCTGGGTGCGTGTGTCCTGCGAGTGTGTCAGTGTTCACACGCTCGTTCTGTGAGTGTGTGGGCGCTGTGCACACACTTGCGGGAAGCGGCGCCGTGTGCTGAGCTGCTCTGAATGCCCTTCTGTCTCTTCCAGGGTTCTGGGGCCAGCAGTGACATTCAAAGTGAGCGCCAACGTCCACAACGTGACAACTGCAGATGTGGTGAAGGCAGCAGGTAAGGCGTTCCGGTGCAGCCACACATACACACACACACACACACACGTACACTCATGCATACATGCACGCACGCACACGCACACACATGCACACCCGCACACACACGCACACACACACACACACCTGCACACATGGGCACACACATGCACACACGTACTCATGCACACACACACATGCACACACACGCACACCCCACACACGTGCACACAAGCACACCCGCACACACGTGCACACGGTCACACATATGCACACACATGCACACCCGCACACACATACACACACACCTGCACACATGTGCACACACATGCACACACGCGCACACACGTACTCATGCACACACATGCACACACATGCATACACACACATGCACATGCACACACCTGCACACACATGCACACCACACATATACACCTGCGCACATGCGCACACACACGCACACGGTCACACACATGCACACACACATACTCATGCATGCACACACATGCACACACACACACACATACCCGCACACACGCGCACACGGTCACACATATTTACACACATGCACACACGCACACACACAGACACACAGCCCAGGCAGGGGGTTGAAAGGACAGTCCCCCTGGAACCCCAGAATTGGTGGGGAGACATTGAGGCAGTAATGGGGTCAGTTAACATGACGGGGCCTGGCTGTCACTGTGAAACGTGGCCAGGCTTCGGGTAGACGTTGGCCACACCGCTCTCTGTGAGGTCAGAAGGCTGGTGTGTGGGAGGCAGTGACCAGTGTCTGTGGAGACCGGTCTGGATGGAACAAACGCGGTTTCATGCCTGGATTTCCATGTTGTAGCAGGCCACAAGCATTGGGTTCACTTCTGTCCATCGCCCCCCAAGACAGCGCAGAGTGGAGGGCTCAGGACTGACGAGTGACTTGCTTGTAGCTTCACGTTTGATGCCCATCTCCCGGTCAGTCCCACTCACACATTGGGGACCTACTGAGTGGTCCTGGGTTCAGGACTGGCGTTTGTCACAGTGAAAACACAAAGCCCGACCAACTGGGGTCTCAGCAAACAGAAGTGCTGGAGACAGTTTGCGTTGTCCTCGGGCTCTAATGTCTGGCTTTGGCTGACTTAAAGCCTTTTGTAAAATGTCTGTGCAATCTTCGCACCTCGTGGGAAAGCGCAGTGAGCGTCAGAACTGTTTGGTGACTTGCAGTGCTTCGGCTCCTTCTCAGCATGTCGCCGCTGGTAGATGTGGCTGGATGTGCACTGACCGACAGCAGAGACCACACTTAGCTTTAGCCGGTGCCGTTCTTGCTGGAGGTATGAACGGGGTTTAGTGAAATTTACATCTCTCTTTCAAATGCAGAACGCAGCAAACTATTTTGTTCGGTGTAGGGACTGGAATATTTGGTTCTCGTTAACTGCGATATCACTTATTGAAACCCCCCACACCTTGTCTCTTTATCCGTTGCTGGTAAACAAGTGGAAAAGTAGTTGCTGTGCGCCATGAATGGGGAAACGATTGGGCTCTCTGTTTCATTGGATTTTACTAGCAGGGTATCTTGGTGCTCTTACTGACCCTTGTGTGCTGAGAGTGGTGATCTGGGGCCAAGTATTTTTGGTTAAAGAAGAATTCATGGCGAGATTGCTGTGTTCCAGAAACCTTACAGATCTAAGCTTCTTGGAGAGCGGCTTCCCTCAGGCCTCATTTCACTGTCATGTTTCTTCATGAGACGGAGCTCGGCGTCCTGGGAACAGAGGCCAGCACACGGCACTGTAGACGCCGCCCCCACGAGGTGTGATTCTATGTCAGGGGGCTCAGCCCTCATGTCCACTGCCCAGCTCCTCCACATAAGTGACCAGGAGTACGTAGGCCAAAAGAGTCACCAGCGTTTGTGCTGACACACTCACCGTTGTTCCACAACAGCCTGCTCACCCCGTACCTGGAGCAGAACTTTCAGAGCTGGTTTGCTAGAACTCAGGGTGCTGTGCGTGGACGAAAATGGGAGGAATCTCCTTATGCTTTTTAATCATGACAACATACTCACTGACAGTGGCCTTTCATCATTTTTATTGCTTTCCAGGGAAAATGAGGTCAGTTACTTGAAATCTCATTTCTCGGTCATTGTAGCTCTGTCCTAAAGTGTGGTTCCAGGGAGAAGTTCCCCGTGAAGTGCGTGTTTGAGTGACGTACCAGCGCCGTTCCGGGACCTGCAGGGGAGCATGCACGTTACCTGCCATCTGAGTGCGGGGCAGCGAGTTTTCTGCTTGTTGTATGAGTAAACAATTGCTAACATAGACAGTTAAAAGTGAGTCCCTTTAGTGTTTTGACTAATTTTACAATGTTATGAATGCGCCTGATGCTGCACAAGAAAAGCGTTATGAAAAGTAAGTTTGTCATTAGGACCTTAGCGTTGGGCAGGAGACAGTAGCCCTGTGCTGTGACCCTTGGCCCACATCTGCCCGGTGACAGTGTCTGGTGCCACAAAGAGAGGTGACCTCACTGAGCAGTGGCCACATGAGAGGTCAACTTACATGTTAACGAGGGAGAATTTTGAATCAAAAGGAGTCTTTTGGTGGCTTCTCACTCTAAAAGACGATGCGAGCTCTTACTCTGCTCTGCAGCTTAGCTGATGTCCCTGTGGGGCAGGGCCTGCTGGGACCGGCCGTGGGGGTGGCCCGTGCGTGTCACCAGCACACACCGAACAGAGCGTCCTGTGGAAATGCTGCGGGTGTCGTGTGTGGCCTGCCAGTCTGACTCTGCACGTGCTTCCCTCGGGCCTGAATAACAAACAGCACGCTGTCGTCACCTCTGTTGTCATTAGTGACACAGCCCTGCTGATGGAATGGGGGCGTTTCTTTGGCTAATTTCATACAAAATGATACAAAACGTAATGAACAGGCTGTACCACGTTGCTCCCCACCAAACACCACGGGGTGAGCTTGGTGACGCTGTGGCTGCTTCCCATTCTTCATCCCTTGTCCCACCAGGTGACTCTTTGCTGAGCACTCTGCCTAATTCATGAATTGGGTGTGAACGTGAAGAGGAAGTGGGCATGGCACCCGGAGGCATTTGCTGTGTTGCCAAGTACACAGAAATAACGGGTAGTTACCCTTAACCCCTGCAGCCGTGTCATCTAGTCAAACAGCGTGGGACAGAAAACCCCCCTTTTTCTCTTCGTTTCCTTGGTAGTTTGTTCTGAGGAAGTATATTTCTGCTCAATCTTTGCATTTCTCCTTTCGGAGAAGGTGTGGTTAATCATCCTTTAGCAACGTGATGGGGTATGGCATGGCATAATGCAATGTGGCACAATAAATGTTACGGAATGCTATGCGACATACATGCATTATATAATGTGATATGTCCCACGAAATAAATATTACACAATATATAAGTATTAACGTAGCATAGTATAATATGATACTGTGCGGTACAATGTAACAGTGTCGTACAAAGGAATGGACTGTGTCAGACTGTAGAGTATAATACAATTGATACACTGTAACACCCGTCAGGAAATGTCAAGTGTCCCGAAGAGGGACCAGGCAGGCATGGGAAGTGAGCAGCACAGGTCAGAGGCAGTGTCATTGGACGGGTGGTTGGACAAGGCCCCGGGGTGGGCTTGCAGGAGTCCCACTGGGCATGAGGGAGCAGCCGTGTGGAGCGGGGAAGGAGTACGGAGGGAGGGGCACATGCTTGGCACGTCCTGAAACACCAAGGAGGGCTGTGTGACTGGAGCCTGGTGTGTTTGTGGGGCGAGTGACCGGAGACCAGTCCCGCAGGTCTGGGAAGGACTTGGCCTCTTTCCCTCGGGGGGCGAGGAGCCTTGGAGGGTCGGAGCAGGAGGGCGAGCACCACAGGGCCCCTCTGGCTGCCGCACGGAGAACGCCCCATGGGCTCAGCGTGGAATGGGACGTGGCCTGGGCCGGCACTAGAGAATGCTGGCCCATGTGGGAGGAGGGTCTCACCCTGTGAGAGGGACCCGACCCTCCCCTGTCTTGCAGCCAGGGACCACGCAGCCACTGGGGTTGGAGATGGGATAAGCGCTGCCGCTGGTAAGGGTCCTCCAGGTCTGGAGCAGGCTGGCAAGAAGGAGGGAGGGCTGCGCTGCCCGAGAGCACGCTGATGGCTGCAGCTCAAGATTTGACGGCTGATGAGGAAAGGTGGGGCGCTGCGCCCACTGCTGCTTTCTAAACAGCCAGGTAATTACTGCTGGCATTTTGACAAGTGTTTGCTGGAGTAGAGGTCAGAGCTGTCAGTGCAGGAGATCTAAGCGCCTTGCCCAGCTACAGGATACTCCGGTAGCCGTGTTTTTGTAATTAGACTCGAAAGAGCCAGATTTCTTCCTGGCTTCACCTGGCACATAAGTGAGTGAGTGCTATGAAGTGATTCCACTTGTCACGGTCTGCAGGGTTACCCGTGTGGAAATACCCGACTGGCGTCCAGGGTGAGGGGAAGGTGGTGGGTAGAGTACAGGCTATGACACATGTCATTCCACATTCGCTGTTCCGCGTTATTTCCCACACAAAGGCGGCCTACGGATTAAAAATATCTTTTTCGGAGGAACACAGTCTTACTGGCAAGTGAGCAAGTGGGTGGGGACCCATCTGCCGTGGTGGCACATGCCCCCCTGACTGCGTCCGAGTCCAGAGTGAGGGGAGCAAGGGGGCCCTGAGGCCAGGACCTGCGTGTCCTCAGGCTGCCGCTCAGCGTCCACTGGGAACGTGGTCAGCTGTCAGCGTGCTCCATGCAGGAACCAGACCAGAGCACCCCTGTTCGGCCAGGATTTGGAGGAGTGAGTAAATATCCATAGACGTTCACTGAGACCCCTCGGTACTGAAACTATTAAAGGAAAGACCCAGACTGTCTACGGGCAGACCCAGTGCTTTGCGGGCGTCACGGCCGGGCCCAGGGCGTTCATGGCAGGACCTGCTGGAAAGCCAGTTGCTCTGTGCTCCCAGGACCCTCGCTTGCCTATCCCAGCACGCACACTGTGCTGTGGTTGTCTGGGTCCACGCCCCATCCTTCCTCCAGCTCGCCCAGGCTCCCACCTGCTGTCCGCTGTGAGTAGATAGGAACCCAGAGCCCTGCCTGGCCACCTGCTGCTTCTAGCTGGGCCCGGAAACCCCTGCTTGGCAGGTGAGCCTCCCTTCTGCCCTGACGGGCTGCAGCCGCTCTCAGCTGAATTGTGATCTGTGTGCTTTCTTACCTGCCCTGCAGGTAAAGCCCTTCCATATTACTCATTCTCGCACCATGCTGCCTGACATGCTAAATAAATTGTGCCAAGTCAGTCAGTGGGCTTCGTGCCTTTTGTGGAAGGTTGTCCAGTTCCAGCAAGCAGGCTCTGCGGGGGCACAGGCGTGTCTTGTGGGGCCCAGTGCGTGGATGTTGTCATTCATCCCCTTGTGTGGCTCCCTGGTACAGGATGAAGTGGGACAGACACGGGAGTCAGAGAGACGCTGACACCAGTCCTGGCCTGTGGGTCCTGTGTTCAGATTCCGTCTCAGGTGTGTGCTCCGCTGTGTCAGCTCCGAGCTGTGGGAATTTGGGAAGCGACTTAACTTGCAGTCCCTGTCGGTAGCTAAGGCAATGGCACCGACGTCCAGGGTCACTGTGATGATCACACGTGCACGTCAGACACAGCAACAGCCTAGCATGCTGCGTGCACTCAGCACGAGCCAGCACAGCCCTGCTTTGTCCCACGGCACCTCCTCCTGTCCCCTCGGAGCCGATGACTTAGAGGGAGGGCCAGTGGTACTGGGTCGCCGACAGCTCCAATAGCCACGCCAGGGAGCCCTTTCCCGAGAGCCCGTTCGGGCACCAGTGACTCACGTGGACTGTGTGCCGCCCGCTCACCTGCAAGGGGCATTGGATGGTGCCAGCCCTCCCCTCTCCCCACAGGGTGAGTGCTTTTGTCGTTTCTGTCAGTTCACGTTTGCTCCCACGGAGATCAGTGGTAGGTCCAGGACACACTGCGGCCCCGTTTCTACGCGCGCGAGATGCTTGAGCCCCGACAAGTCCAAGTTTGGAGTGAAGGGGCAGGTACTGGAAAGCGGAGAGGTGGGCTTGAAGGGCGGGGTTCTCTCAGCTCTGCGAACTAACGAGCAGCGTAATTTGTTCCACAAGATACAGCTGCTCCTTTACTCGTGTCACGTGCATTCAGCACCAGCCACTATTTCCGCTTGGGCCATGCGCACGCAGGTGCTACAGGTGGAAGCAGATACACAGGTCAGAGTAGGAAGAGCTGAGCAGGACGCTGCTGTGCGGGACGATAGGCTCCTGGGAGTTCAGCCCCGGAGGAGGATTTGGGGTGAGTGTGGTCAGGGATGGCCTGGCGGGCGGTGATGGAGGGGTCCTGGGACCACGCGGGGGGTGGGGTGCCTGGCCGTCCTGGGGCTTTCCTGTGCATGGGGTCAGGAACCACGGGAGCACGTGATCTGACTTTTGTGGGTTGGTGGGAGGGGGGCTCCCAGTGGGTGGGGCCAGCGGCGGGAGGGGCTTCCTTCCTGGTCTGGGACCTGCTGACCTGGGAATAAGAGGCTGTGGGCGCTCTCCGTCTGGGTGTAGTTAGAAGATGTACCTGACTCGACTGGTGCCTGTGGGGCGGTGGGATGTGGGCGCCGGGACGGGGAGGGTGTTTCCTTGTGGCACTTGGAATTAGGCCTCCCGGCGAGGGCCGTCAGATGTCGGATCTGTGGCTGCTGGCAGGCGCCCCTGCAGGCTCGTACCCGGGCGCTGGCGACGCCAGCTCAGCCTTGAGTTCATCTGTGGCCGTCGAGTCCCCTGAGAACCGGCTGCCCCCCCCAGGTCCCGCCCGCCTGCCCTCTGCACGCGGTGAGTCCTGCCCTGTGCCGGGAGCAGGGGGAGCAGCAGCTGCTGGGGCAGGGGCTTGGCAGTGAGGGCTGTCGGCGCCCGGCCCGGAGAGCCGTGACACGGCAGAAAGGAAATCGGAGGCTTCGACGTGGCTGTCCCGTTTCACGGGTGCCCTAAGTGAGGTGTCTCCACTCAAAAGTATGTTTGTAGCATTTTTATTTATGGGGAAATAAAAGCTTTGCCCCAACTCCACCACCCTTTCCCGCCACCCATCCCAATACTCCGCAGCCACCTGTGTTGAGAACAACTACTGTCACCAACAGCCACACAGACAGCTGTGCTGCCGGGCGTTGGGACAGGAGCGTCAGGACAGAAGGGAAGCGGGGCCTGTCTCCGCCTCTGGTTTAAGATTTTAATCCATAATGACCACTGATGTCCCCTGGGACCCCCCAAGTGCGCTGAGGGCGATGGGAAAGGACTGAGACTCTGCGAGGATTTTGTTCCTCTCTGGTCAGTGTGTGTGCGCGTGTGCGCCCACGTGTGCGTGTGGGTCTGTGTGTGCACAGTGGCCGTCGGTTAACGGCTGCCACATGTGACCACTGACCTTCGAGGAGGTGCCTAGACTGTCCCCTCCCTAAAAGTCCCTGGAAGTGCCTAACAAACTACAAACTCTGTCCCCACGTGTCCAGCTGGGAAGAGTCCGGAGGCTGCCACGCAGGTGGGGCCACGGGGGCTGAGTGTGAGTTAGGGTGACTCACATGCAGCCGTCTTCTCTGAACCCTGTTTTCTCTGTCACGAAGGCACCAGCACCCCTCCCCGGGAGGCAGCTGGGCCTGCCCCCTCCACCCCCAACTGGGGGCTGACCGTTGCTCGCTTGGGGCAGGTGTTCGGGCCAGAGAGACGTGCTGACTCAGGGCTTCTGCTGTTCGCACTGTGACGCTCCCGGGCTGTCCTGTGACCACCCTGGTTCTGGTTCCGAGTCTCACACCAGGGTGAGGGTGCTGACTGTGGAGCTGGCTCGCGGCTGCCTTGGGGACAGGGCAGCGTGCAGTGTCACTGGGCTCCGCGCTGCCTCTGGTGCCCACACGCTGTGTTCTTTGGCACCTCCTTCGGTTCAGGGGCCACTGTCATTTTGGATTGTGTCACTTCTCTTAAGCCATTAGTTCCCACTTTGCTTGTCATGAACTGCAGTGTCAGGCTCTTCCCATTATTAGTCGTTCACACTCAGATGGCTCGTGTGACGTCCGGCTCTGACGCCTGCACAGATGAATGGCCTGTCACTCAGGTTGTGTCATATCCTCCTGGCTTCTCACTGAGCAGTTTCAGGTGTGTCCGTGGCTGGCAGGTCGCGAGGAATAACCAGCTCAGTATGGAAGGAAGTCCCGTCAGGCTTCCTCTGGGTCCACAGCCAAATGCTTATCAGAACCCCCCAAATCGAGGCCCATTTGGCCGTCACTGTTTGCATTCTGGCACCAGTGGCCTTCTTGTCCCCTGAAGACTCGGCTTCGGGAGGGTTTGCTTAATGGACCACCTGCCTGTAGGATGCTGGCATGGAGGTGTGTGGCCTGTGGGAGACATTCGGCTGGAACACGAGCTGGACTGGCTCCTGTCGAGGGCGTGGGGCGCTGCCCTGCAGTCGTCCCGTTTCTCGGTGCTCTCCGTCGTTTGTGTACGTCAGTAAGGACAGAGGCGGGCGGGCAGCTGGGCTGGTTTTGTCCCTTTTCTGTGCTTGCGCTGCAGATGATTGTCGCTGGCCGCGGCTCAGCAGCAGAATGGGAGAACTCTAGTTGGTTTATCTCATACTGATGTCTGATTTATCCCGTGGATCTGAGGAGATGTCAGGCTGCTGCGAGACTGCGAAAGTAACAGCTTATAAAGACTGAGCTCAATAAAGTGTGCTCGTAAAGCAACTCAGGAAACAAGCATTTTTGTTCAAATAAAATACCTTGAAAAGTCCTCTTCACTCTTTTTGAGCTTTCCTTCTGGACAAGGCTGACACAGCGTCTTTTCCGTTCCATTCATCACCTTGGAAACCTTGCGGTTTCCCACGCATGTGAAGATGACGAATGTCACGCATCCGGCAGGTGTGGGGTAGGCACCTCAGGGAGAGCGGCTTCACCGCCTGCTGTGTGTCGGGCCCCCACCCTGCAGTCAGGTGGCTCATTTGGAACCAGGGCCTCTGCAGATGCGCCGGGTCCAGAGGGGGTCACACTGGCTTGGGGTGGGTCCGAATGCAGTGTGACTGGTGTCCCCATCAGGACAGGGAAATGCCGTGCAGGCCAACACTGGGGAAGTGTTGTCAGCAACACCAGGAGCGGAGGAGGCAGCGAGCACCTTCCAAAGTTTGGGGAAGGAGCTGATTCACCCACTCGGGCCCTCATCCCGCAGCACAGAGCCCAGCCCCGAGCTGCCGTGCGCTGGACGAGGGCGCAAACCCTCTCGGTCTCAGTCATCTTCCTGCCACGGTGACCACAGGCATCAGGCCGCTGTTTCATGTCTTCCCTTAAGAAACCTTGGCCCACGAACCATTAAAAGAGGAGCTTCCGTAACGGCTCAGAGGGTGCTAATGAAGTGACAGCTCTCAGTTTCATTCAGTGCTTCCAATAAAAAGCAAAGTGGGCCGATTTTAACTAAGGGTTATAAACTTCACTGGGAAATGGGACGAGCAGGAGAAGTGGATCGGGCAGAGTCCAGCTCCAACAGTACTTCGTTCTGTGGAGAAGTGACCCGAGAGCCGGCTGTTAGACACTAAATGTCCCCTAGATGACCCAAGGGACCCGTAAGGGGTTTGAATGTGGGAGGAATTCAGTTCTTTTGAACAAACAAACACAAGAGTGACTGTTACAAAAATGGTTTTTGCAGCAGTTTCTGGGTACCTCACGTGAGGATGAGTGAGCACCACTGTCCCCTGCCCTTGGGGTGCGGCACACGTTTACCCGTCCTCGTGCCTCTGTCTGGTGACGAGACCGACATCTTACCGCTCGCACAAGCGTGTCGGCTGTTAGGGTGTGATGGCTGTGATTTACGTGTGTCTGTTAAGGCGAGTCCCCTGAGTCTGGTGGGGGGAGGGCGACACCTGTTTAGGTTGGGACCGACGACGCACACGAAGGAGGGACGACGTTCCAGGCAGAGGGTCTGCGGCGGGCAGGACAGGGCAGGCGGGGCCACGCGGGCAGGGCTAGGCAGTGGTCTTCCCCACGCGGCCCTCTGACTGCTGGCCTCCATGGAGGTGAGAAACCAGGGAGGGGCATGGCCTGCAGGGCACAGAGCACCAAGCAGGAGGTGACAGGAAGGAGGTGACATCGCCGACAGAACCTGGTGGTGGGCTGGGCCGAGGGGGTGACAGTGAGGGAAAGTCAGAGCTCCCAGGCTCCCAGCTGTGTCAGCGTCGAGTCGGAGAAGGAGAAATAGATCTCCAGGTGGGTGAGAGGCAGGCAAGCCTGCAGTGTCTGCAGAAGAGTCTGGTTTGGGGGAGGTCGTGGTACCAGGGGGCATCCAGGGGGAGGCGTCAGGCCATTGGGGGGTACAGTCCAGCCCCATGGCCCCGCTCGCCGTGGGGTCTCTCTTGGTATTGGGTGCTGGAGAGCAAGACTGTTCTCCATGTCTTGCCCGGCGGCACATGAAAAGGCGTTCTGAACCGTCTGTCAGATAACTAACGCACCTCAGAAAATAGTGTTTGTTAGACGTGGATTTAGAGAGTTAGGTAGATGTGAGCTTGCCTCGGTCACCGAGTAAATGTCCCTTTCCTGTTCCATCTGCCTTTCTATCTGTCGGTTCCCTGGCAAAGGGTCCCTACCCCTCGAGGGGGTGAGCACCTTTGCGTGAGGAAATCCTGCCGACCCCTCACTGGACCTGGGCAGGTTCCTCCCTGGTTCTGAGGGCATGCACCCACATGTTTGCACAGGAAAAACCCCACGAGGGGTGCCCTGAGAGCAGCTGTCACACGGCTTGGCATGTGTGCCCCCTCAAGCGAACCTCAGGTCTGAAGACCCGCTTTCAACCAAATGCATCTGGAAAGGCGTCTTCTCTCTGGGGTTTAACTCTCTCTTCTGCAGTACCTTTCAACGTTATTTAAATGAACAGAAACATGTACGCAGCTTTCCGGAGCATGCCTGTTACATTTAAGTGGTTTTCTTTTACCACATTAAGCAAACTCGATTCCTTTAACAGTTTATAATAAAACACACTAGGAAAATAGTCATTTCTCTCATGAACTCCCCATATTGGATATAGAAAGCTGCAGTTGGTCCTGAGCATCTTTCTTCTGTTTTGAATAACCCCGTTTCCTCTTCTCGGCATCACTGTTTCCACACTAGTTACCACTGGGCTTCTGCAGCGAGGCCACCCAGCGTCAGTGGCACAGTGAGGGCAGGTGGCGGCACCTGTTACCCCGCAGGTTTGGCTGGAGGCCGTCTGACCCGCGGGCGCACCCGTCGTGAGTATGTTGGTTTCCAGCCCCTCAGTGGCCTCACGCAGGGACCACGCTGTGTGAGGTTCTGCCCAGGCGGTCACACCTCCCAGCCACAGAAGTTATTCTCTCACTGACTTTAGTGGGGGTTGAAAGGATCCCTCCCACCCCTGGCGATGGCAGTGGGGACAGCAGACCTTCCGTCTTCACAGGTTGTCAGTCAGGGGCTCAGAGTCAGCACCGCGGGTCAGACAGAGCTTGTGGCTGCGGGAAGCTTGTGAGGGGAGAGGAAAGGGTGCGGGGCAGAGTCAGGCCTGCGCGGGAAGCCACAGCCTCATTTCTGGGGAAATGTGGCCTGGGAGTGGACAGGTGCACACAAAAGGGCGACCTGGGGCCTGTGTGGCGGCCACTCTCTCCACGGAGATCCAGGGCACACCCCAGGATCTCACACGTGTGGCAAAGAAGTGACAACACCTGCCCCGTGAGGAAAGCCTAAATGCTTCCCCAGGAGTCGGGACATTTCTGGTGCTGGATGGCTGAACCCAAGTGCATATCGTTCCATTATTTTGTGAATTTCCCCCAAATCACCCACAAAAACCTGCTTTTAGAGGAATCCACGTAAGCCTTTCCATCTTTCTGTATCTTTCACAATCCGATTTCCATACACGGGTTTTTTGTTGTCTTGTGAAAGTCGAAACCCAGTGAACAAACGAATAGCACATCAGAGGCGGTCGCTTATGGTAAGAGACTCAGAGGACATTAGCACAGACTTCACAGAAAAATCCTCTGGTCGACGTCATCCCCCTGTTAATTTAATCCTGCTGTCGAAGATAATGCAATCTCTTTGAAACAGTCTGCACGTCAGTGCCCAGGGACCTTTTCTCGATCAGAGGGTGAATTTCCATCACCTGATGAGCTCATCAGATGTGACAGCTCGAATGCAGATGGGGAGTCTCCTGTCAATAGCTTCTCATCAGAGACAAAGAGAGCAACGTCTGTATTCATTCCGTCCCCTTATGCATGAGCGACACCAGCTCGTCTCCCCTCTACCTGGCGGTCACTGCAAATATAAACTCCAGCTTTTGTGTTAGGAGCTGGCTCGGCCTGCAGAGCTGTTTCCAGAGGCCTGGCAGCCTTGTCTGTTTAAGTTCAGTGTGTGTTTTGACATGTAAATTTACATGAGGCATATTTAATCAGTCACAATGATATGCTAATTGGATTCATCTGTGAACTGAATGAAAAACACATTTGAAGAAAAATGAAGTGAAGTTATTACCAGCTGAGACACTTTGTAATCAGCGCTTTGCGTCATGGAAATGTGAAAAGATAAAGGGGCCAGGTAGTTGCTGGGGGGAGCGTGGTGGCCCTGGTCCAGTTGCGCTGGTTTGGTAGCTTCAGGCAGAGGTTCCCGTGTACACGGCGCTGTCCTTGGTGCTGATTCCAAGACACTAGGGGCCCCTCCCCCCAGGGCCGTGGAATCCGTTATGGGGGATGCGTGCGCGCGCTCACGTGTAGAAGTGGAGAGCAGAGGGGGCTATGTCTCCTTCCTTTCCTGTCCTCAGAGTCACATTACAGCTTAGGAATTGGGCTGTGACTAGAACTCAGATGAGGCAGTTTCCATTTCTCTGAGGAACAAGAGCCCAGAGCTTGTGGTTTTCAGCAAGGCTAAGCCATTGGGAGTTGGGGGCTAGTACTCTGGGCTGGGTGGGCTCCTCGCATGACAGGACACTGCTCTCCCCATCAGCCGCCACAAACACACCCTGTGGACACATGGGCAATGCTGCAGTGTGTCCGCTGTGCTCACACGCTCCTCTGCTTTCCTACCCTTTAGTCAGAGGCTGGCAAAGGAGAGCAAACCACCGGGCTCCGCAGCACTGGGGCGTGCCCAGGTGGCCGCCCTCGGCACCCAGCTATCCTGTGTCCCTGTTACTGCTCCTGCCATCAGCCCAGTGGGGAGGGGGCACCCCCGCCCCTCGCCTCACACCTGACCAGGGTCTGCTCACCTGGGTTCTGTCTACTCAGCACCTTCAGCCCAGTCTCCTGCGTGGCCCCAGTCTGTCTTCCTGCAGGGCCACGTGGGTGCCAGCACCCAAGTTCCCCGTTTGGTCCCGAGGAAAGCAGGCCCTTTGTCGGTCTGCATGTCCTTATCCCGCTCCAGCTCCTCTAGCAGACCTGCCCTCCACCCCTCACCCCTCTGCACACCTCCTGCCACCTGCCATGTGCCTTTGGCTCTGCGGGGCCACACCCCCTTCCTGTCTCCTGTGTCTCAATGCCTGTGTTCTGGCATTTTTACAACTTGCCCTGGACATGGTCATGTGTGGCCGTCGCCTCCTTCCTGGATTGGAAGCCGTCTTCCTGACTCCGTGCCCGTGGCTCCTGCACTTCTAGGCCTGCCTTCTGGGGCTGCTCCCGCGACTGTGAGTCCTTGGGAAGTGTGCTGTGTGGACGGGAGGCACTCGACGACACTCCCGGCCAGATGGCTTCACAGGGTCCCTGTGTATGAGGCGGTCCCATCCCTGCCGAGGCGTCCGCTCTGCCCTGGTGTCCGCCTGGCGGCCTGGCCCTCTACTCAGTCAGGAATCACATTAAACATAAGCATCGATGGATTGAGACGGACCGCATAGCCAGTCAGAGGACCCCGCACAGAGCTGGGGTGCCTCGGGAGGGAGGCCTGGGGCTCAGCTCGTGACTGCACACGAGGCCTGTTGCCGAGACGGGGTCCCGGGGCTGACTCAGGAAATCCGTGTCAGAAGCACAGGCACCTGAGGTGGGAGCTCCCTCCCTGCACAGATGCCTCATCGGGCAGCTTTTGCAGTCACAACATCCCTCCGCTCTAGGTGCCACTGGGTGCCCCACGTTCTGTGGTGTCGGCTGGGGCCTTGTGCTATTACTGAGGGGGATGGTGTTGCCCGCAGGCCATGGGGGAAAGTCAGGGTTCATGCTGGTTACCCAGAGGGCAGCACGTTGGAGAGGCAGCGCTGGGCTCCGGGACGAGGCTCTGCTCCTGGGTCTGTCGCTAGCTGGCCGTGCAGCCCTCAGGGACTCCCTTGCCTCCCGATGCCTCAGGCCCCAACGTGTAACAGAGACGCTTGCTGAGTAGTGTCTGCTCCAGCTCAGATCTGGGGTTCGGCACCGGTCCCGCTGCACAGCCTCCTGCCTGCTCTGCCTCTGACGTCCCGTCGTGGGTGCCAGCGTTTCACGTGCTGCCCAGACCAGCACGGCCGGGGCTTCGGGAGTGTGTTATCCGGACAGGCAGGATCCTTCGCACTGAGAACTGAAGAATCGGAGTCCATCTTTCCAGTCTGCTGCTTTCGTAAAACACTGTTTCCAGCCATCTGGAGCCTCCAGGCACAGGGTCCAGCTTCATGCTAAGGAATTCTCACTCATGACTCACTGCTTTTGCCGGAAGCAGGGGCCTGGGTGTTTCCCCAGAAGCTGGACGTCGGCCTTCAGTGCTCTCCGCGTACAGCCCTGGTCCACCCAGGTGCGTAGGGAGCGGAGCGCGTGTGTGCGTTCAGCACCGCGGGCTCAGTGCACAGCACTTCGTGTCTCATGCAGGGACAAATGCTCAAAAAATGACCCAGCAGTGATTAGCTGTGTAAGTCTCAGGTGTCCTAGGGAAGGAGACATCGCTCGGGCTTGGGCCGTGCTTCGTTGTTGATGACCTTTCCCACCCATTGAGCTTCCCCTGGCATCGCCCCCGAGCCACTCCTCAGGGCTTCATGGTCGTGGCGCCGAGCCCCTGGCGGCCAGTGGCAGGAGGGGTCTCTGAGCAGCAGAGAAGCTGGAAGCCGGGGCCGTGGCATCACCCCGGATGCCATTGCCAGGGCTAGTCGCCCGTGGTCCTCAGGAGCAGCCGTGATCTCAACCCCCCCGCCCCCGTTGCCGCCTCCCTGCAGTGCTGGGTGTCAGTGACCCAGGGTCCCGAGCCGCTGCTCAGCCCACGGCTCCTCCTCACTGGTCTTCCTGCCACCGGCTGGGGCTCCCTTTCCTGAGCTTCGAACAGCCGTTCTCTTCAGGCCTCCAAAGCAACCCTTTTGAGTACGAACAGGAAGGACATTAGAAAGATGCTTTAAAAAGATTTCTGCAGAGGTGAGGAGTCTGAGGGAGGGGACAGGGCTCCTGCAGTGATGAAATGGACGTGCGAGTGCTGTCCCCCCAGCCTCTCTTCCCTCCCCTCCTTTCTCCTCCCCTCCCATGACCTGCTCTCTAGAAACACCCGCTAATCATCACTCTGGTTCTCTCCGTTCTCCATCATTTTCCACTTAATCAAAGCTGCTTTGGCCCTTTCATGGGTTGTTGGTTTACAAAATCATGTAACTCAGATAAAGTTATTCTACATTTTCTGATCTTAAGCATCCCACAGGTTGCTTTGAGGGTTAATTAATTTTATGAAATCCGTGTGTGCTGTGACGACTAAGAAAGTGTAAGATATAATTGTGCCGATCAGCCTGCCATTGCCTCTGGTGTTGACCTGTTTCTTCATTCCCTGCACACTCCACTGTGTCTGGTGGGGTGGTCGGCATAGTTTGGTGTTCTACAAATGTTTTCAGTGACGATACATTGATCTCGTACGTTTTACGGAACTGTTCAATGTGGGCCACGCATGTGGGCTTTTCTGTGGCACCATGTGGGCAGGGTCCATCCGGAGGCAGCAGTGGCTTTTTCCTGAACTGACCCCAGCTGCAGGATGGTTTGCTTGCTTGGGGCCCTGGAATTTAGGACAAAGGTTTGTGGGCAGGTGTGTCAATGTCATCCTTCCCTCCCTGGGACCGTGCTCCTGGTCTCTGCACTGCAGAAGGCCTTGGAGGCGCGGTCAGGCCCTTCTGTCCTGGGGGCGTCTGCTGCCCAAATGGCTGTCCTGCCACGTGGCGTCCCTGCACGGGACATGGCTTCACTGATGACTGTTGAAAACTGTCTCATCCCTTTCATGTCAGGCACCAGAGAGGAGGTCCTGTGCCAGCCCCAGTCCCAGGTGGCTGGTCAGTGGGACTGGACACTTGCATGCAGGGCACCTCTGACATCACAGGGACGACTGCCATCTTGTCTGCAGAAGGTGTCACACCACGTGTGTCCACTGAGGTCCGCAGCCGTTCCCCTCGCGCAGCTCGTGAGGCTTCCTGGCCTGCCTTCCCCCACTTCCCTCCACACTCCTGTCTCTGCTGAGAGTGGCCAGAAACTGATCCCGAAGAATTCCAGAACCTCATGAGTATATTTTGTTGTGAATAGAAACATAAAATGTGTAGAGGAGGAAACTAGCAAACTTTGTCCTCCATAATGATAAACACAGCATAATATAAATATACTCGGAGGCAATTCATTAAAATCGCTTTCCCAGTGTGTGCCTGCCACCATCTCCTTAAGCCACCTCTTGCCCGCACGCTGTGAGCACGTGTCGTCACCTTGCCCGCGTCTGTAGAGACACCGGTCAGCGTTCTTACGCACAAGCCTTTGTCGGGTACAGACTGTGTGCTGGGACCAGCCAGGTCCTTTGGGAAACCATGGGCCTGCCGAGTCCCTGCCCTCCAGCAGTTTTCACTGGAGAGATGACGTCAACCTACCAGAAAGAAGTGAGACAGCATATAATCAATGGTGAAGTGACAGGTGAAGATGGGTGTGACTGGAACATTATATTCTGTTATGCTCTCCAGGATTAGTGACAGTGCGTGGACCCTGCATTTCTGAATTAATGGTGTGTGTCTCCACTACCCAGCTACAAAGGGCAGCGTGGATCACACCCTGCATGTGTGTCCCTGAGCGTGTGCGATGCTCACATGTGCTTTGTTCTGCCTTGAGGTGGCTCACCTTGGACTAGAATATGTCGTTAACCAGAGCTGCCTGTCATCAACCTGCTGCTTACCACACGGCCTGCGGCTGAGCCTGGGCCACCAGTCTCCCTTCCCGGCCTCTGTTTGACACACCCTTAGAAATCTACCTGCTGGCTTCTCTGGGTGCAAAGTGTACCTGCAGCGTGGGCGTCTGAGCGCGTGGCTTCTGGTTACGCACTGTGGCTAGGCAGTCCACGCAGCTTGGCTCAGGGAAAGCGTGTGTCCAGCTTCTACGTCTCTCCGTGCCTTTAATTAGGACTTCTTTTAATATGGGGTATTTCTTTTGACTTCGAACTTCAGGAAGGCTTAAAACAGGTAATATCTATATGGAAAGAACTGAAACCATGTGATTAGTAAGAGCTTTGCAAGGTACAGGAATTACTAAAAGAGCCACGAACGAAGTCTGTCTGTTCAAACATGAACTTAACCCTAGAAATGGAAGCGTTACTGGGAAGGGTCACGTGATAGATAATGGTTAGCAAGACTGAGCACTGAGCTTGTAAGAAACCAAACCCACACCAACTTCGTTCCTTTTTCTGGGCCTATGTACTCAGGTATGCTTTTGGCCACAGGTGTTCTAAGAATAAATATCGACTGTTTACAGCTTTCAATTGTTTCTTTATGCTAATGGTATTAAGAACTACTTAGGAAAGCAGCCAACAATTTTTGTACAGATCATGTATGTTTAGTCTTACTTTCAAGTTCCCTGAGTCATTAGTGGGTCCCTTTGAACTAACCAGCCTGCTGGTCCTCAGACATTCCACACAAGCTCTGCTCGGGACCTCGGCACTTGCTGTCCTGCGGCCTGGCCGGGTTTCCCGGGGTTCACACAGTTGCTTCCCCAGGTCTGAAGTTCTCTCTGCGTCACTTCCGTCTCTCTGAAGAACCAATTCTAACATCTCCTTCAGGGCAGGCCAACCATTGGCAAATTCTCTTATTTTGTTCATCTGAAAATGTCTTTATTTCTCCTTCTGAAAGATAATGTCACCGGGTACAGAATTGCCAGGTTGGTGTGTTTTCTTCTAACACTTTAAATAGTTAATTCCATTCTCTCCTCACCTGCATGGCTTCTGAAACGCAGCCCAGTGTGGATCTCTCCTTCTTCATGCACGGACAAGTTTTCTCTGGCTCGTTAAGATTTTCTCCTTGACTCTTAGTTTTTGCAGCTTGGTTGTGATATGCCCAGGCGTGTATTTGGGGGGAACTTATCCACTTGGTTTTCTCTAAGCTTCCTGGATCCGTGGTTTGGTGCCTGTATTAATTTTGGAAAATTTCAGCCGTGATCACTTCACATATTTCTCCTGCTCTTCTCTTCTCTGCTAGTGCTTCCTCCCACCTTTCCCGTTTGTAGCCTGTCCCAGAGTGCTTGCTTTTCTGGTCCATCATTTCCAGTCTTTTTTTGCTTTGTGATGCAGTTTTGGGAGTTTCTGTGGCCATTTCTTTGAGCTCACTGGTCACCTCTGGTCTGCCAATGAGCCTGCTGTCTTCACTTCTGTTCAGTGTTTTTGATTTCTAGCATTTCTTCTTGATTCTTTCTTAGAGTTTCCATTTCTCTGCTTGCACTACCCATCTGTTGCCACATTTCCAATTGGCGCTTTTAGCATATTAATCATAGTGATTTTAAATTCCTGGTCTGATAATTCTAAGATCTGGATCTGATGCTTGCCTTGTCTTTTCAGGCTGTTTTTTGTTTTTTCATTTTGCCTTTGAGCATGCCTTGTCATTTTTGGTTGAAAGCCAGATATCACATATCCAGCCAAACGGGTGAAGTAAGTAGGCCGAGTGTGAGGGCTTGTGTTTGTCTGGCCCTGAGTTAGGCTGTGTTTACATTCGAAGTAGCTGTAAGTGTCCGAGGCCGATCTCCAGTGTCCTTATTTTCTCTCCTCTGCTTTCTCTGCGTTTCCCTAGAGACTTCTTCTCAAACAAGGTCTGAAGTGTGCAGTCTTTTCGCTTGTAATTCCCTGTGATTATCTAGAAGCACTGTTACGAGGTGGTGAAGGGTGGGGGGTGAGAGCATGAGGAGTGCACTGCGCTTCTGGCCCCAACTGACCAGACTTGGCCCCCACAGGACTGCCCCCACTCCGACACCAGCCACTAGCTCAGAGGTCCCCAGGTCACCTGCCCTTCTGACCACCTGGCTACAAGTCTGGGTCCCTGTGACCCTCTCAGGTTCGAAACCACTAGAATGACTCTCAGAACTCTGGAAAATGCTGTCTTTATGATTGCAAGTTATTATAGCAAAAAGGGTAGAATCCAGGATCCTCTGAAGGAACAGGGCACAGGCTGAGGTTGGGCAGGTCCCCACGTGACGCCCTTTCCTCTGTGAGCATAGACATAGCGTGACCATCCATGTCTCTGCACTGGGCAGAGCACAGCCCCTGACCCTTCCGTGAAGAGCACGGAAGGAGGGGAGTGACTCACTGTCCTGCATACCACGCTGGACACGCTGTCCTCCAGCCCCGGGCTCTGCTCACGTCACTGAGACAGGCAACCCTCTGAGGGGCCGCCTGAACAACAGTGGGAGATGGGCACGCACCCGGCTGGAAGTGGTATGGCATGGACATGGTAACGTCGTGGCCACGCTGACGCTGTGGCCACGCTGACGCTGTGGCCATGCTACTTTGGTTCCCTGATTTACTGTTACTCCATAGCATCGTCCCAATATTGAAACTTGAAACTTCTTTTTTCACTGTTTTCCTCTGGAAATAATTATGGCTTCTTAAATTAAATGTGAAGCAGCCCTCGCATCTGGAGACCCATAACTATGGGCAGTTAAGTAGCCCCAGCGCTGCATTTCTGCTGCTGGATTCAGGGGGACAAGATCGCCAGAGTCTTGAAGGACAGACAGGCCTATTGTCCATGTCCTTGTGTCTTCATGTCCAAGTGACAGTTTTGGAAGGATTCTTTTGGTAACTCTTTTACACCACACTTATATGGCCTTGTTTAAAAGATGTAATACATACTTTTGGTTAATTGATTCATATTTTCCACGTATGTAACAAGTGGATTATAAGTTTGTTTGCCTGGTTTATATCCTGTTGGGAGCCAAGGGCAGTCACCTGTATGTGGCCCAATCACGTCCTGCCTGAGTGTGGCTCTGTCCAGCGGGAACCACTTTTCTTGTGAACGGTGGCACGGGTGCCCACTGCTGACCTGGCCACCGCGTTGCACCCTGGGCTCTCTCTGGGCACCCCCAAGCCAAAAGAACTTGCTTCCTCAGGGTGTGAGTGGGGGGGCGTCACCCCACACTCTCCTTTTGCCCCGAGGGCCAGAAGGCTGCACACCAATGCAGTGTCTGCGCTCTGGACGCCCCGGAGGGAAAGGAGCTTGGAGAGGATGGGAAGACCTGCTGGCCCTCGCTCAAGGGCCCCTGGGCACAGCGTCCCTTTGCTCTTCCCACAAAGGGCATCATCACAGGCCGGAGAAGCAATAATGACAAAAAACAGGGAGTTAATTGGGTGCTAGTGTGACACTGTCCTTGCCCTTTGCTCAGCCAGGGCCAGGACGGGCTGGTTGTGGAGCCCAGTGGGGGCAGAAGGCCCTTTCGGCGTGGGGTCGGCTTTCTGAAGGGAAGGAGGCCTCCCTGCTCATCACGGGAGAAAACACAAAGGTCCCTGCAAAGTGGGAGCTCAGCTGCTCCCAAGCCTCCTCCAATATCAAGAGCAAGAAACAAAGGGAACCGAGAAACTTCAAAGGTCCCTGGCTTCAAAGCAGCCCTTCTCTTCTGTAGTTTCCCTTGGACGATAATTAATACATTTTATTATTGCACTGGAAACAGCCTCCCCTCCTCCTGGATGATTTCAGTTGTTTTCCTGACTTTGTCACTTATTTAGTGGCTCCTAACCTTTCTTCCTTTTCCTTTTCTTTTTTATCAAATGAATAATAACATCCACTGAAGATTAAAATACCTTTGAAAAGTTAGTTAGAATGCCATTCCTAGAAAATATCCTTCGCTTGTCCTTCATTTATTTTTTCCTAAAATCAGAAGAAGCATTAATTTCCCAGTTCCTGAATATGCATTACTATTACATTTTTCCACTTAAAAAAATAAGCAGAAAACAGCTTACAGAGCCTTTTTCCCACCCTCACTTTTGCGGCAGCGTTTTATCACAAAGCGGCAGCGCGTGGCACAGACATACGGGATCTAAGTGAGCATGTTGTCTCAGGGACACTCCTTCTGTGGCTTTGCTCGTTGTGCTCTACCCGCTGCGAGACCTGTCCTTCCTCAAAAACAAAACTGGCCACAGCTGTCAATGGGGCTCCCTCGTCAGGACAGGAGTGCAGGAAAGATGCAGAGCGGTGTCATGTAAAATTTAGTGCCCCGGCCTGGGTGTTTCTATCCCTGCAGGAGCGAGGTAGTCTTCAGATCGTGCAGAGTCTTCTAGAAGAGATCCTTCCTCTGGTTTGGAGTTCAGAAAGCCTGGGCCGACCAGGAAGGTCTGAGGGACGGCGGGGACTCGTGACAGCCGTGCCGTTTGAGCGCTGCCCCCCCGAGGCCTGCTGACTGTCGTGTTTCCATCATCAGCATTGATACGACCTAATTATTTACTATGATTCCTTCCCTTCTGTTTCCAACTCAACAAGCACAGAGTGGAGAAGAAGGAAAGGCTTCCGGAAAGGGGGAGGCCCCACGGCTGTGAGCAGGGCTGAGTCCCAATGCCCGCGACGCGGTGCCAGCTTCTGTGGGCGCTGTGACGAAGGACCACCGCAGGGGGCTGAGGACAGCCGTCTCGTATTGTCTCACGGTTCTGGGGTCCAGCGCCCTGACATCAGCTGTCGGCAGGCCAGGCCCTCTCGGGAGGATCCTTCCCTGGTTCTCCTGGCTTTGATGGTGGCCGCAGTCCTTGGGGTTCCTCGTCTTATAGACACATCACCCCAGCATGCCTCAGTCTGTCTAGCATCTCCCCTGCACGTCCTTTCCCGTTTCTGACAAGGACACCAGTCATAGTGGGTGAGGGCCCCCTCGTGACCTATTTCACTTGATCGCCTCTGTAGAGATCCTGTTTCTACATGAGGCCACATTCACCGGAACTGGGGGACGGGAAGTCACTGCGTCTTCTCGGGGACGCGACTGACCAGAGCAGACAGTTCCAGCCACGTCCTGTTTGCTATAGTTCCCCAAGTGTGTGGCTGGTGGTGAGTTTCCTCACACGTTTCTCAGGCTGTGCTGTTTTTATGGCTGTCTCTCTGGGGAACGCCCTTCCACCTTTCAGAAGGAACCAGTCTGGATTAGAAGGTCAAGTTCCAGCATGAAAATTCTGCTCTGAGCTAGTCATCGTGGGTACATTTTGCTCGTTCTTTCAACTTGTATAACCCCAGTTAGGTGTTGCTTCTGTTCAGGAAACTGTTTATTCCAATGGAACACAATACTGTTATTATTAATTATTACCATTTGCATATGTTTTCTCTCTACATGTCTTAAGTATGTTTGTGATTGGTATGTTCATTATGGTTCACATATATAACGCCCTCCCCATTTTTATCAGATGTTTACTGCATTGTGGGGAGTAGGCAGGAGACATATGTGGCTTGGTCATTTCTAACTGCTGGGTGGACACGGGAACCAGAACTCCGAGCCCCAGGGCTTGGTGCGCCCTGTCTGACCAATCTGCGCGATGCCGGCCACCGACAGTGGGAGGCGGCTAAGGCCTGGCCTGCGGGTCCTGTGCACCATCTCCTGTTCTTCTTAGGCCGACATGGGGTCTTTTCCGACACCAGTTCAGTCCTGATGGCCACGGCGGGAGTGCAGACCCCACAGGCTACGGGCTCAGCCTCACAGGACCACCCTTACTTCATGCACGTCTGGGTGTCCCGGACTTCTGACCAGCCAGCCAGCAATCAGGGGTCCCCACAACCCCCTCCTCAGGTTCAATCATTTGCTAGGACAGCTCACAGAACTTACAAAATACTCTACTTACTATTTATTACCAGTGTGTTCTAAAAGTTACAACTCAGAAACAGCCAGATGGGCGAGAGGCGCAGGTCGGGTGGGGGAGGGGCACGCAGCCCAAGCCCCCTGGGCCCGCCCGTCCGGAAGCTTTCCACATCATGCTGTGTAGGGTTTTGCGGGGCTTCCATGGTGCAGGCATGGTTGATTGACTCATTGGTGATCGGTGATTGGCGCACTGTCCAACCCCTGTTCCCAGCCCTGGTGGTTGGGGGCTGAGGGCTGAAAATTCTAGGCTTTTAATCAAGGTTTGGTTTTCTGGTGACCAGCCCCATCCTACAGCTCTCTGGGGCCACCAAGAGTCACCTCATTGGAACAAAGATGCCCTTAGCATCCTCATCACAGGAAATCCAAGGGTTTTAGGAGCTCTGTGTCTGCAAGTGGGGACAAGGACCCAATATCTCTGTGATGCCACAGGTGGGCTTCAGACTCTCGGAGGCCTCATGTTGGGCAATGAGGCTGCTTCCTTGGGGGCGGCCTCACAGCTGAAGGGAGGTACGCAGGAGACAGGCAGAGTCACCGACGATTCGTGCTCCTGAGTGGCGGGGCGGCTGCTGTGACCGGACAGACGTCTGCTCGCAGGTCTCCGTGCAACAGCTGTCCCGTGTGGGGGTGTCTTTGTTCTTCGTGGATGATGTCAGTCCCGTTGATGTGATTTGGATGTTAAGACAGCGGTTTTCTCCAGTGGATCAATGTCCATCCAGGTTCTCTTTGCAGTGTTGGCCGTGGTCCTCAGCCTTCCAGGGGTGCTGCTCCCCCAAACAGGAAGGAAGATGCGGCTCTTCTTACCGTGCTTTGTACTCAGGCTCCTTTCCTGGATTTTGGGTTCTTCCCTTTGGATCTGTGTTTGCTGGCTTCCTGCTCCCACTCGGCGTATGCAGGGCTGTCCCCCATTCTGTTCCCCATCCTGTCACAGGTGATGGCCCGTGGGCAGGACACATGGCTCTGGGGAAAGACAAACCATGAATTGGTCTTCAAAAATCAGGGCCTCTTCCTACTGTTCAAAACTGTGTTTTGCTTCCAAAACTTCAGTCTTTTATTTTTCCTAATTAACATCAATTAATTTAATTCACCTTTTCTTGTTCCTAATTTTCATTCTGTTTTTCCATAATCTGTTTTTGTTTTCAGGCTTTGTTGCTATTCTGCTTATTGTTTATTTCTGGTTTTTTCTTCTCCATTTCTCTCTTATCTAAAATGATTTTGTAGATTTGGGAGAGAAAGAGAATTGGCAGGTCCTCGGTTCTGCTTTATCTTAAGCTCTTTCTCGTTACTTTTCGTCGGTTTTCATTTGTTGGCTCCCACTCCTGTTTTCTCCTCCTTTCCCCTCTGTTTCTGCTTGTGTAGGTTTTGCAAGGTGACTGTCAAAAGAGTGTATTGATATAACCTGATCCCCAGAGGTTTCAGGAAAAATCTTGTGAAGTCAGGTGTTCTTGTGGGGTTTTCTTGTACAGAAATGTCCAAAGAATTTTAATCTGACCAGGACAGGAAATGGGGTGGCAGAGCAGCTCATACCACGGGGACCCTAACACCCAGCTCAGCGAGGACTCTGCCACTTACCCATGTTCTATGACGGACTCGTCATTCATAAAGTGTTCTCTGCCCAAAGCTCAGAACGGATATTTGCTTTATTTTATACTTCTAAAATATAAGTGAAGTCTCCAACTTTCGGGCTGCAGGAGCGATGGGGTGTTTGAAGCTGCTTTGAATACCACCAGCTCAAAAATGCTGCAGGTCTCTGATATCTGACTGAAAAGGCAGTTCTGGAGGTTTCCAAGCCTGTAGGGGTGCTGTTGCAGCTGCCTTTCGATGGGTTATCTGCGTATTGGACATCACTAGAAGTTAGAGCATCCCCAGCTGGTTGGAATAACCCTGGTGGGTGCACACGCTGGGTGGTGGTCTCGGGGGGGTCTGTTTCCTCTGTAATAATGTGTGACGGCCTTCGTCACTCGTGCCTTGGGCTGCACCACTCATGATGCGTTTCATAGTAACAGTGTGATTTGCTTTGTTGGAGAAATGCATTTCGCAGCCTTGGTTTCAAAATAACACTTTTAAAAATGTCTGGTTGATTTATGCATCTAAGAAGCATTACGGAGTAACCAAAACAACCATGAAAATAGAGGAATAACAAGCAGAGCAACGTGGGGACGGCACGCAACGCAGGGAGTCACGGTGGTGGAGGGTCTGTGTGCTCTGACCACAGCTTCCGGCGGGAGCAGCAGTTCACAGGGTCCCAAGGATTCCCAGGGTCACTGCACTGGGGTGGAGGCAGGTCAGGCCTGGGGCAGCTGCTGACGTCCCCGAGACATTCCACATCTACCCTTCCTCACTCCCGCCAGCCTTTCATTTTGCATTTATTTAAATCATTTTAACGGCCCTGCCCCATTATTTGTAAGTGGACACAGCAGATGGGCTGTTTTCTGGGGTTCCTTGTACTGCATTGCTCCCATTTCTTTCCGATGTGTCAGTCATTCTCTGGATCCGACTGTGAGCATTTCAGATGGGATCTGGTGACCAGGGATTGGCCCTGTGGCTTTGTGGGGGCCCCTGGGCAACCGCCCACCCCTCAGTAATTAGATGTTCTGTCTGGGGTCAATCCTGGCAACAGACTCAGGGTTTTTCCCCCGGGGCCTGGTCCAGTCGCCTTGGGGGACCTCAGACCTGGTCCGTCTGGCTGGTACAGGGGAGGGGCGTGGAGTCAGCCCCAAGTGCTGTCACATGTCACTGCTCCTGAAATCAAAAGCGCTTACTCAGTGCGGGCGCCTGAGCTAAGTGCTAAAGACACAGGTGAGCACAGCACGGTTCACGTGGGGCAGCACAGAGACGCTAACTGAATGAACGGGGGTCCCAATGAGATGAAACTGCCTTTCTGGGACATGTCAGGCCTCATGGGTGACATGCTGTTGGCTGCAGGGGCCCCATGTTCTCCTGGCTCCCGGGGACCAAATAGCTGCTGGGTGTGGCGTCAGCATACGGCGCCCCATGGGGAGGGCTGTCACGGTGGCTTCATGCCCCACGTCTGGGAAGTTTGCGAGCAGGTGGAGTGACGGAAGTTTCTGAGCAGGGAGGTCCCATGGGCATTCCATTTTGAAGTCCCTTGGGGTGGTGTCTGAGGGGCAGCCAGGAAGTGTGCAGCTGGAGGAGAAGCCAGCGGGTACCCCTGGCAGGACAATGACCGTCCTGGAGGTGTGGATGCGAGCCTGAGCTCACACCCCCTGGGGACGTGGACAGGAGCCGTAGTGGACAGAAGTTTACCTGAGGGTAAACTTGGAAGCCCATTAGATGTGGCAGCCGAAGGGACTGAGCGTACCGACTGCGGCCGTCACTGGAGCTGTCATCACTCAGTGTCCCCGGGCCTGTGCTCACCAGACGTGGGTAGAACCCAGGGTGACAGAGAACGGCACAGCGAGTGTCCCCAATGTGCTGTGCCCCGCTGGGAGGGGCTGTGCTGTTAGGCATCTCCTGATGCCATCCTCCCAGCATTCATGTGTGAAAAGCGGTTCTTCCCCAGCATGCCGCGCGTCTCAGCGGGCAGTGTGGTCGGTGGACTGAAACATCTCTGACAGCATCTAGGAAAGGGCAGAGATTTGAAAACCAAGGCAAAGATAAATAACAGCAAACAGCAAGGCCGCAGCGCTCCCTGTGGCTTCCTGTCCCAATTCTCCTGCTCACATGTCACTGGTCGTTCCTACATCTGCTAATAGTACAGGGCTCCCAATTTTGTCTTTCACTGGAATCATTTTAGTTTATGATTCTGTAAGAGCTGGGACCACAAGTAGCTTCCTATGGTTAGTAAGTGTGTAAGTAGCAGGGTGCCAGGAATTCAACACCGAGATGGACAAGCATTTTTAAACAGGGATCGGGCAATACTGAGTTCCACCGAAACTCTGCTCCCTGAGATGTGAGGAGCGTGGCAGCGCTCCCGCCACCCGCAGCCGACCGCTTCCCTTCCCAGCGCACAGCATGCTGCAGAAAGCCAGGCCACCTGCCCTCGAACGTTGTGCACGTGTACATTCCATAATCCCTGGCACTTCACTTGTGAGTTAATATGTGGGAGCTCTATCAGTATCGGGGTACGGATTCTGCAGTTGTGGGTAAGCAGGCACTTAGTCCCCAGGAAGCCCTGAGTCTCAGGCTCAGCCTGAGAGCCGCTGAGCTCAGCCGCCCGCCTCGGGCGTCCCCCTGAGCCCACTGTGTGCTGGGCCCGCAGGCTGAGGGAAAGCCGCTCCCTCCCCTGCTTGGACACACGCATTAGGTGTCAGTAACAAGTGCAACCTCGGTTACAAAGGGAGCTGATGGCCAAACTAAGGCCCAGACAACAGAAATAACCGCAGGAGC